>NW_024065944.1:0-410523 GCF_011947395.1 Colletotrichum karsti
CCTTTAGACTAAGCTAAGAATACCCTATAAGATGCCTCTATAATACTAATATAAGCTAGTAAGATTGCTAATAAGATAAATATATAATCTATAGAGAAAATAAAGCTAAAGTATAGCAACTTAGCTAGAATAGAGCAACCCCCCCTATAGTAAAGTATAAGGAGAGCTAGCTCTAGAAAGCATAACGCAAAGGGAAATAGATTACCTACTATAGAGATAACTAGTTAAAAAACTAGGATCGCCTACTAAAACCAAGGGATAATAATAAATAGATAAGATAAGGTCCCTATATAGTATAACTAGGGTATACCTAGCTTAATAATATAAGTATATCTAAGTTTAGATATAACTTAATAGAAGACTAGCTACTATAATAATAGATAGTGGAGCCTAAGGAAACTTTATATTGCTATAAATAGTAAATAAATGAAAAATAACCTAGAAGAAGAAAGCAGTAGAAGACTGCTATAAACTCAGCACTATTAAAGGAGAATAAGTCCAGTATAGTAGAGGACGCATTATAGTGGAGATAGTACACCTCCCTATGCAGATCTATAGCTAGAATAAGCAACTAAACTTCAATATTATAAAGATAGGAGATAAGTATAATATTATCCTTAGAAGACTATAGTTATATAATAGCAACCTATAGATAGATTAGAGAACTAGCTAACTCTATTAGGACTAGGATTTAGTTACTAAGTAGCAGCCTAAAAGAGGTGCCTTAAATAAACCTTTTAGAACTCCTAAAGTAAAGAGATTTTTAGTATACCTATAAATTAAGGATATAAACACTAGGACGTTATTAGTAATAGATATTAATAAGGAAGATTAACTTCTATCTATCCTAGAAGAATGCTAGTAATACTAGAAACTATTTGCTAAAGAACTTAAAATAGGACTACTAGAATATAGCAACTATAACTATAAGATACCCCTAAGAGAAGGAAAGGAGCTAAAGCTAGAAGCAATCTATAGACTTAATTAGAAGGAAATAGAAGCACTTAACGCTTACCTAGAAGAAAACCTATAGAAGGGATATATCAGACCCTCCACATCACTAGCAGGATATCTAATCCTATTTATACCTAAAAAGAACGGCAAATTATAACTCTATATTAACTATAAGAAACTTAATAATATTATAATTAAGAACTACTACCTACTACTACTTATCTTAGAACTTAGAGATCTACTATATAGAGCCTAGTGGTTTATAGCACTTAACTTAAAAGGAGCCTATAACCTAATATATATAAAATCAGGTAAAGAATAGAAAATAGCGTTTTAAATATACTGAGGATATTATAAGTACCTTATAATGCCCTTTAGACTTACTAATATACCTATAATATTCTAGATAATAATTAACTATATCTTATAAAAATACCTAGATATATTTATTATAGTTTATCTTAATAATATCCTAATCTTCTTAAAGAACCTAGAAGACTATAAGAAGTATATATATTAAGTGCTATAGAAACTCTAAGAAGCTAAACTCCTAGTAGAACCAAAAAAGAGCAAATTCTATACCTAAGAAGTTAAATTCCTAGGCTTTATAATAGCCCCTAGAATCCTTAAAATGTTAAAAGATAAAATTATAGTAGTATAAGACTAGCTAATACCCTAAAACGTTAAGGATATATAATCCTTTATTAAATATATAAACTACTACTAATAATTTCTAGAAGGATACTTAAATAAGAATAACCCTCTTATAAGACTCTTAAAGAAAGACGCCCCCTAGTAATAGGAAGATAAATAAGAATAAGCCTTTAATGAGATTAAGTAATAGGTTATATTAGAACCTATACTTATTATACCTAATCCTAAGAAGCTATTTAAAGTTAAGACTAACTCCTTAGACTATACTATAGGAGGATAGCTAGGCTAATAAGATAATAAAGGATAGCTACACCTATATGCCTTCTTCTTATATAAGCTATATAGCCTAGAACTTAACTACTAAATTTATAATAAAGAACTTATAGTAATTATTAAAGCATTTAAGGAATAGAGACCTTAACTATTAGGAATAAAGTATAAAGTTAAAGTCTATACTAATTATAAGAACCTTACCTACTTTATAATATTAAAGGAACTTAATAAATAATAGATTAGATAGTTTAAATTCCTCTTAGAATTTAATTTTAAGATTATATACTAGAAAGGTAAGGAAAACGGAAGAGTAGACGCTCTTAGTAGAAGACTAGACCATAAAGTCTAAGTACCTAAGGAAACCTAAGTTATCCTTAAAAAAGATAAGGAAGGAGACCTTATGCTAGTAGCTAGACTCTTAATAATGGCCAGGAGAGATAATACTAGCATGACTAGAAGGATATCTCCTGAAGCCATTAGGGAGATATACTCTACTCCTATATATAGCCACTAAGGCGTAACTAAGATATAGAAACGTAATAGATAACACTATAATAAAACGGCTATATAATAAGAAGTATCTTTAGCAATTAGGGACTATAAGGTCTGCGCGAAAAGCAAACCCAGCCAATATTAGCTTTATAGTGAGATATAGCCGCTCCTAGTGCTATAAACCACATAGGAATCTATCTCATTAGACTTTATTACTAAGTTACCTAAGTCCTAAGAACTAATAACTAAGGTCTACTATAATAGTATCCTAGTTATTATAAATAGACTTATAAAGTATTTATACTTCATCCTATATATAGAGTCTAGCACTATAGAAGACCTCACCTATAAGTTTCTATAGATAATTATTAGCTAATATAGAACGCTAAAGGAAATTATATCTAATAGAGATAAGTTATTCACTTCTAAGTTTTAGAGATCCCTAATCTTATAGCTTAGATCTAATTATAAAATATTTACTACTTTTTATCTATAAACTAATAGCTAAATAGAATAAATTAATTAGATTATAGAAACCTATCTATACTACTATATTAACTATTAATAAGATAATTAGGTTTAACTACTACCTATAGTCTAGTTTGCCTATAATAGCGCAGTAGGAGAAAGTATAAAAGAATTACTATTCTATCTAAACTATAGATTTAACCTAATAGCCTATAGAGAACCACAATAAGGCCTAGTAGCTCTAAAAGCTATAGTAGATATCAATAAACTTAAGGAAATCTAATAAGAGCTACCTAGAGAACTTAAATTTATATATAAATAAATATATAAATACGCTAATACCTTAAGAGTTAAGGGACTAACTCTATAAGAGGGAGATAATATATACCTTCTCTACTAAAATATTAAGATAAAATAACTAAGTAATAAGTTAGACTTTAAGAAGCTTAGACCTTTTGAGATTATAAAGAAGGTATCTAACGTTAACTTTAAACTTATACTACTAGATACTATAAAGTATTATCTAGTCTTTTATATTTTACTTCTTAAAAAAGCACTAGTAGGTTTATATATAAAAGACTATATTATTATAGAACCCTTTAAACTAGAATATAAAGTTAAATAAATTATTAACTACTATAATAACAATAGAGATATAGAATATCTCATTAAGTGGAAAGGATATAGACATAAGGATAACTTATAGGAACCTATTAAGAACCTCCAGCACTCTCAATAGATACTGCACTAGTACCGCTCATCAAGAAAGCTAGAGACCAATCCTCCAAGCTAACGCCGTTCCAATCCACCACGCTAAAAGCCCTAATAGCCTATAGGGCCCTAACAGCTGAAGATTCTACACTCTATAAACCCAGCGTCGCTTCATAATTCTCCTCCTTAACCTCCTCTATATACTAAAGACCTAACTAGATTAAGTCTATAGCTTTATAATTAATTTCCTTTTAATAATAATAAAGGCGCTATATCTTAGCTATAAGAGCGAGCTACTCTTCCTCTAGCCTATTAAGTTTATTATCTACCTTAACCTTTTGTTTTTAAACCTAGATTAGTAATAACGCTAAAGGACTATAGATATTATAAGATTTCTTCTAGCCTATATAATAGGAATAACATAATAAATTAACCTCTAATATAATATAGTTAACCTCTAAAGTAGTATATAAGGAATAAGGAAAAGGCATCTTATATCTAAAAAGGGAGACTAATTAACTTAGCTCTTTATAGGTAATAGGATTTTTTGATTTTAATTTTTAAATGCAACCTAATATAGTATTAGCATTATAAGGAAATTAGGAAGCATAATTAATAACTCCCCAACCTAGGAGATACTACCTACTTATATTAGTCTTAAGGATAAGACCATCTAAGGGGAGACCTAATATTATAACCTATTAGGTATACTTAATAGAGAAAAAGCCCCATAAGGATAACTAAGCAGCTAGAACGTTATATTTATATATAGGATTATAGGAATAGAAAGGACTCACCTTAGAATGGAAGAACTATAGAATAAGTTATATAACCTTAGCTAATAAGATAAGAGTTAATAGAGTTAGTAGCTAACTCTAGTAACTCTTAAGTATACTAATTAAGATAAAGTTAATAGAGTTAATAGTTAACTCCTATAACTCTAAGGTAGAGGTATAGAGGAACAGCTTAGGACTTATATATAGGATGGACTTAAGCCTAGCTTAAGGATAGACTTCTATAGCTCTTTAGCAATTAACTTTATAACTACCCTTACTAGTACTTTTAGCTATACCTAAGTAATAACTACTCTATAACTCTTATTGAGGCCTTAACTAATTACTAAGACCTTTAAAGACCTATAATTACTTAAATAGCCCTATAGAACGACTTAATACTGTTTATAGTTTTCAATCCCTAACTTACTGCTAACACAAACCCACTGTTAGTTAGCTGGCCGTAACAAAAAGGCTCTTAAGGTTACTAGTGCTATAATATCTAAGGTATTAAACCCTCTATAGTAGGAGCTTAATAAGCTTATATTAAAAACTTAATAAAAAGGGAATTTTAGAGAAAATAAATAAAAATAATATAATAATATAAAACCTATCTTTTAAGTATTTTTATTATCTATTTAACTTAATTATAATATTTAGCTTTTATAATACTTTTATAATTCTTTTATTTTTATTCTACTTTAAAAAGTTAATAATAATAATAATAATAATAATATATATTAAAACTATATCTATTAATTAAAGTAAAAAACTTTTACTTAATATCTATTAAACTTAAAGTAAAATTACCCTTTTAAACTTATAGTAAGAGAATAACTTAAGTAAATAATTAATAGATAATATAGATTAATATTAAGAAATAGAAAGTTATATCTTAAATAAGGCTAAAAGCCTTAAAGAGGATAAGCTCTTTATATTAAATACTTATTATTTATATAATAAGTAGATATATAAAAATAGGGAATTTAAAACCCTCTCTTATAAAAGGAATAAGCTATAGAGCTAAATATCTCTAACTATAGCTTATAGGCTAGCTTTAATTAATAAGCTTAATAGAATAATAAATTAATTATTAATATAATAAATATTAATATATATTATAAATTAAAAAGAGATTCTCTTAATATTTATAGTAAGAGGCTTTAGAGAGTATATACTAAAGGTTTATAAAAAACTACTTAATTATAATATAACCTACTTTATTAATAAGTTTCTTAATATTATATAAAAAGATTAACTTATTATAATAGAGAAAATATATAAATATTATCTTAATTATTCTAAAAGTTAATATATTTAATAAGCTATAAGTACTATAAAGTATACTTTTTAAATAGAGTAATAAATATATTAATAAATATTTATAAATAGTTTAAAAAATAAAGAGGAACCTTAATAAAAAGACTTTAAAATCTTTATTAAGAGCTAATATATAGTATTAAAACTCTAAGAGTAAAACTATTATAATACTTTTTAATAATATTATTAAAAGAGTAAAAAGAAATTAATTTTATATTAAAGCTAATAAAACGCTATTAATAATACTCTTAATAAATTTAATATAGGTAATATAAAAGCCTATATTTTCTTTTAAAGCTTATTAATACCTTTAAGAAAAGAACTCCTTAAATAAGATATTTACTATATTAATATATATATTATTACTTTATATATTTAGAGACTATAAAAAGTAATAGAGGAGAGATATAATAATAAGTTTATTATTTACTCTAAATCCTATAAGTAACTATATATTAAATTAATAGATTACCCCTATAAGAGTAGTTTTTAGCCCTCTAAGCCTATAAAATACTAAGAGTACTACTTAGAGATATTAATATAGAGTAAATATATAATAAACTTTTACTCTTTTTTTAATTACTCTATAGAGTAAAAAAAAGAAAAAGGCTTTTAATATTATATTTATAAAAAGTATAGCTATATTATAACTTACTACTTAAATAGCTAGTTATAATTAAAAAGTAATATCTATAATATACTTCTAAAGAGGGCTGAAGTTAATATTATTATAATAGCTTATTTAAGAGATATTAAAGAATTAAGAAATAAATAAATATAATAGCTTTCTTAAGAGATATTATATTAAAACTAACTTTAATCTCTATTAGTAATATTATTAAAAATAAAATACTTGTTATATAAATAATTAATAAAGTTAAGCTTATTATAGATATAGATATATATATAATAAGAAACTTTATTTAAAAAGACCTTATAGAAAAGCTAAACCTTAAGGAGGCTATAAGTATTACTCTTTTAGACCTAATAGATTTTTAGAGATAACTTATACTATTTAAAAAGGTCTATTAGTTAACCTTTTTTCTTTTAAATAGTAAAGAATTTTTATAAAAGATTTATTAAGCTTTTATTTTAAGCTTATAAGGACTTAAAGCTAATAACCTCTTCTTATAAATAATTTAATAGAGTAAAAAAGTATTTATATTAATATTAAGTTCTATATTTAGTTATATAAATAGATTATACTTATTAAATTAGAATTATTAATTTAAGAAATTATAAAAAATAGCTAAAGAGTTTATATTATATACCTTATAGGGGTTTTAGCTCTTAATAAAAAAGATATTATAATACTTAATAAAGAACTATTAAATAAAGATATAACTAAAATAATTCCTAAAGAACTATAGGATTTTATAGATATCTTTAATAAAAATAATATTAAAAAAGTATTTTAACTTAAGAGAGTAATATACTATATAGAACTAAAGCTATAAGTAAAACCTTTATATTAGCTAATATATTTAATATTAATAAAATAGCTATAAATACTTATTAAATATCTTTATAAAATAGAAGTAATTAAATATATTTTAAAATTAATTAGCTCTATTAAAGTATTAGTTCTATTTATATTTAAAAAGGATAATAGCTTATACCTATATATAGACTATAGAGGATTAAATAAAGTTACTATTAAAAACTACTATATATTACTACTAATTAATAAACTACTAAATAAGCTTATTAAAGTATAATTTATTTTTAAGATTAATCTTAATAAGGCTTACTATAAAATTATAATTAATAAAGTAGATTAATAGAAAACTATATTTTATATAAATACCTTTAGGCACTATATTATAATTTAAACTATATATTTAACTTACTATAGGTTTAGCCTAGCCTACTAACTAACTAATAGCTATTTAGCTATATAACTTATAAACCCTATATATAAGCCCTCCTACCTTAGCTACTAATTTATTACTTTACGCCTTAACTTCCCTTATTATAATAATAATAATAATAATAAATTTCTTATTAAGATATATCTAATACTTTAATACTCTTCCTCTAAGCTGCTCCTCCTAGCTATCTACTAAATAATTAGCCCTAAAGCTATTAAGCTAGTACCTTACTATACTATTATACTATTATACTATTATACTATTAAGATTAAGCTTTTTAGTAACCTCTTTAAAAAACCTTTAGCTTATCTCTATTACTATTTAATAAGGCTATTATAGTTTTATTACTTACTATTAGCTATATTTATAATATATTATTTAAATAGGCCTAACTTATAGATTCTTAACCTTAAGCTTAAGCTTTAGATCTCTAGCTATTTAGAGGAAGCCTATAAGGTACTTATAAGTAGCTAAATTAATATTAATTTACTTAAATTACTTTATTATATTATAATTAACTTTTAGCCCCTTATCTATTAGGCCTTTATTATTTCAGCTATTATTATTTAGATCTTTTAGGAAAAGTAAGACTTAAAGCTTAAAAAGTAGCTTATATCTTAAGGTAAAGTATATAAAAGCTTTCTTTTTAAATAAAGTATCTAAGTCTTTATATTTAGAGCTTAAGTTCTAGATATTATACTTATTAGCTAGATCTATTATATTATTAAGCTTATTAAGAGGTATATTAAATAATATTTTAGAAAAAGGATTTAAATATAGTAATAAAAAAGGATTATAAAAAGATAAAGAATAAGCTTTTAGCTTAAAATAGTAGCTAGCTTTATAGGCCTACTTAATAATATAATAGAGATATTATTCTAACTAAAAGACCTTAAGGGTATTATAAAGAGGGATTTATAATAGAGATATTATTCTAGCTAAAGAACCTTAAGGGTATTATAAAGAGGGATTTATAACTAAAAGGTTTAATACTTTTATAGTAGGTTTAAGCTATTATTATTACCTATTAATAACTAAACTTACTATTTACTCCCCTTTGTTACGGCCAGCTAACTGACAGTGGGTTTATGTTAGCAGTAAGTTAGGGATTAAGAACTATAAATAGTATTAAGTCGTTCTATAGGTCTAGTTGAGTAATTATAGGTCTTTAAAGGTCTTAGTGATCAGTTAAAGCCTCAGTAAGAGTTATAGAGTAATTATCACTTAGGTATAGCTAAAAGTATTATAAGTAATAATTATAAGTTGATTGCTGAAGAGCTATAGAAGTCTGTCCTTGAGCTGAGCTCAAGTCCATCCTATATACAAGTCCTTTTCCTAGTATATGCTCTTTGTACCTTAGGTCGAGCTGGATCATTCTAATTGAGAATAATCATTTAGCCCCTAAGTCTATCTAGATCATTTTAATCCAAAATAATCCTTATCTTATCGTCACGTGACTTATACTATAGTTCTTCCTTTCTAAGGATCCCTAACCATCCTTATGTTACTAGGTTATATATATCCACGTTAGCCGCTAAGAGCCTAGCGGGGTTGTATTAGTAGCTAAGCCCAACGGGTTGTAACATCAGGTCTCCTCTCTAAAGGTCTTATCCCTAAGACCAGCATAAGTAGGTCGCTACTCCTAGGTTGGGGAGTCATTAATTATGCTTCCTTAGTTCTATAATATTAATACTATATTAGGTTGCATTTAAAAACCTTCTAAGCCTTCTTATGAGGCTTATTATGCTAAGATCAAGTGAAACCGTTAAGCTCTTAGTCAATTAGTTAATCTCTATAGTTACAACGCGATGCTGTGCTCTCCATATTTCTAGTTTAACTGGGTGTGCAAAATAGACCTTATGAACTCCAAGCGCTGCGGCGAATGCGCGAGCTGTGGTCTGTCCAACTGTGATGGGGGAGATATAGTAAATGCTTATAAGTTATTTATTTTGGTTTTCTGTTTTTTCTATGCTGATAACTGTAGTGAATTGTTGTTTTAAGGAGCAGAAGAAGATTGAGCAGGAGGAGCAAGAGGCTGAAGAGGCTCTTGAGCTTCTCTAGATGCAGCTAGCTACTATAATGGGTCATTTGTCTCGTTTATAGAAATATAAACGTTTCTTAAAAGAGTATAGTTTAGACTTGATTTGTTATGGTATATAATCTATAGAGGAGTGGGAGGCTGAGGAGCGTGCGTTAGATGCTGAGGAGTTGCGTGTAGTATTGGACTTATCTTCTTGGGGTGCCCCTAACGACCTATTATTAGTAAACTTTAGTCTAGGTGAGGGTTTCTCTAACCTTAGGTTCCTGCTGCCTAGTGATACTCCTGTAGTATCTGCTGGGAATGCTGAAGGTTCTTAATGGGTTCCCATAAGTTATCTTCATATCTATATCCTTTCTACTTAATAAGATATTCTATATTTCTATTATTATTATGGTGGTTAATAATTTATTTGACTTTATATTCTAGTTTAAGTGGTTCTATAATAATATAATCTTCTATATGTAAACCTTATGGTGCTTTTTTGAGAAGTGAAATGTAAAAGACTGGATAGCACTTTATAGTGTCTAGTAGTATAAGTTTAAAGTTAACGTTAGATACCTTCTTAGTAATTTTAAAAGGTCTAAGTTTCTTAAAGTCTAACTTATTACTTAGTTATTTTATCTTAATGTTTCTATAGAGAAGGTATATACTATCCCCCTCCTATAGAGTTAGTCCCTTAACTCTTAAGGTGTTAGCATATTTGCGCATCCGTTTGCGCATAAATTCAAGTTCTTTTAGGAGTTCTTATTGGATTTCCTTAAGTTTATTAATATCTGCTATAGCTTTTAGAGCTGCTGGGCCTTGTTGTGGTTCTCTATAGACTATTAGGTTGAATCTATAGTTTAGATAGAATGGGGATTCTTTTATGCTTTCTCCTACTACGCTGTTGTAGGCGAACTGGGCCATAGGTAGCAATTGCACTTAGTTATCTTGCTAGTAGTTGACGTAGCAGTGTAGATAGGTTTCTATAATCTAATTGATTTGTTCTATTTAGCTATTAGTTTATAGATAAAAAGTGGTAGATATTTTGTAATTAGATCTAAGCTATAAGATTAGGGATCTCTAAAACTTGGAAGTAAACAACTTATCTCTATTAGACACAATTTCCTTTAGCGTTCCATATTAGCTAATAATTATCTATAGAAACTTATAGGTGAGGTCTTCTATAGTGCTAGACTCTATATATAGGATAAAGTATAAATACTTTGTGAGTCTATTAATAATAACTAGGACACTATTATAGTAGACCTTAGTTATTAGTTCTTAGGACTTAGGTAATTTAGTAATAAAGTCTAATGAGATAGATTCCTATACGGTTTGCAGCACTAGGAGCAGCTATATCTTACTATAAGGCTAATATTAGCTAGGTTTACTTTTTATATAAACCTTATAGTCCCTAATTGCTAAAGATACTTCTTATTATATAGCCGTTTTATTATAGTGTTGTCTAATACGTTTCTATATCTTAGTTACGCCTTAGTGGCTATATGCAGGAGCAGAGTGTATTTCCCTAATGGCTTTAGGAGATATCCTTCCAGTCGTGCTAGTATTATCTCTTCTGGCCATTATTAAGAGTCTAGCTGCTGGCATAAGGTCTCCTTCCTTGTCTTTTTTGAGGATAACTTGGGTTTCCTTAGGTACCTGGACTTTATGGTCTAGTCTCCTACTGAGAGCGTCTGCTCTTCTATTTTCTTTACCTTTCTAGTAGATAATTTTAAAGTTAAATTCTAAGAGGAATTTAGACTATCTAATCTATTGTTTATTAAGTTCCTTTAATGTTATAAAGTAGGTAAGGTTCTTATAATTAGTATAGACTTTAACTTTATACTTTATTCCTAATAGTTAAGGTCTCTATTCCTTAAATGCTTTAATAATTGCTATAAGTTCTTTATTATGGATTTAATAGTTAAGTTCTAGGCTATATAGCTTATGTGAGAAGAAGGCGTATAGGCGTAGCTATCCTTTGTCGTCTTGTTGGCCTAGCTGTCCTCCTATAGCGTAGTCTGAGGAGTCAGTTTCAACTTTAAATAGTTTCTTAGGGTTAGGTATAATAAGTATAGGTTCTAATATAACTTATTGCTTAATCTTATTAAAGGCTTATTCTTACTCTTCTTCCCATTACTAGGGGACGTCTTTCTTTAAGAGTCTTATAAGAGGGTCGTTCTTATTTAAGTATCCTTTTAGAAATCATTAGTAGTAGTTTATATATCTAATAAAGGATTATATATCCTTAACGTTCTAGGGTATTAGCTAGTCTTATACTACTGCGATTTTGTCTTTTGACATTTTAAGGATTCTAGGGGCTATTATAAAGCCTAGGAATTTAACTTCTTAGGTATGGAATTTGCTCTTTTCTAGTTCCACTAGGAGTTTAGCTTCTTATAGTTTCTATAGCACTTAGTATATATGCTTCTTATAGTCTTTTAGTGTTTTAGAGAAGATTAGTATATCGTTAAGATAAACTATAATAAATATATCTAGGTATTCTTATAAGATGTAATTAATTATTATCTAGAATATTATAGGTACGTTAGTAAGTCTAAAGGGCATCACTAAGTACTTATAATATCTATAGTATATTTAAAACGCTATTTTCTATTCTTCACCTAATTTTATATATATCAGGTTATAGGCTCCTTTTAAGTTAAGTGCTATAAACCACTAGGCTCTATATAGTAGATCTTAGAGCTCTAAGATAAGTAGTAGTGGGTAGTAGTTCTTAATTATAATGTTATTGAGTTTTTAGTAATTAATATAGAGTTATAGTTTACCGTTTTTCTTAGGTATAAATAGGATTAGATATCCTGCTGGTGATATGGAGGGTCTAATGTATCCCTTCTATAGGTTTTCTTCAAGGTAAGCGTCAAGCGCTTCCATTTCTTTCTAATTAAGTCCATAGATTGCTTCCAACTTAGGCTCCTTCCCTTCTCTTAGGGGTATCTTATAGTTATAGTTGCTATATTCTAGTAGTCCTATTTTAAGTTCTTTAGTAAATAGCTTCTAGTATTGCTAGTATTCTTCTAGGATAGATAGAAGTCGATCTTCCTTATTAATATCTATTATTAATAACGTCCTAGCGTTTATATCCTTAATTTATAGGTATACTAAAAATCTCTTTACTTTAGGAGTTCTAGAAGGTTTATTTGAGGTACCTCTTCTAGGCTACTACTTAGTGACTAAATCCTAGTCCCAATAGAGTTAGCTGGTTCTCTAATCTATCTATAGGTTGCTATTATATAACTATAGTCTTCTAAGGATGATATTATACTTATCTCCTATCTCTATAATATTGAAGTTTAGTTGCTCATTCTAGCTATAGATCTGTATAGGGAGGTGCGCTATCTCCACTATAATGCGTCCTCTACTATACTAGACTTATTCTCCTTTAATAGTGCTAAGTTTATAGCAGTCTTCTACTGCTTTCTTCTTTTAGGTTATTTTTTATATATTCACCGTTTATAGCGATATAAAGTTTCTTTAGGCTCCACTATCTATCATTATAGTAGCTAGTCTTCTATTAAGTTATATCTAAACTTAGATATGCTTATATTATTAAGCTAGGTATGCCCTAGTTGCACTATATAGGGACCTTATCTTGTCTGCTTATTATTATCCCTTGGTTTTGGTAGGCGATCCTAGTTTTTTGACTAGTTATCTCTATAGTAGGTGATCCGTTTCCCTTTACGTTATGCTTTCTAGAGCTAGCTCTCCTTATACTTTACTATAGGGGGGGTTGCTCTATTCTAGCTGAGTCGCCATGCTTTGGCTTTATTTTCTCTATAGATCATATATTTATTTTATTAGCAATCTTACTAGCTTATATTAGTATTATAGAGGCATCTTATAGGGTATTCTTAGCTTAGTCTAAAGGTTATAATTTATCTGTTAAATAGCTTAAGTTCCTATCTATATGTTTAGTTAATTTAATAGACCTTCTTAATAGGTTCTTAGTTATACCTTCTGGGGTAGAATTGATATATATACTTATCTCTAAGATGTTCCTTATAGTTATTGAAGAAGCACTATAGCTAGTAGAGGTATTAGTAGTAGTTGCTTTCTATATATAAATATAGGTAGTTATCTAGCTTAAACTCTAGTTTATAGTTTCTATTACGCTGTTCTCCTAAGGTGCTAAAGAATTTGAGTGTCTATTTGTCCTTTATGGGATCAATTTTCTAGTACTAAAGGCGTTTGCTAGCCCTAGTGGTTTCATTATTAGAGTCCTCTTTAGAGCTGGTATTATTAATACTAGGTTTATACCTATAGATAGCTACTATCTAAGCACGTTATTATATAACGTTATAAGGCTTATCTAAGTTATAGGTTAGTTCTTATTTAAGGCCAATATATTTAGACGTCTCAAACTATCCGTTTTCTTTAAGGGCCCTATGTTCTAGGAGGCTATTGAGTTGTTCTTAAGCCTTACGCTTAAGTTTACTGTTGCTTCTGTATCCTATAGCGATGGTTTGTTGATTTAGGGGTCTACTAATATTCTTCACTCTAGTGGTATTATATCCCATTCTACTGGGGTTCTTAGGGTACCATCCTATATATTCCTTAGAGTCTAAGTGAACTCTATAGTTATTATTAAAGTAGGTAGTCTAACTAAGTTATTTATAAGGGATTGCCTTAGTAGTAGTACTAACTTATCTTTTCTTAGGTACTAGCTAGAAGCGTTCTTTCTTAGGTGCTCTATATTCTTTTATAAGGTGTCCATTCTTATTATAGTTATAGTACTTAATATTCTTCTTCTAGCTATTACCCTTATTGTTATTGTTATGCTGGGCTGCGCTAAGATCTATAGGTCCGCTATGGTGTCTATGGGTAGTGCTGTTGCGTTTGTTGTGTTGATTGTTATTATGGTATCTAGGCTACTACTAGTACTTACGGCTGGAGTTAGTAGGTTGTTATTATTTGCCTTTCTCCTTACGTTGCTTATATAGTTAATTATTAATTTTAATAGTAAGCTTAGTATACTAGAGGAAGTCCTTAGGTCTATTAACCTTAATAATTTTATCCTTAACTTTATCCTTAAGGTTATTATAGAATATAAAGATCTTACCTTTATTAGTTAAGTCTAGCTAGGTATAGATCTATTAGAACTCTATAGTATAGTCCTTAGCTAACTTAGTCTATTTAAGGTAAAGTAAGTCTTATTTAGCTTATTATTTCTTATTAGGGTCTTAAAATAGAGACTTTAGGGCAGACTTAAAGCCCTAGAAGCTACTAAAAATATCTCTAACTTTAATAGAATAGTAGTTAAGTATTTCCTTATTAAGGTACTCTTTAAGGAAGGGTTTAAACTACTAGAGGGCTTATCCCTTAAGGAAGGTAGATATATAGATAACCTTTTTAGTTCTATTCTTAAAGTTACTATAATAGAAATTCTAGTAGTTCTTAACTTAGATAAGGAATCCCTTAAGCTATCCTAGGGATCTATTAAAAGGATTAGGAGAGTTGAGTTAAAGCTTCTCTTATCCTTTTATAATAGGGGTAGTAATGATATTAGTAGCGGCTTAAAGAGTGCGGTTCTACTATTTAAGTTCCTAGGTGCGCTAGTTAGATAGGTGTATAGCGGCCTAAAGTTCTTTAGTAGCGTAGGCGTTAGCATTAAATATTTCCTATATCTATTAGATATTATAATTAGCTTATTTAAGTTATTCCTTAAGTATATTATTATTATTACTATTACTATTATCTTTTATTCTCTAATCCCTAAGTTCTTAAGTAAGGTTCTTCTTAATAGGGGCCTTCCTAGCGCCAGAGGAGGATCTAGTGCTAGGGGTCTTTCTAGAGAGTTGTAAAGATATTGTGATACTATTAGTAGTTTCTAAAGGGTAACTTACTAAATAGGAGTAATTAAAGTGTTATAGCTAGCTAACTAATAGTGGGTTTATATTAGTAGTAAGTTAGGGATTAAGAACTATAAATAGTATTAAGTCGTTCTATAGGTCTAATTGAGTAATTATAGGTCTTTAAAGGTCTTAGTGATTAGTTAAGGCCTTAGTAAGAGTTATAGAGTAATTATCACTTAGGTATAACTAAAAGTATTATAAGTAATAATTATAAGTTAATTGCTGAAGAGCTATGGAAGTCTGTCCTTGAGCTAAGCTCAAGTCCATCCTATATACAAGTCCTTTTCCTAGTATATGCTCTTTATACCTTAGGTTGAGCTAGATCATTCTAATTGAGAATGATCGTTTAGCCCCCAAGTCTATCTAGATCATTTTAATCCAAAATGATCCTTATCTTATCGTCACGTGACTTGCACCATAGTTCTTCCTTTCTGAGGATCCCTGACCGTCCTTGTGTCACTGGGTTACATATGTCCACGTTAGCCGCCAAGAGCCTGGCGGGGTTGTGTTGGTAGCTAAGCCCAACGGGTCGTAACACCCTTCTATTTTTCTTATAGCTTTTATAAATAATATATATATTTAAAAACTTTAGCTAAGCTAAATATATTAATATTAGTTTAAGTATAAATTATATCTATTTATTTTATTAAGAGATAGTATAAGCTAAAGTACTATTATTATAATAAATATATTATAAAACCTTATATTAAGAAACTACTATAAAGCTTATTTAGAGCTAGATACTAGTTTATCTTTATATTTTATATAAAATATAAGTACTATAAATATATTATAATACCTTTTAAGCTTATTAATACTTTAGCTACCTTTTAGGTATATATTTACTATATATTTATTAACGTTTTAGATATATATGATATAGCTTATTTAAATAATATTATAATCTACTTTAATATAAGGAACTAATATATAAAGAATATTAAGGCTATTTTATACTACTTAAGGAATATAGAGCTTTTTATAAAGCTAAAAAAGTATAAGTTTTATAAAATAGAAGTTAACTTTTTAAGCTTCTATATTATATAAAAAGGGATTATAATAAACTTAAAGTATATTTAAATGGTTATTAAATAGCTTATACCTAAGTTATATAGAGATATCTAAGTTTTTTTAGGATTTTATAATTTCTATTATAAGTTTATTATAAAGTACTTTTAGATTATAATACTAATAAATATAATACTAAAAGGTAATTAAAATAAAATAAAGTTAAAAGCTTTTATTTAAATAGGGGAGATATAAATAGTATTAAAGACCCTTTAATATACTTTTACTAAAGTATTAATATTAAGATATTATAACTTAATATTAAAAATAAGAGTTAAAATAAATACTTTAATTTAAATAGTATTTAATATGACTTTATAGAAATATAATAATATTTAATACTCTATAGCCTTTTAGTTAAAAAAGCTTTTAGATATAAAATAATAATAAGCTATAAAATAATAAGAACTCTTTATTATTATAGAGAGTTTAAATTATTAAATATAATATCTTTAGGGGTTACTAAAGAAGTTTATAGTTCTTATTAATTATATTACTCTTAAGGATATATTTACTATATTAATATAAAATATCTATAAAAAGCTTATATAATAGGTCTATTATCTCTTTATTTTTAACTTTAAAGTTTAATACTATTTAGATATAATAAACCTAATAAATAGTCTTTTATATAGATTAAACTATATAATTAAAAATATATAAATAAATAATATCTTCTCTATTCTTTTAAAAAAGCTTAATCTTATTAATTAGCTTTTAATAACTAATTATTAATATATTATTAAGCTAAAAGGTATAATACTTATTATAAGAATATATATTTAAGCTATTTAATAAAGTATATAAAAACCTTATTAAAAGGCTAGCTTTAAGGTTAGAGAATTTTTACCTCTTAATTAATATTATTTTATTAAAAATATTAATATTATAATATATAATATAATATATATTAATATTATAATATAGTTTAAAACTAAAAACCTAAATATATAGATTACTCTATAAGAAGAAAGTAAACTACTAGAGGACTTAATAAGAGCTAAAGTTATTATATTAAAATTATATATTTTATATTTTATAATAAGAGAGCTTATTTAAAATAAAATAATATATATATTATAATTAAGTTAAAATCTTAAATAAATAGTTAGAGAACTATAAACTAAAAACTACTTCTATTAAGAACTTATAGCTAAAGTTTAATAAAAAGCTAGAGAATATTAAAGCTATAGATTAAATAATAATAATATCTTATAGTTTAAGAAAAAACTTATAATTCTAAATAAAGGATTCCTCTATTATAAAATCTTAAAAAACTATTATAATATATTAAAATTAAAGTATATAAGAGTAAATAAAATAATAAAATTAATTTTAAAAAAGTTCTATTAGCTATATCTTTTAGATAATATTTAATATTATATTACTAAATACTTATAATATTAAAAAGCTTATATCTCCAAGTATAAACTATATAAGCTATTATAAATATTAAAACTCTTAATATATTTATTTTAATAAATCTCTTTAAACTTTTTTATTAATTTATTAAAGAGTTATAAAGATAATAGAGTTATTTATAATATAATCTTTATTATTATTTACTATATAATAAAGATTATTTAGTTTATTCTAACTATTAAGTAATTAGATATTAAAAGCTTAATAAGGATTTTATATTAAAAGATTAAATATTATTATAATACCTTTAAAGCTATTATTAATAATAGAGATAAACTAATTATAAGTTAATTCTAAAGAAATTAAACTAAAGCTTATAATATTAAAAGTTAACTCTCTATTATTTAATATCCCTAAATAAATAAATAAATAAAAAAAAAAAACTTATTAAACCTTAATAATATACTTTACAAAGTTTAATAAAAGCTTAAAAAACTAATAAGTAATATAACTAATTAAAGCTAAATTTATATATAATAATAAGAAATACTTTACTATTAAGATATTACCTTTTAAGATATTAATAAGTTACTATTTAAAAATAATTAACTATTATATATTTAATATTACTATTAAAACTTATAGAGTAAAAGAGAAGCTAAAGAAACTTATAGAGGTTTACTAAAAAGTAATAGAGAACTAATAATATATAATTAATATATAGGCTAAAAATATAAATATAAAGAAGAAAATATAAGCCTATAAGGTTAAAGAGGTTATTAGCCTCTCTATTAAGAACTTCTATTTTATAAAGAGTTAATAAAAGCTTACTTTATATTTTATTTTAATATTAATTATAAAGATTATAAGCCCTAATATCTATTAAATATAACTTCTTAAAAAATATAATAAAGTATATAATATCTTTTTAATTATTTTATTAAAGCTTTAATATAGCTAAAAGCTTATTAAGATATAACTTCTTAAATTAGAGAAAGACCTAAAGAAATAAGAAGTTAAAAATATTATATTTTAGAGGGAAATACTAAAGGGCCTCTTATATTTAACAAAGTAAAAAGATTAACTTATAGAATATAATATTTAGAAACTTAAATTATATTTAATAAATATTTTATAAATATTAGCTACATTTAAAAAGTAATAATATAAATTATATTATAAATAAAATAATAAGTAATATAAAAAAAAATAAAAAAAACTTTAATTATTTATATAAAGTTATTTAAATATTTTAAAAAAGCTTTATTAAAAACTAAATATAAACTCTACATATAAAAACTTAAAGTATCTAACTATATATCCTTATAGATTACTACTTAATATTTCTCCAAACTTTAGCTAAAATAAATAAAAATCTAATTACTTTTATCTTTATTATCCTCTTTATTATTAAACTTTATTTTACTATTTATATTATTTCTATTACTTTTACTTAATAAAGTATTAAAATTAAACTCCTCTCTAAAAAAAGAATTATCTTTTTAATTAGCTATAATAAATACTTAATAAAACTATTATAAAGCTATATTATCCCTATAAGTATTTAGTTAAGAAATAAGCTTCAATTTAAATATATTAAAAATAATATATAAAGTATAATAATAAATATTATAATATTAATAGAACTATTAAATCTTAAAACTATTTTAAAATAGAAATATAATATAATAAAGATTACTATTTAAATTAATCTATATCTATTTAACCTTATTAAAGGTTTATAAATAAGCTACTTAATATTTAATATAGCTATAATTCTAAAGATATATAAAAAATATATTCTATAAATTATATTTAAGCTAAAAGATATTAGCCTTAATAGCTAAAGTTCTCTTTTTATAATAAGTACTCTATAAAAGAACTATTAATATATAAAAGAAATAAGAGAGATATATAAGTAATTTATATTAAGCTTTATAAAGAGATTATTAATAATATATAGAGAAGATTACTCTTTTAGTATAACTTTAAGAAGATATCTCTAGTAATTATAATAATTAAGCTTTAAACTAATAAAGTTTACTAACTATTTATAAAGCACTTTAAAAAGGGCTTAACTTTTCTTAATTATATATATAACTTAATATATTTTATATTATTAGACTTAAAAGGCTTTTATTTTAATTTTAGCTTAATAATACTTTATTTAGTTTTATTAGATTTAAATAGAGTTAATTAAAATAAGAGGGATTTAAAATTAAATATTAATATAAATACTTTTTATAATAGTTTATTAAACTTACTTTATAATATTTAATACTTTATAATTAATAGAGCTAATAAATAAAATTACCTTTATAATAATAAATATAATAGTAATTAGAATCTTAATAAAGCTAGAGTATATAAGTAATATAAAGCTTATTACTATTAAACTAATTATATTAATAGATTAAAAGACTATACTTATTAATAGCTAAAATAAACTTAATAAGTAGCTAGCTAATAATAGTTATAAGATTTATAATAAAGATAAAAAATATAATATAGTAAAAAGTTTAAAAAAGCTCTATAAAGTTATATTATTATAAAATAATAAAGCTTATAAACTTATAGATAATATAAATAAGAGAAAAAGAAAATAAGCTTAAAGGTAAAAAGCTATTAATTTATAAACTTAAGAGGAGCTTATAATAAAATATTAATAAGGTAGTTATAATAATAATAATAAAAATAATATTAATTTATTATAATAAATAATACCTATTAAAATAAAATAAATATAATAAATTATATAGAGAAATTATAATTTAATAACTTTAGTAATTTTATAATATAACTATTTAAAAAGAGAAATAAAAAAATAAAGAAATAAAGCCATTATAAAATCTTTATCTATATAAAGTAAAATAAATAATAAATAGAGCCTTAAGGAATAATAAATAAATAAAGAAGAAATAACTTTATTATTTACTAAATAATAGAGATAAAATACTTTATAAATAAAATATAATATTAAAAGAAAGCCTTATTATAATATTTTTAGTAATAAAGAATAATAAGCTAAAGCTATTATAATATATAAAGATAAAGATATAATTACTTAATAAAGCTATAGAGAAAGACTAACTAAAGAAATAAAATAGCTTTAAGGAATAAAAACTTAAACTATTAAGGAGAATACCTTATTAAAAAATAAGATATAATAGATATTACTATAACTAAAAGGGGGATAATTATAAAGGTCTTAAGAACTTTAAGATAGAAATATTAGAAATAGCTTAAAGAACTATAAATAAACTAATAGTAAAGGCCTATAAGTCTAAAGTATTAAACCTTCTATAGTAGGAGCTTAATAAGCTTATATTAAAAACTTAATAAAAAGAGAATCTTAAAGAAAGTAAATAAAAGTAATATAGTAATATAAAACCTATCTTTTAGGTATTTTTACTATTTATTTAACCTAACTATAGTATTTAGCCTCTATAATACCTTTATAATATTTATTAAGAAGAGATAACTAAATAATAAGAAAGTTATAAAGAGATTAATAAGCTTTAAAATAGGCTTAAGAAATAGAGCTAATAATATATTTATAGGTCTCTTTTAGCCTATTAGCTATATAGTTATATTTAGAGAGATCTATAGAGTAGTTAATATATAGTTAGGTATAGACTTTAAGGTTATTAGCTAATAAATTATATAGTAACTTAATAAGCTTAAAAGGAGTAGTCTACTTACTAAATAATAATAATATTAATACCTTTAGGTAGATAGATATAGCTAATAGGGCGTTAATAGTAACTATTAGATTAATATATTACTATATATTAAGATTATAAGCTTTAGTTTTAATAAGTTAAAGCTAATAAAGCTAATTAATAAGTATAATAAGCTTTATAAGGGTAAAAAGAGTACTTATTATAAAATAAATAAATAAATAAGTAATTAATAAATACTTAAGAGGTTTATAATAGCTTTAGTAATATATCTTAAACTATTAATTATTAAATTAGATAATATAAGTATTTTAATAGTATTAAAGTAAAAATTTATATTATTATAACTAAGTAAAAAGAGCCTACTTTTATACCCTTAATATACCCCCTTAGGGGGTATATATAGATAGTAATTATTAATAGAAACTTAGCTAGTCTAATAGGGCTAGCGCTAAGTAGATACTAATTTAATAATAACCTTAAAGTCTATACCTAACTATATACTAACTACTCTATAGATCTCTCTAAATATAACTATATAGCTAATAAGTTAAAAGAGACCTATAAATATATTATTAGTTTAATCTCTTAAGCTTACTTTAAGGCTTATTATTTACTTTATAACTCCCTTACTACTTAGCTATTACTCTTAAATAAGTATATAGCTCTCTTAATCTCTAAGTAATAGCTTATTATTATTATAGCTTATAATAAGCTTATTATTAAAGCTTAAAGTACTATATAATAAGATATATCTTAATTTAAGTAGTTCTTATATAAATATAAAAGTATTTATTTATTATTATTATATATACCTAACTATAGGCTATTTATTATAAGCTTATAGTTCCTTAAACTAGCTAATATCCTATATAGTTCTCCCCTCTAATTCTAAATAGATTTATACTTATTATTATATTAAGATAATATAAAAATAGACTATTTTAACCCTTATAAAATACTTACTACTATATAAAATATTATTCCTTATTATACTCTACTTTATACTATTAATATAAAGCGCTATTAAGCCTTAAGCTCTAGTAAAGAGTTCCCTATATATTTAGCTTATAGCTACTACTATAAACTTATTAAGTATTATTATATTATAAGAGGCTTAAAAGGCTAAAAGGATAAATAAGAGGTTTATATATATATTAAGTATAAATATAAAACTAACTTAGAGCTAAATTATAAGATTACTAAACTTTATAATAAGTAGTCTATTAGGTTTATACTCTATAATAGTATAAGAAACCTTATAGTAATAAGTAGAATAGGTCTATTAGCCTCCTCTCTATAATATAAAATAGAGCTATTAGCTTACTTAAAAAGTATTAAATAAGTACTTATAATTATAAAATGCTTAAGAGACTATTAAAATAAGCCTTATAAATAGTACTACTCTTTTCTATTTATAAAGAGGTTTTAATAAGGGTAATAAGAGCTATAGAGGCTTATTAATATACCTAAAGAGGCCTATATAATAGACTTAAAGCCTATAAATAGTCTATAAAGGCTAAAGTATTAGCTAATATATTATTTATCTATTAAATTACTTATTATTTTATTAAGTTTTTAAATAATTAAAAACTCTATAGTTTTAAGTATATTTTATATAATTTATAAATAGTAATAGATATATTAAAAATAGCTATTTAAGCATATTTAAAGGGGTATATTAAATTAGTACCTACTTAGTGCTAGCTCTATTAAACTAGCTAAGTTTCTATTAATAATTACTACTTATATATACCCCTTAAGGGGTATACTAAAGGTATAAAAAGTAAGCTCTTTTTGTTTAGTTATAATAATATAAATTTTTTACCTTAATACTACTAAAGTGCTAACTATACTTAATTTAATAATAGTTTTTAGTAAGACTTTAAGCTATTACTCTAGCCTTCCTTTATATTTTATACCCCTTTCCCCCTCTTTTTAACCCTTTAACCTATTTATTTACTACTTTAGTAGTAATAGCTTTATTAATACTATTAAGCTCCTTAATATTAATATATCCTAAATAAATAATATTTATAATATTAATAACCTTCTTAAAGTACTTAAAGTACTATTTAGTAATAATATTATCTATATACTTAAAGTCTAAAGACTTTAAGAGCTTTTTATAGATATCTTTAAATTATTTTTTAAAATATTTAAGAGATAAAATAATACCTTTAAAAATAAAAATAAAAACTATAATATAATAGAGAACTACCTTTTAGATATTAATATTCTATTAATTAATAAAATTAAAATAAATTTACTATATAAATATCTTAATTTTAAGCTTATACTTTATAGTAATAACTATAATATTAATATTAGCTAAAAGTATTAATAACTATTTAATAAATATTATTCTAGAGATAAAAGAAATATAGAGTTAAAGTTAAGATATAAATAATTTATAGTTTCCTCCTCTATTTATATCTTATTATAAAGACTTCTAAAGTTCTCTATAAACTCTAATAGAAGTCTATTAAGGTTATTATAGCTTATAAACTTATAAAGATAGAAAGTAACTATAGCTCTATAGGTATTTAGATATTTATAAGGTATTAATAGATATTAATTTTATATTATTATATATTATTAAAGTATATTACCCCCTTATATATATAAGTAGCTAGGTTATTAAGGCGGAAAGGTATAGGGGTTAGTATTATAGCCTTCTATTATCTAGATTAGCTGTGGACCGGGGTTTAAGTCCCCGCTAACGTATTTCTTTTGCCTTTTTAAAGCCATCGTGAGTGATCTTTAGCTTAGCTCTCACTTGCACTCATTTTTGATTGAAAACCAATGTCGTTCCGCGGGGGGTTGTGAAAATTTGGCGATGCATAAAAGTTAGTGCACTGCTATTTGTGAATGAGGAGCGCGGATAAAATGGGTTGTATACGGCTGACAAACACGTCCTACTGCAGCCACTCGGCTTCCTCTCACCTCTCGGACCTCTCGCCTAGGACGTCGCTGCAACAACACCAGACGTTCGAGACGCAGCTCTGCCGACACTCAGCCCACAGCGTCGGTTAACACAGTATGTGTGGCATGCGAGCTGACATTCACAGACTGTCATAGCATGGAAGCGTCCTGTCCTTCTGGATGTCAGCTGTGGAATCTCCTGCTTTGCCAAACAGGAGGACGTACGCTGGGTGATGTCACGGCAGGCGATTTCCCCAAAGCGCAAGCTTCCACTGTGCAGGCTCCAGCATTCTGAACCTCTGTCACTGATGAGGTACGAACTCAACTGATTTTAGGAGTCTTCTTCCATACCTTATTCCAAATGATGTTTAATGCGAAGAATGGATGAACATGAATCCTATTGGGAAGGATCATCAGAACCTTTTACATCTGATTTTCTTACTCCGAAGGCCAAAGGATTTAGAGTCATGTTTTGCGCGAGTTCAATGATCACAGCGGATCAGCACAACTTCTTTCCCTGCATCTCTGCTTATCTCAATCCGCGCGGGCTTTGGCACCGCTCAGAAGCGCAAGTGCGCTTAACATACTCCTCCATAGGTAGTCTAGCTATTCACTAGCTAGCTCCTTCCTAACCTTGATTGTCGGGCTACACTCAAAGTCAATCTCGACTGCCTTTCCCTCTTCCAGCAAGTTTCTCAGACTGTCAGGATGTAACCCGTTTGTTTTATCCAACTTCAACACCGCGCGTTGGCATGCATGAATTTGCTCAAACCGGCGTCGGTCATCTCCCCCGAGACCGGTCCTCCTCGCACCCTTCCAAGATGGAAAAGTCTTGCAGGCGTTGCCTAATTGCCACTCTGCTGCGTAGAGCATCTCGACTTCAGTATAATCAATCATCCGAGATACCATGATTGCTTCGTACAAGACACCGCCACTCGGAAGTTAGTCTCGGTTCCGTTTGTATAGCCGTCTCTCACGACAATGCCCGAAGGTGGGGTCTTTCATCTCATATCCAACTCCTTTCAAGAACCACTTCAAGTTTCGAAGCATCTCACAAACACTTGCCTTGGGAAAATCGTCATGTCGGGTGTCCGAGAGAATTTTTTTCTAGCCTGCGTTTCCTCCCAGGCAGAGATGCGATCAAAGCTTCGGAGTTTGTCTCGATGCCTCTCCTGATGGCTCCTGCCAAGACAACACCAAGCTGCTACTGTGTAGGACGGCGTTGAACGATGTTTCTACTCCTCCTGCGCCTCACCTACCCACTGACCCTACGGCCTTGGCCTTCGTTCTGCAGTCAGATGCAGAAAATGCGCTTGCTGCTGCTGTCTTACGACCTTGTCCTGCAGATATCCCAACCAAGCGCCATGTGCAAACGCGCAACTTGCAGCAAAAATTGCCAGGCTTTCTTGACAGAACACCGACAATTGGGACGTTTGGTTTCTGCCTTATCTGCCGTCATGCACCATTTACTGCCAATCCTCCAAGCCACAAATTCTCAGCAATCACGTCCAAAGGGAAGCCAGAGTCATATCCTGTACGAAGGCTTGCCAAGCACAGGTGGTCTGTAGAGGCCCGTTCCCTTTCTTACCAAGGCCCCAAGCCTCCCGACTTGACGACGCCGGGTCCCACCGCCGACCAGGTGGATTCATTCTCACCATCCTGCCCAATACGGTAGTCCGGCTGAGAGGAAGAAAGGACCGCATCTTAATGCGAGCTGAGGGGTGTCGCGGTAACCCAGCCGTTCGTTTTGACAGCGGGCATCCTATTCGTCAACCGTTATGAAGACTTCCTAATTCGGACATTGTCATAGTTCGCCTTGCGGTGGTAGCCATTCGATCCCGGACTGCCACGCTCTCGGCAGGGTCCAGATGTTGGCCCATCCCGGCTTCAGCTCCGTCACAGTCTTGGGTGCTGCCGTCCCTGCAGAACACCGGCAGGCCGCAACGACCAAGCCACCTGCGCGATGACAGGAAGTTTCAGGATCAGCGTCGAGCCAACTGCTCACAGCAGCCTGGACCAAGACGGTGCTAATCTGAGGGATCCGAACGATGGCAAGATATAACGTCCTAGTGTTCACCTTCTCTTCGGAGAGAAAGGCTCGAATCGCAACGACTTGATCACGCAGAAACACCACAAACCATTCTACGTTCTGCCTTCCTACTTGCCTACCGCAACGATGGCGCCCGCAATGACAGCTTCGTCGTTCAGCTCCGGCCGACCGACGTTCCCTCTACAACTCTCGCCTCGTGCTTTGAAGGCGTCTTTCAGCCAGACCGAAGTCTTGTCCCCGAAAGCTTTGGCGAAGCAGGAGAAGGATCTTTGCCTCCCGGCGCAAGATAACCTCTATATCAACAAGTCAGACCAACAATTCTGGGCCATCCGCTGCGCCGAATCTCTCGATAGCCTCATGAAGGCCGCCGGCTCTTACACTCCCGCTCAGCGTGCCGCACATTTGAGACTTCTTTCGGAACTGGTTATCCCGTCTCTCGGCCCGCATCCCACCAACGCCCCAACAAAACCCTTGTTGACGGCCAATGGCTCCCCGTTTGAGCCGTCATGGAACATCACCGACTCCGGCTCCTCTTCCATTCGTTTCTCCTTTGAGCCTCTCGGTCGGCACGGCGGAACCCCGTCGGACCCTTTCGCCCAGAAAATGATTCCTGCTCTCCTTCCAGCCCTACAAATGTTTGGTCACGGAGTCGATACGCGGTGGTTCGAGCAATTTGCTTCGGCCCTATTCCTTGACGAATTCGAGACCAAAGTTGCCCTCGAGAAACTCGGCCCCGATCACCGCGCGCCGACCGCCTTCCTAGCTTTCGACCTTGACGGCGCCAAGGCTGTATTCAAGACGTACTTCTTTCCCGTCCTCAAGCACATCGCCACCGGCGCCTCCACAGAATCCATCACCTTCAACGCCATCCGCTCTCTCTCCCCCGGCGGTGATCGCCTAGCTCCTGCCGTCAATGCCACCGAGGAATACTTCAAGAACGCTCCGTTCCCCATCCCCGTCGAGATGATTGCTCTGGACTGCATTGATCCCGCCGCCGGCGCCCGCGCTAAGGTCTACGCACGCACACAATCCAACGCCTTCGACGTCGTCCGCCAGGTTGTCACTCTCGGAGGTCAGGTCAAGGACGAGACCACACTGGAGGGTCTCGAGGCCATGCGTAGCATCTGGCACTTGCTCCACAACGAAGCGGAACCTTACGCCGACGACTTCAACAAACAGCCCAAGGTCATGGAGACCCTTCACAAGGGTATCTGTTACGGTTTTGAGTTGAAGCCCGGCTCCCAATGGCCCGAGGTCAAGTCGTACGTCCCGCTCTGGCAGTACGCCGACAACGACGCCGTAATCGCTGCCAACCTCGCCAAGGCTTTCAAGTCGAGAGGATGGCCGGTTGCCGAGCGTTACGAGACGGACCTGCCCAAGTGCTTGTGAGTGTTCCCCGAATCCTTCTCCCACGTGCGCCGTGCTGACTGCCGCAATAGCCCCCGTTCGGACCTGAACCGTGCCACCGGCACCCACTCCTACATCTCCTTCGCCTTCTCCAAGAAGAAGGGCGCCTACCTGACCATGTACTACTCCATCAAGCCCAGTGACTCCATCGTGGCTTTCTAATCAGCTTGAATGACGGCGCGGATGGTGTTGGGCGATGAGGTTATGGATGGCAGTTCTTGTTCTATGATTTAGGGATGTTTTGCTTTTAGGCAGTTCGGGGGCTCATTGGTTTGGAGCAGTTATCCCCGGCATCACTCTTTTAACGTATTTATGGGTCATGTCTGGCGTTTCACTGATGGATTGATAAGGGAGGATTTGACGACAATTACGACCTCATCAAATTGAAAGCATAGCATAGTGTATGCATCTCACACCAAACATGTTTTCGGTCAGCTTTTGCTTCGCGTTCTCAGCCTGCCAATAGCTCAGCTCGTCTTTCAAGTGCTGTTTGAATGAAACGAGTCCTTACGACCTGCATATTTAAACCGTCGTCCGGAGCAGATCGTTGAACAGGGCAACAGAACATGTATTCCTGTTCCCAGCTTGGACATTTCCATTCTCAACGGACACACGGACATCGCAATGCCATTCCGGGAGTGACAATCACACACAAGCCGACAGATTGGACTAGACTCTTCCTGTTGTCAGCAACATGTTCCCATTCTGCAAGTACTCGCTGCTGTATACGCACCGGGAGGACAAAAGAGGCAGAGAGATGTGCTGATACTTAGCTCGCGACTGTTCTTGTGCAACGAATATAAATGTTTGGCCGGTCGACTACGCGTGGAAGCGTGCAAGATGATTGTCGAATCTGTCGAGTGATAATGCTTTGTCATGTTGCTGAAGAAGACAAGAACAGTTGATTGTGGTTAACTTTTTTATGCTTCCAACGGATCATCTGCGCTTGTCAGGAGTGATGAGTTTGTATATATCGGCGGCCGTTGGCAAACGGATCAAGGAAACGGCAGTTTCGGGTGTCTGGACTCTCGCATCAGTCCCATGTGATGTCGAGAAGAAGACGAAAGCAGACACGTAGATGGCTGCCGACTACCATGAGCAGCGGAGGCTGACTTAACCTGTGGCAAACACCGAACACCTTCGTCTCTCGTCCCTTCCGTCCATCATCTTCTCTGATGTATTTGATGAATGTTCGGTCAGAGTCATCACGACCATTCTCCGTAGTCTTTTCAGGAGTCGTGGAATTGATGGTTGGGAGTCGACAGGCACTATACCAAAGGTACCAGCCTTACATATATGGCATATCATCCTCTGTCCGGAGCATGGATTTATGCAACATTGGCCTGTTCGTTGGGCCGATAGACTTCCAAACACTTGTGCACTTATATAGCGAAGAATTCCTTTCAAGGTATGGTGTCGCAACACCTACGGCTCTAGGCGCGTCTTCGAGGTGCGCTTCGAATCAGCCACGTCGATGCCCTCGGTCGACAGCATATTTTAACCGTCTGAGCAAACATCCTCGTCTCACTCAATGAATCTTGTCGTGTTCGTTGAATATTGTTTGCCATGCCGCGGCCAAAAAAGACGTAGCTTGCCTGACGACATCAGTCAAGCGTGATCCACGAGGTCAGGTTCTCTCAGGTGAGCGTAAGCCATGATATGATACTTCGACGACCTTTGTTTGGATGGATATTTGGTACTTATTGGGTATACTCCGAGAGTACCAGAGATGAAAGAAACTGGCATGTCGATCGACGATAGCCATCTCCCTCAACGGCGTCTCTTGGCTCGGCGCAACTCCTCAGAAACCTACCATCAGAATAGACCCTGGCTGTTCGCTTCCCCGTTGGATCAATCCCTACATGGAAACCCGAGGACTTGACGGAAGACCCATTCCTGGACTGGGCCAGCCCTCTCTTATACTCACATCCGATATCACATCATACACATCACGACGCGGGTGAGAGTGGGCTTGCTTCAGGTGCACCATCACACATGATCCCAACCGTCCCTTCTAACCTCCCGCTTGATTCGAACGTTCTGGAGCAGGTGGAAGAAGTCCCCTTCTCGGAGTATATAAGAGCTATGTAAACCATCTAGTGGTTGTAGCGCTTCACCTGTTTTGATCTGGTCATTAGACACCCAAAATGATGGGCGCAGTTGCATGGAATCTCCACTTCATCGCGCAACCAAGTAAATCCTCCGAGGTAAAGTCCTCATGCAGAGCTTCTTCGAGAGCACTCAGTCAATTCATCGCTTTTGGGTCGTCTTTTTGGTATAACTCTTGTTGTATCCAGCCCTAATACTAAACCATAGATGGGCGACGCCAGAGGATGAGAGGTTGACTGAGGATGGGCAGCGTGTTCGGTACATCGCACTTTACGTGTCGATCTGAGTTCATGTTCGGATCTTTGAGATAGTAAGGAGACAATCGGGAACCAACCAGTGATGCTCCTATTTGCTCCGTGCAGAAGAATCCTGTCCAGGTTCGGAATGCTTCTTTTATGCGGGACATCCTCCCCAGGGCCCATTAGCCTCAGAGACGCCGGGTAGGCCGACGACAACTTCGCGGATCACCGATACATCCACGTCTTCCAGTATAAATGGACTAACTAGCCCCATTCAGTGGGAGACTCTAACGCTGTATGGCGAGTCTGTAGTTTCCTGTTCTTGATTTGCGAATGAAGCAGAGGTGACCTACCCTACGAGGTCAAACTCCTTTGTGAACTCCCAACGACATCTCCCCAGTCTACTCTGCACAAGTACCTCCATGTTCCTTTCCAGATACGTCAACACCAGAACTGACGAACGTGGGACGATATCGCAGTATCATTGCTCTCGCATACCCTGCTCCGTCCCGGTGACATGATGAGCGAAGGAGTCTGGTACTTTATTGTCCTCTTCAAGCTTTCACCCGGAGGTTAATCAGCAGTCATGCTTTTGGCGCTTGGGAACTATCATAATCCCATTCGCCCTTCATAAATACCATAAAGCGAAGCACGTCTCTCCGAACCAGCGTGAGGACCTTCATCGCAGCTCCTCTCTATGAACCCCCGCACATCGACACCCGCGATCCAGATAACACCAATACTGACTGGGAAACCGGCTGGCGAGTATAAAACAAGTGAGGCCGGGCATGAGGTATCATTCCCCGCCCAAACAGCGTCACTTAGGCGCGACAGGAGCGGCGCTGATCGGCCTGGGGATTTGGTTGCTTTCGTATATCGGGATCGCAATCACATTGAATCATGAGACCACGTCAAGAAACAATCCTCTTCCCTCGCCCTACCAACTTGACATACACTTATTCCAACTCAATCAACAAACGAAGACGAGGAGGAACAGAGAGATAAACACCACGGAGATCCTTCATCCAGCAATACCAGACCAGACTCACTGCCTATACCCCTGAGACTCACACCGGGTAAGACTTGCAAGATTCTCAACCACCGGCATCTGACAAAGAACGCGTCCAACACATCGAAGCTGACGCAAAGATCCAGAAGCCGAGTAGACGCACAAAAAGTATATCTTTACACCCCTTCTCGTCCAATGTCAGAGCAACACCCACGATCCAAACGGACTACGGATACGCCGCGAACGTCTTCCCGGACTACATAAACCCAATCCGTCATAGCCCTGCGGTAAGTCTAGACACGGAGACATGGATTGCAACGGTTACCTGATGCTGGTCCTTTATGTCTGCCTGGGTGGCTTTATTCCAACTATCTCAGCTCACCTCAGGACGAAAGGAAACCCTCCATCAGCGAGGCCTTTACTCAAACCGAAAACACCAAGACATCACCATCCATCATCTCCACCGTCAGAGTATTCATCGCCAACAACCACAACTCAAAACACACAAATCCCAGACAAAAACCACAACGCAGATCCGGAGTAACACGCAACGCGAAGGGACCTGCGTTCCTCGCTGCAGCACCTCAATGTCAGAAGAGATCACCAGCTGACAAGGCATATGATGGCGTGTGGTTTCAGACGTGTTGGTGGTCGACCGGGAGGAGTTTTATACTCCACGACGCCAGGCACCTCACCACGAGAACGACTGGAGTCCTCTCTCGCATCCAACGCAAGGAACGACGTGGACGGTTCCCACTGGCTCCCGGCGCACGACCAAACTCGAAATGAGAACATCCCCCCCAAAGACAAACCGCCCACGAATAATTCTATAAAAGCAACATCAAGACGAAATCATTCTTTCTGCAGCAATCACAATCCTGGTAGGGACCTTTACCTTTGCGAGGGTTTCCCGAAGCATGACGTGATCGACCTTCGGACCCGACGAGAATCCGGTCTTCAAAGACGAGAATTTGACCGCCTGACTCTCTGCCGTGTCTACTCGGCGCTCCGCGTCTCCCGTCATTCTTGGTGTGTTCGCGGGATATGCGAGTAGTGACGAGGGATGAACGCTCTTAGATGCCGTTCACTCGGTGCCTTACGGCTCAAGCCCCACGACGTCCGGATTAGCCATGGTAGCACTACTAAGGGCAGTCGTCGACCAGTACACGAAATTCGAGCATTGTTTTATCGCTAACGTTCCGCATCAAGGCCATGCGCGGACACTTCAAATACCCCGCGACTCGAACGCACATGGGTTCCAATTCTCGCTAGAAAACATCAATTGAAGGAATGTGGGTATTTTCAGAGCCTATCGGTACAAACTCCATCGCTGTCGCTGTTGATGTCTGAAGTGAGAGTGCTCTCTGAAAACAGCATCCAGCAGACGGCCATCTCCAAAATCTCGGTACAACATCCGAAAATATTGTCATTTTCGATGAGCAGTATCCATCCTTCCCCCTCCTTGTAGCCATTTCCCGTGTCCATCCCAGGTTCCGCTAAACGCCATTTATGAGCTGTGTGGTTTACTCTCTTGTCCAATCTTTGTGCGGTAATTCGGCTTCTCGATTTTCAACCCCGTACAGCAAAAGCAAGTAAAAAGCAGATAAAATGAAAAGTGGTATCATCAGTTCGGTTTCGCACACTTGGTTTTCTTGGTTCCGTCATGTTCGACGACACCTTAGACCTGAGCAGTCTCGGTCTTGGTCGCTTCCTCCACATCGTCCTTGTAGGCGGGAGGCGCCTCCTGGGTCTCGGCAGTCATCAGACCATCCTTCTCTTCAGCAGCGGCAGCCTCGCGGTGCGAAGCCCTGCGAGCGCGGCGACGGCAGTGGCGGCGGGCGAAGGGAGGCTGGCGGCGGACAAACACACGCCAGAGGCAGACGACGAAGGTGCCGACCATCATGCCAATGCTTCAATTCGTGTCAGCGAGTCTTGAACGACGAGAAAAGAGGGGTCGCGTGACCCCAGACGGCGGGGGTCGCGGCATGGGGGTGAAACACTTACATGCTAACGCTGACGCCAGCAACGATGCCGATGAGGACGGGAAGGAGAATGTGCGAGGTGATGTTCTTGGCGAGCTGACCCCAAGTGTGGTGGTGCTGTCTGAAGTGGCCCTTGTTGGCGTGGTGGCCGTGGTGGCCATGCTTTCCGTGACGGCCCTGGCCATGCATGCCGTGCTTGCGACCACCGCAGTGCTTTCCGCGCATGTTCTTGAGAATGGCGGCGCGCCACTTGCAGTAGAGAGTGGTGCAAGAGTCGGCGGGGTTCTTGGAGTCGTCCTCCTTGGGAGACGGGACGGAGGTCTCGGTGGTCTCGACGTTGGCGATCATGAGCTTGCCGGCGGGGGACTTGATCAGCTTGACGCTGACGTTGGGAACGTCGCTGACGAAGCTGTTGCCGACCTCGATGATCTGGAGGTCGATCTCGAGGAGCTCGAGCTGCTGGTCGTTGTCCTTGGCGACGGGACGGACGCCCAGGCTGTAGCCCAGCTGGGGGGTGTTGGGGTCCGTCTTGCGTGGGTGCTTGGTGGCAGCCTCGGTGAAGGCGGGAATCTGGGGAGCCCGGAGGGCGGAGTACCAGGAGGCGGCCTTGGGGTAGAGCTCGAAGTTGTTGACGAGGAGATGGTCGAGGCCGTTGGAGTCGGATTCGACGGAGAAGGTAAGCTCGAGGTGGTTCTCGATGTTGGTCATTGTGTGGTAGCGGCCATCATGGTGCTTCATCGTCAGGGGGCATCCGGGGCAGTCGAGCTTGACGAGCTTGTTGAGGATGCCCGTCTCGGAGGTGGTCTGCTCGAAGGGAAGGGAGTTGACGATGTCGTTGTCGGCATCGGAAATCTCGGGGACGACGACGAAGGCTTGCGCGGCCGTAAACGCCAGGCCGGCAGCGGCGAGGGATTTCAAATGCATTTTGGTGTGGTTATGTTTCTCCTCAAGTTGTTGATGATGAGGAAAGTGTCGAAAAGTCCTGCTTCGTTTCGTTGAATAAAAAATTCGTTCACAAAAGGAAGGGCTTCGTTGAAGTGGTCGTTGTATGAGGTAGGAAAGTTTAAGATGTAGAGCAGCTGGAGTGGGAGGAGGGAATGGATGACATGACTGCCGCACGTATCAGTGGGTGGAGTTACGTGTATTCGTACGCACCTGGCACCTCCCGTCAGCACTCTACTGCGGTAGCACCGAAGGGACCGACGGGCAGGTGCCTCCTCGCACCAAACACCAAGCAGGCAGGGACCTGCCCAAAAGATGGAGATCAGGTGCAAAGTGGCGTTAGGGAGAGGGGACTGGCACACGCTAGAGACGGGGATAGAGGCCCGGAGGGCCAGAGACGGGGTGACTGGCCAGTCACGACCAGCGGCCTTTGGCTGGCGAAGCCCTGCGCAGACCGCTGGTGGGTGACTTTGTCGGAACCTGCGGAGAGGGATGGGGTCCCCTAACCTTCCCTTGCCTTCTGTCGACGGGAAGTACCTTTTTTCTTCCTGCCTTAGGACACTCCTACCTTAGGTGGTTAGAGCCTCAGGCACAAGATCAGCCCGATTATGTCATTCGCTCGCCTCCCTGCCGCCCGAGAAGCAACACGAAGGGTCGATCGGTCAGTGTCTGCGCTCGCTCACCTTGACCTTCACCTGTGTCATCCTGCACATCCAGCCACTCACAGTCCTCCGTCGGACCCATGACGTGGCCCACCTCACTCACCTCACCTCTGGCTGGCATCTTTTCCCTCACCTTCACACATCGTCCCAGCCCATTACGAGGCAATCGTCATGGGCAATGGGCAATGGGCATGAGCGCGTCCGTGCTGACTGCAGGGCAACTTCCGCGCGCTTGGGAAAATCGACCATCCTCTGTCATCCCTCTCACAGAAGCGACAATGTCCTAAAGCGCAGCTCCCTTGCGCAAAACCTTAGGTGTCCATTCTTTTTGACAGGCGCAGAAATGTCCAGGGCTGCGGAGGTATGACGTCTATGGCGAATGACTTCGACATTCTTTCCCTTCTTCTTTTCTCTTCCCTAAGATGACTGAAGAAGCGCGAAAGGGAAAAGTAATCGGCTGTGCTTGCATGCTTGCTTCTCATCTATCGAGCAACTCGGTCAGCCAGTAAGGGGGTTCCGTCCCGTCTGAAACCTCGTCGCCGTATCATCGTGATACAGCCACGATAGATCAGAAATCCATTCCTCTCATAGAGTTCCCCTCCCCCGGCGTAGCAGACCACCGCAAAGGTATCTCCAGTGACATCCAAACACGAAAAGAAAATCAGGGGTCATCTCTTTCGTCAGAGCTGCGTCCCGAGACTCTGGGTCCCCTTGGAAAAAAGCATGGGATGTTGCTGCACCCTGATTTTCCGGACGTCTGGAATCTCTGTTTTCCGTCCCGGTCTTCTGGAATCAATAATGCATACTGTTGTGCCGGCCACAGTCTCTTGTTGATTGAAAATTCCCCCATGCATCCCATCCATAAAGCACGCCGTAGTAGGAGCATCCACGTGGTCGATTTTCTCCCGCTTTTATGCTTATGCTTCTTCGGAGCCGGCATCATGCCGTGTTGAAAATGTGGCTGAACGCGAAATACGAGGACGACACCCATTCACGTTGCAGCTGGGTCGCCCGCATTAGATGAGGTCGCGCGCTAACTGCGCCTATGCGACTGTCACCTTGTTTATGCAGATTTGAGATGTTGTCAGATAAGGCGTCGCTGCGCTGCCCTTCGATATATCGCAAAGCGTCACCGAAGCAAGCACGCCTCCTCAGCTGCTCGACCGACGACTGGTTTGGGTAGTTTTGTGGCTTTTGTCTCACATACACATAATCCTATCGCAGCTCGCCTCAACCCCACGAGGTGCAGCAAATTCCCAGCGATGTAATCATCGTGATGGTTCATCCGCCCATATAATGGTGTTGCCGTCCTCCCTCCATGGCGGCTGCGATATACGCTGAAGCTCGCCTCCGCCTTCATCAAAATCGCCCGACCATTAGCTGATGTATTGAAGAGCTGGGACCCATGACGGAATCTGTGCAGCAAATCGCACTTCGGCCGAAGCCGACAAACTCGTCGCCTTCGACGCCTCTCAGCCGTTTGTTTAAGTGTTCGAGGACAGTCCCGCTGTCCAAGTCCGAATATCACGATTCGTCTCGAGGAGCCCTTGACGAGCACCTGGAAATTCAGCCGCCCCCTGCGTACCCAGGCGACGCGACTTCACGTCCGCCATTCACCGAACCCAAACCGACCCTCGAAGACTCCAGCTCGGATTTGCAGCCGTCAAGAGCATCGCCGTCGACAAACGATCCGCAACCAACTGCGCCTGATATCAAGCTCGATATCGAAGATCCGTCTAAGCCTGTAGTCATACCACGGCTCAACCCAGGCAGCACATTCCCCTTTGCGAGAGCATGGGCGCCCGAGCTGGAACGGCACGACATCCCGCAGTCAGACTGGCTGGGCTTCCTCGACCGCCTCAACATCCTGAGCTCGCCGCACCCGGGCATCACGGCCGCCCAGGTCCTCGGGGTCGGACTGGCCTTTGCCCCGTTCGAAGGCGCCGACGGCCTCGCGTTCCTCATCGAACTGGGCGCCGCCGGGTTGGCGGCGCACATGGCCAAGACGAAGTGCCGCGACTTTCTCGCGCAGATGAACCGAGACTACTTCGGCCCTCGCGGCCTTCACGTCCGCATCGTGGATGGGAAAGAGCTGCGCAGGAATCTCGGCTTGGAGACGAAGGATCCCATGATGGCGCCGCTCGGCGAAGAAACACTCGACATGACGACTCAGGAGCGTTGTCTGGCTTACCTGAACGGCCGGGTCTGCGAACTCGACTTCGACGTTCCAGATCCGGACCCGCAAACCAAAGCACTTGCTAGACTCGCTGCCTGGCGGGTGAAACTGCACGTAAAGGACACCGACAAGAAAGCTACAAAAGCGCGTAGGAAGGCTTGGAAGAGGTTCCAGAAGGGGAAGAAGCTGAAGGAATGCAGGGAGGAAAAGTCTCGAGTCAAGCGCATCTCGTGGGTGCTCTTGCAGAGTATCGAGGACTTTGAAAGGGACAAAATACTGGTAGAGGAGGAGAAGAAAGTCCGGAAGCAGAGCACGAGCGAGCGACGTGGACTGCTGTCAGCTCGGACTCTGAGAAACATCAAGTTGCTTCGGTGACGACGACGTCTGAATAACTGGCGCAGGAGCAGATGTCCTAATCTCATCTCCAAAACTTGACCTGAAATAAGCTAGGAGTTGCGCGAATTATTAAAATCCTTCGTTCCCAGTGACTTCTCGGCATGGGCAAGGTGTGCCTTGTCGTATGATGGTCAGCCGGTTGACCCACGTGAAGGAACAACCTGCATCAAGTCATTCTACCGTTGAAGTGTCAACTTTTAGGAATGTTAATTGGCGTTTGTCCAGAGGCTCTCGTTATTGTGAGTTGCGGATGTTGAAGACACGGCAAATCTCAAAAGATTTGGCAGAGTTCCGATCGGGAACGGCCCCTAAACTCAATGCCAACAAGATCGACTGAGTTACTACTTCTAATGGCAACCGAACTTCTCGTTTTCTCCATGCAAACCGATCCCTCTTTGAGATCGACGCCCCGCCGGAATGCTCGGGGAGGTCGTTGGCGATTTTCGGGCCGGAAAGTGGATGCCCATGTTGACCACTAGTCCGGAATCCGGAATAGATGTTCGTCACACAAGGCTTCGCGAATGCTCTGATGTCAATGGATGGGGTTTCCGAGATTAAGATAACAGCAAACATGATCGACTTGGAGCGTGTTCCTGGCCCCAAGCATATCGGACCTTGTCGTCATCCGGACTAAGATGACAGGCAGCAATACGTTTCTTGAAGTTTTGATATATCGCGTCACGGATAAATGGCACTTGTCCACCGCACAATTTGATAATGCACGTCCACACCGGAGACTAGTGTAGATGGTGCCGTGGGGCCGAGTGGTTTGACGTTGATGAGCTTTCGCGGGAGCTAGTGCGGTGCCAATGAGAGCAAAGCTCACAAATTGTCGTTGGAGACCGTCAAACTCAAATGCTTTTTGGCTCCGCGGCGCGCCTCCAATGTCGCCACAACAGATGCTAAACAAGCCGTAGTTCGTCCCTGGCACTTTGGCTCGGAGATGACATGCCGGCGACGAGATAGACATGACCGAATATCAGGTCAAAATCGGTGAGCGAATCACTGAGGCCTGGAGACCGGGCGAATGCAGGCGCAAGACTTGTTTATGCTGGAAGGCGGCATACCCGCGTAGCCGTCGGCGCCTTGTTTCGTTTCGTCCCATCATCCACGTGTGGAGGACGAAGACGGCAATTCAAATTGGGCGGAGACGAGAGAGCGGAAAGTGGTCATTGAGTTTTGTCTGTTGCGGTTATGCAAAGCGAGAATCTGTCCTATTCGAAGGCGCGGCGGCTTCTGGGACAGGGCATGGACCATTCTGAGGGAGCTCGATCCATGCCGGTCTATTTTGTCCAGACAATGCCATCCTGAGAAGGGAGAAGCTTTGCCCATGCAGCAGCAGCAGCAGCAGCAGCAGCAGCAGCCTTACCGTGGTGTCGAGCGTGCTGAAGTACACGTCCCAGCGCGAGAGACGTTGTCAAGATCGACGAGATCGAAGACGTGACAATGCTCTCGACCGATCTTTGGCTAGTCCGTCCACTGGCATCTCAGGATCAACCCAAGGGCTTCGTAGTCGAGCGACGTTTGTCTAACAAGTGTGTCGTCGTCGTTCCTGATAAAAGAAGAAGGGTCCACGTGACAGACAAGGGGCTTCTCTTGGAGGCGCGGCGCCTGATACAGCCAATTGTAACGAATTGAGAGGCGACAGGGCGGACACCTCTGTGAAGTTAGAGAGTGCAGGGCATGGCCCTTGGGCCCTGTTCCATGCGTGCAGCTTGCGTCTGGCAGCTGAAACGCGTCTAGAACTCGGTCTGCGGGTGCAGAGAATAAAAAGATGCGTCTGCATCTGCAGAGTACAGACTGCGGTGGACAGTCGGCGGTGGGCGGCGGTGGACGGTGAGGTGGGCACCGCCTTGGGAGATGCTCCCGCGTGGCCTGCCAACCCGCTGTGCCCCCTCACGGCTTGCGCCCGTCTTGGGTCTGGTCGCTACCACTGCAACGCAACGGTTGTTGGGTGGAGGCGGCCCAGTCGTAGTTTTGCGGGATACGCGGGAAAGAATGCAAGCGAAGATATTCTGCAGTGCCTCTCGGGCCAAGAAGGACAACGTCGATGGCTGTCCGGGTGCGCAGAGACGTCGCAAAGTCAATGGCGCGCAACGACATGTTCCTGGTGTTCCTGATGTTCCTGGCGTTCCTGCAGGCGGGATGATTGCAGGAACTCTCGATTCTGCAAACCGCAGGCAGACCCCCGATTCTGCAAACCGCAGGCAGACCCCCGCTCAAATGCCTTTAAGGTAATGCTGATCAGCGTTCTGAGGCTGGGGTTGAAGGGATCCGAGGCGACTGGTCATAAAGGCAGAGCAACGAATTCTGTGTCTCCCGCTCTTCGCGCTCGCTTGGATCCGGCCGAGGATTCTGTAGCGGACTCGCGATGTGAGTTTGTATCTTGCGGCCAATTGTCGACCAAGACTCGCGAATTGGACAGCGGCGTCTCTGTCATGGGCGGCGCAGTTGATCAAATGCCTCGGAGAACTGCCGACTGGCAGGTGTTTTGAAGGCGGGAACTGGGTCAGATGTCTTCGGGGTATTTTCCTCTCATTTCTTTGTGGCAGACATCAGCTCAAGGAACGAGACGTTTCAATTCGTCCCGTGTTGAGGTTGAGGTGGTGGACGGCAACAAGTCGGGGTTGACGATGGTGGTGTTGGCGTAAGGTACAAGTAGAGGGTACTGTATTGTTTCCTCATGGATAGGCAGTGCTGGTATCCGTATGGTAGGTAGTATTGGTTGGGTGGCCGCATCGATGGTTGGCTGCCGCGGCCCCCAATCCGGTCCCATTAAGGTACCGGACTAGAGACATTCCAGGACGAACAGGATGGTGGGAAATGTCTTGGTCTGGAGAGGTGCTCGGTGATGACGGCAACCTCAACTTCGGGGTCGCAGTTTGGCTGATGGCCGATTCTTGATAGTTCAGTGTCGGGGCTTGCGTGTGGTGCGTCGTCGCAGGTTGGCATTAGATGTGGTTTCTTATTGCCGCTGCATATTGAGACACTGACTTGACCAGCAGGTCTGACAGGTGCAGAGAAGACGGCGAGAAAGGCTGGGCATGCCGCAGCTTGCAGGAAGAAAAAGATTCCGTCCGGAGAGAGGAGACTCGGAGAGGAGTCGACTGGAGGGCAGTGGTTGGAGGCGTGCGTCGGGGACGTTTCTTATCCGGCCGGTTGCCCTTGTCCTATCTGCGACCGGTGGCATCTTTTCCATTCTTCCAGATGGTGACCTTGTTCTTCGTAAAAGAGATGTTCCTTGTCTTTTGGTGTTGAGTGGTGGTGAAATTCAACTTGGAAGGCGTGGAACATCGAAGACCCAAGTTCTGTCAGCAATCAGTGGAGCAAGAGCGACCCCCCCAGATCGGGCCATCTGGACCGCAGTTGCAGGGGCTGGAGGGGTTCTGAAGGTGTGTGCCTGCGCTAGTGTTTCCGCTTAAACCTCTTACGCTCGTCATTGGCCCACTCTTAGGTGAAGAGACCCACCGAAGACTCCAACGGACAGGGGTCTGACTGAGAGGAGAACCCCTCGAGCGGGGCATCGGGGGCAGGAGCGTTGGACTAGCGCTGAAGCAGGCAATAGATACCATAGTAAGCCACCCCCGGCCCCCTGTCGACTGCCTTTTTGCCGGGAACACTCGTGTTGGCGTCAGCCACAGCCCTCCTGGTGAACCGTGCCTTCCTTCCATCTGCCAGTTTTGGTGCTCGACCTCCTAAAAAATTGCAGCCAGGGGCAACTGCAACTGCAAGTGCAAGTGCAAGTCGTCACACAACCATATGCTCCTTCCTACTCCTAAAGTACTCCTTTTTACGCAGTCGTCTAACGATAACGATATGGCAAGTGCCTGACTATTGAATTGAGTGACGCCTCACGCTTACCAAACTCATACTGGACTCATCTCCGGAAACAAGCTGACTGAGACTTCTCAACGGGCTTTTGACTCTCCCAAGTCAGGTCAAGTTGCTGCACTTTGGAGGCGTTGGTGTCACGGATAGCCCCCCGTTGTCATTTCCTTGCAACGGCTCCATCTTTTGCGGTCTTGTCGTTTGCGCAATCCCGTCCCAGTCTCCACGTCCAGCATCTTCATTCTTAGATAGCATCCATCTCCCAATACTATGTACAACTCCTGAACACCACCAGAACACTGCAGAAAAAAGGTCTGTCTGCCGTGCAAAGATACACACCCCCCTGCCCCCTGGTGGAGCAGCGTGCTTCTTCTTCTGTTCATGAATGGGCTGTCACTCAGGCCAGAACACACCCCAATATCCAAGTCCACCCCCGTCTCCAGATTCAGACCTGGCCGAACCCTCCCAAGCCCATTCTGGCTCTGCCACCAGACTTGGCCGTCCGCTTTTTGACTCCGGGGATCCCTTTCACACACTCTCTCGTCTTCTCCTCTCCCGCGAGACTCCTCTTCTCGACTTCTCTCCCGAGTCCCGTCCCGTCCTCTTCTCATCCCGTCGTCCATCATTCGCAGGCCCGGTTGCGAGCGAGCGAGCGAGCGAGCACGAACGACAGCGACAGTCGCTCGCACACCAAAGTCGAGCCTGCAGACTCGTTGCTGTAACACTGTCAGATCCGCTCGTCCAAGACTATCGATCACCTCCCCGATAATCTCTCTGTGTGTCGTCGTCGCCTACGGATACCACTCTCGCACAACACCCACAGACCCGGACACCCAACGCAACACGCGCACTCACGCACACACACACACCCACCGGGACCTCTTTTCACTTCTCGACTTTCTTTTTTCTTACTGTTCCATCGCCTCGGTCGACAGCTGTTGGGCCAACACTTACTTTTTCCTGCTGCCAGTCGGGAAATTCAAAAATCACGCTACTGCGTTGTCTTGAAGACAGCCGTAACCTACAGACACGATCCCCTTAAACAACAACACCCGTCCTTTCCAGCGCAAGACGTCCAGGAGGAAACAACCCAAACCGCGTTATTATCATTTGCTCCCGTTGCCTCGGGCTCATCTTGATTCTCGTTCCGTTCAAACAACCCATCCAGACCTCCCCGCGCGGCCTCACCTGTCAGTTCGCACATCATATCGCCATCGAATCCACCACGGGCCTTCTTCTTCGCCTGATTGTCTCTTGATCTTCAAATCTTCAGACGTCAATCACAAGGTTCCCCCAGAGAGCCTCCTGCCTCCCCGACGCCGGACACACCCTGCCCGTTCCGCCCGTCTGAAACACTCTCAGTCCCTCTTACCAGCACAGCAAGACCCAGTGTGTGTCGTGCACCCATCCGCGCCCGTCTCACCACCTGATTTCTCTTCGTCCCGCCTTCGAACAGAGTTGTACTCTGTAATCATCGTTGCCGCGGCGCTGACAACTGTCGACACAAGACCGCCGCACCTGCTGGACGCTGTTCCCGAGGTCGATGCCATCATCTTGCGTTCATCAGAGTTCTCTCCCGTCTGCTGTTGCCAGCCGGCGTCTCTCGTTGCCCTCGACATCGACAAATTCTCTCAGGCCGACGAATCACGTTCGATAAAGGCCAAGTCTCGAAACACCAACTGTACGTGATCCCCTTTGGGACTCCCCCTACCCGTGGCTCGGCTGTTCAGGTCTTCCTTGCTTTGAGGGGTGTGGCCGACCTGAAGCGACCCTCCCGAACCGCCGGGAACCTCCTGCTTCTTGTAACTGGGCAGTGTGTGTGTGCCTCGCGGCGTGGTGTGCGTTGTTCGCTGCAGGCAGGCAGACAGTACATGCCTCACCGTCCTCGCCTCCTCTTTCTGTCCTCAATTTCTTCATACCAACTTTCCGGCCCAGTGCTGACCTGGACTTCCACGATAGATCGTCGGCGCCTCATTTTCCATTCTCTACTACCCTAATTAATTCATTCAGCATTTGACTCTTTTTTCTGCGGTCACGCACGCGTACCCAGCTCATTCCTTCGCCGCCTTTCCTTACTTCCATTCGCCACCCCTCGGACTGCATCTCGGCATCGTCTAGACTTTCGATTCTTTTCTTCTAATAGGCTTGGTTCCTGTTTTCAACCTCGTGCAGTTCCACCGCCTCGCAATAGAGTTGAGCGACCTTCGTTTGATATACCCACCTCCCGCCTGTCGTTTTCGTGCGAATCTGCGTCGAGTACCTCCAGCAATCACGCAGCGTTACTCGAACTTATACGACCGTCTCGCCGGGCAAACTCGAAAGCGCCGCCGCATCAACCAAGCATCGGAGACCCGCAGGAACCACCGTCATAGAATCTGCGCCTAGGTGATACCGCAGCGAATGGTTTAATTGTCGTGTCTGGACGCGCAGACACTCGGAAAGGAAAACAGGCTGGAAACCGAGACTCTGATGTCGCTGGACCGAATTCACGAGTACTAAATGAGTCAACCCCAATATGGAAGAGATATGGATCGACCACCAATTGCAGGATCCGTCAAGCGGGCGAGAGAACGGGCTCAGGCTGGATTTCCGAGGGAACAGTACGCACCGGCGTCCGCAACACGATTCCCAATAATGGAAGAAGACCTCGACAGCCCCACGGATGTCTCACCACCACCGAGCCGTCAGAACCCCGATCCCGCCCCATCACGAATCCCGAGGCCGTTGCCTCCGGCCGCCCTCCAGAACAAAGATGGGGGCATCGGCATGGCCATTTCGCGGCCGACGCAGATTCCGCAATGGCCGCTACCCGGGCCCATCGCGAACCCGTCCCCGGAACCGTACCAACCTCCCCCAGGACGAGGACCACCACCACAACGGCCTCCTCGCCCGAGTCGAGTGCCTTCCATTCTCGACAGCTCACGAGTGCAGGATCACACTCCTGTCTTCCAATACACACCGCAAATCGGAAGAGAATCGACGTTCAGCCAAGATCCCTCATCCGCACCACTAACCCCGTCGTCAAGACATACGCAGTCTTCTCTGTCGTCTGTTGGATCTATTCCGGATTTCCCACTACCAGCGGCCGCACCTCCCGCCCCCATGCCGCCACCACCTCCGCCAGTAGCTCTGCCACGGCGAAGCGTTACTCTCGGGCCGCCACCTTCGTCTCGTCGCGGCGACTCCTCCTTTTATTCAAATGCTTCATTCGTGTCCCCGATTCCCGAGGAAAGCCCCCGGACACGGTCACATACTTCTTTTGCTTCCAGCGCTGCTATGCCAGAGAGCTGGGGTAGTCAGTCACCAGGATTCAGCCCAGGATACCCAGACGAGTTTTACGAGGACGATGCGTATTCCACCGAAGACGATGAAAACAGCCACACGAGCAGAGCAAGTACGTCACAATATGGCGATGTGGGAGACGAAAGCAAGCTGGTGAGGAGTGCCAGCGTCGGTAAGATGCAAAAGCCGTCAATCGTGATGAACCGAGCCCCTAGTGGTGGAGATCCTGTACCACAGGAGGTATTCAGACCGACGCCGTCACCACTGCAAAACCAACTCCCGCACAGTCCCTTCGACAACGGCACGGGCTATCTTGAAGGATCGAGTTCCTCAGGGACCGTTCCTACGATGGCAGCTACAGCAACCACTCCGTCACTAACAGCTGATGCCATGCTGGGTGCTTTTGCTGCTGCGAGCTCGACAGATCCCGTTGAGATGAGGAAAGTCACACCATCGCCGCGGCCATACAACCGCTTGTCGGCAATCCGTCGCCCTCCGAAACTGGGTCTCGATATGAATTCCGTTAGAGAAATGGAGTCGAGGGGCAGTATGACCAGCTTACCGGACTTGATTAAACGCGCCACTCGCCTAGCCGCCCTGATTGATCGAGGACGTAGACCGGCTAGCAGGTTCGACATGGACGGAGAATGGCCAGATGAGAAGGCTTTCGGGCGTGAGGGGGAGGTTCAAATGGCCAACATGTCGGGTAAGTCACATATTCTGCAACCTATGGGCAAAGACTTACACCATCTAGCTGCCGAGAAACATCAATCCGGTCTGTCTGATATGTTGGCCGCGTTTCCACCACCGGCAACGACCCCCAACCCGCCCCAACGCGGCAGCTGGTTCAGACGGAACTCCAATGGCTCATGGCCTCTGGCACCGGGGAGCCGTGGTGGCACCCCTCAACCCATCACTCGTGTGATGGCGGCCAGATCGTCACCGTTGGCCAGACTCGAGTCCAACAGTGACGAAGGATCAATCAAGCGGAAGAGGAAATGCTGCGGTCTCCCTCTCTGGGCTTTCATTCTCATTGTTCTTATTGTCTTGGGCATCATCGCTGCTGCCATCATTGTTCCTCTGGAGTTCTTCGTCTTCCGCAAAAATCGGACAGGCAGTACCCCTACCACGGAGCCTGCGTTAGGCCAGTGCCAAAACCAGCTCAAGTGCGAGAACGGCGGCACCAACGTCATTTCGCAAAACGTTTGCTCATGCATTTGCACAAACGGATTTACCGGCCAGACGTGCACCGTGGCCGGAGCTACGGGATGCACAACGACCAATCTCACCGGAACTTCCTCTAATATCAATAATGTCACCCTCGGCCAGGCGATCCCCCGTCTCCTCCAGCAGTCACAGACCAACTTTACCGTTCCGCTCGATGGGACTGACATTCTGGCCAAGTTCAACACGGAAAGCCTGTCGTGCATCGCGCAGAACTCGCTTGTCACTTTTGACGGGCGCTCCATGCGCCAGGGCACCACGACTGGAGCCGATGTGGTCGCTAACGTGGGCGTGAACGCCGACAGCGTCCCCATCCAAATCATCACGCTTCTACCCGGCCAAGCGACGACAATCACCTTCAACTTCATCGAGACAGGAGCCGTCATTGGTCCATCTGGCAATATCGTTGGAGGATTCACAACTCTCACAGGCCCGTTTCGCGTTACCACCATCCACGCTTCAAGCTCAACGATGTGGGCCACCATTCCCATGATGCCTACGCCAACGCCGCCGACATCGATTTCAACGGTACCGATTACCATGCCCACCATCCCTCCAGCGACGTCTGTACCGCCAACGTCAACAATGACCACGCCGACAACGACACAGGGCCCTCTTGTTCCGTCGGTCCCTGTATCTCCGTCTCCGTCACCAACTCCCATGTTCACCGTCACGGAAGAGACGCTTGACTTTGCCAGAGTTTCGGTTCTGCTCATTCTGCAGCGGCAGAGTCTGATGGCAGCTACGACGGCGCAAACGGTACTCCAGCGATTCTTCACGCAAGCTGGTCAGGGTACTCGAATGGCGAACGGCGGTGTTCCCATCAGCCAAGCGCTGAACGTGACACTCGGTGGAGGCAACTCGGTGGACTTGGTTCACTTCCTCATCACTATTCCCGGCGGCGTGGTGGGCAGCAACAGCACAACCACCGCATCAGCATCAGGTGTTGTGGCTGCGGAAGGTAGTTAATAATGGTCGTCAACGGCGTGTCGAGGAGTGAAGAGAGAAGAAGAAAAAAAACTTGTATATAGTCATGCTTAATGAGGTGATGAGCTGTTTCTCTATGATGAGAGCAGCATAGAAGGGAAAGTCATGTATAGGCACGCCGCCCGACCATTTTGTACAAAACTTAGTGTGTTTCATTTCATTTTCTAGCGGAGGATATTTGGGCACGCATAGCGTTCTCGTTGTGTACGATCAGTCAAGAGTCAGCGAGGGCGTTGAGACTAACCTACCTATGAGGAAAGGTCGAGAGGGAGCTGTGCAGATACCATTGATATCAAATCAAAAGACATAATTAGGTCTCTACAATACTTCTTCGCATCGTTCTGTTTACATGTTGCCTCACGTGAAATGGACTGGAGATTCGATCCGGAATGGGAATCACTGGTTCTCTCAAGGTCACGTCGATGCAGTTGGCTATGGGGAGTCTAGGAGTACGAAGGAGGATGGAGGAATTCTAGGTGGTCGTTTTCTCTTGGATGGTCTGGCCGAAGACGATACAGTCGGGTCTTTGGACAGTGCGGTAATCGACCCAGCTGGCGATTGCGACTGATTTCTGGAGTAGATTTTTCTGTTACCTGTCAGATTTTCTCCAGGCTCCTTAGGGCGCGGCGCGTTGTTCCCGCTCCATAAATGAAGCCTTCGGCTGGCGACTCATTCGATTGGACGGTGTGGGATTTCATGTTAATTAGGGGTATAATTTCTATGTGACGGAGGCGAATTGCGCTCTTCTTGGGAATTTTTCGAATAGAAGAGCAGAAGAACAAAAACTTGGCTTTTTTATTAGTGTATTCTTTTTTCTGTGGGTTCATACATGTTAAAGATAGAAACTGGAGAGAGAGAGTTGTGGTCCGGTTCATATGGGGGGAATGTGGGATATGGATACTTATGCGATGAGGTAAGGCCGATTGAGAGTCAGGACTCAGGAGAGTCAATCAGCTCAGTTGAATGTGTTGGGTGTGAGAATGACGTAGGTATTCGAAAGTACGAGTCCCTCGTTTCCTTCCAAGCCCAAGATCGTGGAGGAGAGGACCGCTCCGTCTTTTTTATTGCAGATTGGCGGATGGACGGGTTAAGGTTGGAGATGTAAATGAGGCCAAGTCGAGGGGAAGTTGCGATGTGCGGGAGCGGTAAAGGGCGCTAGGACTGATCCGGGACAGCGCGATGGGGGACGTTAAAGTGTGAGTTGCGGGCGGGAATGAAAGCGCGTTGTTCTCGTGTTTTTTTCGTTCGTTTGGCTTGATCGAGGCTGTTTGCGATTGTGCTGTTGCTTCTTTCTGTTTGGTATTGAGACGAGATGCCTGCGAACCTTGGGCCTTCTTTGCACTGCAGTATTGGTCCCTCGATCGATGGATGGACTCGCTCGCTTGCCCAGGCAGTCCCACCAGACGGACGAACGGCTTCCACTTCACGTCTGCCGGACAGGGTCGTGGCACTTGGTCCCAGCCAGCCCGGTTTATCTCCTGCCAGGGGGCGAGGGAGGAGGACAGGAACACAGCCCCTCTAGCGCGTGGGAGTGAGAGTGAGAAGTGTGAGTGACTTTTGGACTTTTGGCGGTTGGCCCCCCCCTTTCTAGGCGCATGTGTCGCCCAGCAAGGGTACCTGCATGCCTCCATTATTTTTTCCCACTTGCATCCCCCTGCCGGGGGACCCCGTTCGCCATCGCCTTTCGCAATAAGAATGGGGCATCGTCCGGCAGGGATGTCTGAGTCTGACGGGAGGTGTTGAAGCTGAACTGGACAGGACGGGAGACGGGCGGGTGAGGATGAAGTTTTTTTGTGGGAGGACCGGACTAGAAGCTGTCAATCAGTGTCATCGGATGTGCTTGAAACCCGTCAAAAACCATATGCCACGCGTGTCGTCCGAACCCTGACAGTAGTGAGTGTGGTGACTTCTGGAGTAGGAAGGTTTCTGTGCGGGAATAAGAGAACTCGATCAGCCAGCCAGGCCTCCTGGCCGTCGAGAAAGGCTGCTGACGATCCGCAGCCGGTGAAGAAGAACAAGTGTCAAAGAAGTGTGTGTGACTGGACGCGAATATCCTGTCGCAACCGGCGCGTTGCGTTGCTACCCTGCCTTCCTGAACATGCATGAGCACACACGATCTTACCTTATCTTTAAGGGAAATAAGGTAGACTTTACCCGTTGCCGTTGCCGTCGCCTACCCCGTGAGAGAGGGTGTGCGAAAACGGTAAGCCGGTGAAGATAGTGACAGGCGGGAGTAATAAGACCCAAGATAACTCAAATATGGCAGCAGCAGGCAGAGCCCACATTGTGGCCCAGCAAGCCGCAGTGGATGCTGCCCGAATGGTCGAGTTCCATTGGATTGGATCCAACACGAAGTTGTTAGGTCGTTGGTGGGAAGCGGAAGCGGAACGATGGTGAAAAGAGGGCTGATGGTGCGGTGCTGCACCTGCACCATCCTTGAACCGGCTTTTGGCAGTTGGACTTGGAAGTGAGCAGCGGAGCGGAGGTGGGCTGCGCTTGCTTTGCTAGCTGCCGCAGTCCGGGTGACCCCTTCCTTCTGCCTTCCCTGCCGGCTTCCCTTTCCCTCTCGTCCCTCATTCTCGCTCTGCCTTCTCTCCTTCTCACTTCTTTTTGGTCTGGTTTCCCTTCCCTTAACCTCCATTCACTCATTCTCCATTACCGGAGGGAAGCCATTCCAAAGTAAACCCAGTCGCTCACTCACTTGCCGTCGGATCGCCGAACTCAGCACCGTTTCTGTCACTCTATATGCTCTATATTCTCTAATCAGGCTACGCATCGCATTGAATTAGGGCAGGTTATCGAGGGAGCTATCAACGTGCCGATATCCTTCTCCAGACGCCACCGGCCGACCCGGCACATCGACTTCCGTTGAGCTTCTACCTCGCCAGCGGGAACGACCATCAAGGCTGTCTCGACTTCGACCTCAATCGAATCGACCTTGGCTTGCCAGACCATCCTAACACACGATCACCAGGCTGAAAGCCTTGTCTCGCCCATCATGTCGTACAATCACCACCCGTCAGACTCTCTATCCAACGCCGCCTACCCTTCCGATTCCTCCTACACACCAGGCCAATCCCAAAACCACCACCCCTCAGACTCACTCGCCAATGCCGCCTACCCTCAAGACTCCTCCTACCGTCCGTCCGCTCCGACGTCCCACCCAGACGATAAGCTCGCCATGCCCGAAGCCCGCTACTCCCAATCATTCAACACCGCCGCTATCGGCGCCGGCAGCAGACAAGCACCGACCGCCCCGTATCCCCAGTACCCCTCGAACGCCGCTCAGTCCCCGGCCTGGGTCCCGTCGCCGACGCACGATCCTCTGATGGGGCCGTATTCGCCTGCTCGCGGCCCGGGCGTCCAGCCCTGGAGTCCCGATGGCATGTCCGCCGCGAACCCGAATCTGCCGCCCCCGCCGCCGTATGACCCTGCGAGACCGGGCACCGGGGCCACAGGAACGAGCACGCCGAGGGAGCCGAACTCGCCGCACCCGAGTGAAACAGCGCTTTTGGGTCAGCATCAACAACAACAGCAGCAGCAGCAGCAGCAGCAGCAGCAGCCCCAGATTCATCAGAATGCGGCGATGCCCGCGCAGCCCCAGAGCCCTTACACGCCGCAGCAGCAGACGCCAGTCCCGGCCGCAGCGCACATCGCGGAACCACCAACACAAAATGGCGAACAGCCTAGAGCGTACCTTCAGTCCATGACGGGCGGCATGCCTGCGTACGGAAACAACCCCGGCGGACTCGGGCCGGTAGCGAAGGAGAGGAAGAGGAAGAAGCAGAAGCTCGCTATTCTAGCGGCGGTCCTGTGCGCCGTATTGCTGTTCCTGATAGCGTTGATTGTCGGCGTGCTGGTTGGTGTTGTCAAGGTTGGCAGGGATGAGAAGCCGCCTCCGCCAGGCCCGCCAGGGTTCTAAACGGAATACCAGCAGGAGACGGCTTCATTTCGAGAATCGGTGCGTCCGGGCGGAATACATCGGTTCCGAGATCGAACCCATGGCGTTTATTCTTACGGATCCGTCGGGTTGGCGGGTCCGGCATTACTTCACCAATACCCCGTTGACATACTTCACTTCTTTTCTTCTTTGTCTTCATACCGCCCACAGCTTCTTTGAAAAGTTTTCTTGCCATTGGTTTGAGCGTTGCCGAGGAGAGGGGCGGGAGAGCGACGTTTAATGTTTGTTCAGCCTAGGGACGGAGTATGGGAGGGCCTTGCGCGAGTGGGTGTCAGAGGGTACATACATACACATAACATGGCGAGGCGCGGTCACATTATAGACGATGGTTAGAGCCGCGAGAGCGGGCTACGAGATTGGAATGAAACGAAGCGTCTGTTGTTCACATGGCTTCTTATATATTATGCTGTTCAAACCGGTTCGATAGTGCGAGAAGTGTTAGCCTAATTCCGTCTATTGGAATGTAGGCAGGTATTGTCTTCCGCAAATCCCTGGCGCAAGTCACCAATGTCCATCACCGGGATGAAGCTTAGGTGAAGTCATGCCAAACGTCCTCGGTGTTATTGTAACAGAATACGTGCCGGACAGCGTTTGGAAGCAGGGAATGAGATGACGAATGTCACGTTGGGCGAGCCTCAATCATCCAACACGTACTCAAACTCCGGCGTCAACGCGTCAGCTAGCAATTTCCTGCACGAACACCAGTTTCGCGCAGACCGCATTGTTGCAAAGACCCATCATCAGACAAGACGAGTCCAACGTTTATATACCCTTACAAGCCGCGGCCTCGAACGTCCGGGTGTTATCTCGAGGACCGGGTATAAAAGATCGTGTGAGGGGAGAGGAAGAGAGACAGGGCAATCTAGAGAACCCTACTTCTCAGAGTGCAGCTTTTTTGGCCTGTGGCTGGGTCTTGAGAGATGGGGTAGTTACGTGTGAGTGAGGACTCGGGTGTTCTGGCTCGGGAGTCGAATTGGTGAGAAACGACGATGTCTTCTGTCAGTCATGGTTGTTGTCTGTTTATCGCATTCGCTGAATATACACTTCTAGATTAGACCGGTTTGCCCGTCTATCGGTCTAATCGGTCCCTCGATTGGAAAGAAGTGCACTTGAGGCATTAGGTACCAAAGGACCGGAAAGCTGTTACTTTTCATTCCCCGGGATCGAAGGATGCAGACCAGACAGTACTGATCTTGTGTGACTCTTGACGACGACGGTGTTGTCGTTTTCTTATATACCCTTGGCTGCCTCTCCGTTTTGGATAACAGCGGAGACAGGATGGATCTATCAGGATGAGTGTGAAGTGTCTCGAGCTTTCACAGCCGCGGGCACACCTCAGACTGATGGGCCGAGAATTACGAGTTTGCCGGGTGTTTCCAAGACGAGTTGGCTGGAATGGGAGTGCCTCCAGCTCTGATGCGGATCGATTCCTTCTGTGCGAGTATATATTTCTTACGTGGTAAACTCTCTTCGACCTGTATCGCAAAGGCATTATGTCCGCTTCCGATATCTTGGTTTCTGATCCTAGTCCGCTTGAAGTGTTTCGGGCAGAACGGAAGGTCGAATGAACACCCCTCGTCAAGCATCTGTTATGATGCACACAATTCGTCACTTTCTGTTCTTTATCTCTATTATTGGTGGTTTATACTCTGCGGGTTACGTCCTCGCTGGCTCCTTCGTGGTCGTCTAGCCCTGCTTTCTGGTTGAAGTTGTCGGGGGTTGAGCAATGTGCTTGAGATACTACGAGCACGCAACAATACCTTTGTATCGGGATTCCCAAGCGAATGTTCGATAACAACATGACATTTGGGTTGGATGCTGGTCTCGATAGTTGCTTGCATGACGTTTTATAGGTAACGATAGGGCTTCAGACCGGTCTGGATAGAGGTCGCTCGAAGGCGGTGGGGAGGGGGTCTTGAAAACTTCATGAATTGGTCACCCATCCCAAGTCATTGGCATTGCATTCACCATTACTGACATGATCGGGAAATAAACGGCAGTTATATCATCTGTCTCTCATGTGACTTCCTATGAACCCCGGGCCTAGGCTACTTAAGCTATGTTACTTCGCCCTCCTCACTTCCGAGAGCAGAAATCTTTGGGTAGGCGATCGTATCTGATTGAAAGAGACATGCCACATAACCAGTTACGGTCTTTCTTTCGGGTTTCTTAGAATGTGGCTTGTCATCCTGTCATCGGGAGGTCAAGACACTCTCCTCCGTCGTCGGTGTCGGTTCCTTCTTCGTGCAAGGGGCTCGGGCTCTCATGTTCCTTGTCACGGACGACTGGGCTCCTCTCACGGAACTCATCCACATGTGGGCTGTGATTTAGGATATAAAAGGAGGTTCTCTGGTGGCTGACAACGAGAAAAACCACGGTAAAACTTGCCGCTGCTTGGTGGCGAATGCATTGAACGGCCAGGTAGCCATAGATGAACCGACCCTTAAGACCTGTCGCTGGGTCATGGCACCTCGGTCAGCTTATAGACTTGTCCAGATCTCCACTCCACGTGCGTCTTCGTCATTGTCTTTCATAGTCCGTTTATTGTACTGGAACGTACAAAAGAAAGAAAGCAGCGAAACTGAAGTTTAAAAGTTAGCTTCCCCCTCCCGACGTGACCAAGGACACAGGCGACGAGGATTGCAGGCTGATGGGTCCCCGAATTTCTCTCACCCCAGGGCCTGTGGCTTGTCGGTATAGGATCTCTGAGACTGCCCAATTGGCCAGCCAAGGTAGGGCTCTTATAAGGCCCAGGTCGTTAAGGGTCAGTGACGCCGCTGTTTCCTCCCGCGTGCTCAGACTCCCAAGATCGGACGGACAAGACATTTGTGAATATATAATGCGGCGTTATAGGATATTCTAAATGTCAGAGATGAATCCGAATGCGCGACTGAATGTCGACTCACGCCAATCTCGCTCAGAACCAGTACGGCAGACTCTCCCTCGTCCATGTGTCGAGAACTCTCTGCGGCGCCATGAAGTAGGTCACTATCGCATCCCGTGCAATTCTACAGCACGCCTGCATTCGGTCCTCGGTGTCTGTCATCCGTGCCGGTCAAGTATTCGTGCAGTCTCCTGCACAGTTCACGATCGGAATCGGGATCGGGATCGGGATCGGGAAGCATACATGACATTCGCCACACTTGATTCAAGACTTACACCAGATGGATACGAAAAAGGCGGAAAGGTCCAGGAAGAGCCGGGAAAGAAGCACACTGGATCTCCCGGCACAACATGCCATCATCGTCCTACTTATACCGGGCGCCATCCACTCAAAGCATTTGAGCTATTCACGCGGCAGGTGTTACCGTGTTAGTGTCTGGAACCCCTCCATGGCTTGTTTTGCGCGTCCATTTTAGACACCGACCTTTCTTATCAATGATTGAAAACTCGTTTCCGAGTATTCTCTTCAGACGAACTATGGGGATTCTTTCTCAGACACCTTAAAACGAGGCTTTCTGAGTGAACTCGTAGGACGAGCTGTCTGCATGTGTCTTCAAGGTAACAGGATTCGCCGGGCTCACTTAGGCCATGCGTGTTCACGACCAACCACCACAATGCCAGCCAAACAGCTGAGGAGAATGCGAGATCTAGAGAATGAGCCAAATCAAGGACACGGATGCAGTTGAATAAACACATCGAGACATAGCGCCCTATCTCGACGTCACTAATCGGCTGGCCGAGCGGTATAAAGACCAACGGCCAGTGCCAGAAAACTCTCGATCTGTAGTGACGCATCAGTGAGCTTTGCAGACCATTGGAACCACATCTTTCAAACTGTGCTGGGCGTCTTATCAAAATGCGCATCTGGTACGAGGCAACAAATTTGCTTACCTACTGCTACTCGTGTTTGCTCCAACGCGATACGTCAAAGCCCGCCATCACCTCGTCCTTCGTCTCAGTGGTCGTTCTGGTATACGGGAGTATTCTAGAGTAGAACAAGTCGTTATGATTGCACTTGCAGGCATTTGACAAAGCTGTACAGTCTTTAGACCATCATGTCTTCAGACTTATATTACAAACAGAGCAGCGAGAAACCAGAAGACATCGTAATCAGTTGTGAACCCCCAAGAGCAAATGATACAAGTCTTGATCTTTTATACTAGCATCAAAACAACGCAATCATGAAGTTCTAAATCAAACAGGCAGGATTCCGAAGAGTCGAGCGTTCATGCTGTCGTCCGCCACATCAACAGCCCACAGTCTTCAGAGCCAGCAACACCATCCCGGAAGTAATTGTTTATAAGCAATGCAAGAATAGCAGCTCGAATGAGCTCCTTTAATGGTCTTCTCGAAGAAGGTATTTGGCTTTTTCAGTTACAAGTGGAAGCCAACTCCGATGTCTTCTTGTGCTCCTGGCACTGCCAACGATGAACCCGCAGACCGTCGGAATGAACGACGCCCTTGGATTCGTCGGCGGTGTTTTTCTTTGTTCGTAAGATATTCAGAGCATAATAACGCGATATTGTCTATCATGGCGGCGCAGAAGAAGCATTCATTTCATCACGTGCCCAGCCCGCGACGGTCACCAACCATTGATGACACCAACTTGATAGCCTTGGCCTGTCTGCACCAGAGAAGGTTGCAAGCTGACGGCACAAGCACTAGTACCATGAGTGAAAAGAAGTATCGAGCTGATCGTTATCTCTTAATATCTGACTTAATACCTCAGTCTGGCTACGTCTAACCTGCGGGCTTCGCACGCGTTCTGCTCTTCATGAACCAAATCCATGTGTATATATTTCGGAGCCCTGCTTTGTAATGCGAAGATCAGTGTATTTGAATACTCCCGGGTCATTAAAAGTGCCACCCTCATGCCACTTAAAGCTTATGTTCAGGTCCTGGTCAGTCAGTGAGTTGGGAAAATCCAGGGGTGACCATCCAAGACGAAGAGCATACGTTTCCCGTCGTCTCTCATCCCTTCTACCTTATTTCGCCCTGAATTCTTCATAAACGAAGACGACACTCCCCAAAACGAGGTCCGTATACATCTATTCGGACGCCGCCAGATAGGGGATGATGTGCGTTGGCTTCATGCTTTCTGTGTTAGCGTCACCGAGTCAACAGAACATTCAGCAACCACGGGACAAACGCCGTAGATTCAGTGTTCTGTCAAATGAAGGTGCTCTTAAAGTTCCATTTATTTGGGTCCGCCAATTTAAGTACTACCCGATGGTCATACGCGGACGAGGGGGCATGAATCTACCGTGGCCAAACTTTCACAACGTTCGCCGGCACAAGTCCGGGGTCTGGGACACCCCAAACGATCAAACAAGCCACAATCTTCTCCAGCGACGCTCCATCGAAGGCCTCCTTTGCGTACCTGATTTGTCTTTTCTGGCCACCGTTCTTTGCGGATCATGCGGAGCGTGTTGGAGTGCCCACTCTGGGAATTGAGTAGCACAGTCTTAAAAGGCAATTGTGGTCTCCTGAAGATCGCAGCACGGTCTCGACGAAGATTCCCCATCTATCGACAGACCTACAGATATGTTTCCGAACTATCCAAGTACAATACACGAAGATCTACGACGACATCGGACAGAAAGCGTCACATAAGATTCTCACCCTTCAGCAGCAAACGAACCGCAGCCCCATATGCCTGCCAGGGAGATATCCTTCTTGACCACGAACGACAGATAGCTAAATGTCATCCTGGCCACGATTTTTCCAATAATTTCGAGCATGAGCTTCGGGAAACGTTTGCTGGCCGGAAGACATCGCGATCGATCGGCCCTCATAGTTGTAACTTTTATAGCTCAAGATAAACGCTCGATGGAAGAATGGGAGTGGTCTAAGACTCCTGAAGCTGGACTCCAATCCGTATCGATATATCAGCGATTCACCCGCCACCAGGGAGCAGACACTGGCGAGGTATATAATTCGATCTTCTTGGCATGAATGTCATGTTCGACCAAACATCTTGGGACCTGGAGTTTCTGTTTCCATACCTTTCATCCCGAAGGCTCTGTCGCTTCTGCGCGAGTTGTAGGTATTGGCATGTAACCGAACTCGACCACGCCTCCTGCCTCTCGCCTCCCATCACTGCCGCCGCCCAAGAATACGTGACGGTAATAAACGCCAGCGGAACATAGATACCTGACGAACAATCGAATCATCGGGCATCCCCGGATACAGCACCTGATGTCTCCACCGGCCTGTCCGGCTCGTTGGGAACAGACAGCTGCAGGATAGTTGACTGGTACCCGTATCAATCTTACGACTCATCTGTGCCTCTTCAACTGTGCCCGGCTGGATCAAATGACCAATATATAGGTGGGAAACAACATTCGTTAGTCAGGTTTCCGATCCTCCAGGGACTGAATTGATAACAGAGGCTGAAGACTTCGTGGAACAGAACGGGCTGAGCCAGAGTACCCAGATCACAATTGATGCGACGAATGACAGTGATTGATATTTAAACACGAAAATACGAGGGTTTTTGGGAGCTTTCATCGAGGAGCAACTCAATTGCAGCCCAATCGACAGGCGTTGTCGATGATACTGTCCTATTGGATCTGGGGTTGCAGCTACCGAAAGCCATTCCCCTAGCGTTTCTAGGCATTCGTCAATAGACCACGATTGTTGTCTCGAATGGGTCTCATAGGTTGAGTTATCGCACAGCATGGATAGGCCGGGGAAGATGACAAGAGATGCAGGACAAGATGACCATGTCACCGTAACTACCGGTCCGAAAAGCCTCATAGGATGACGGAACATACCCTGACCCTTCGATCTCGAAGTCAAAAGATGGAAGATCATTCAACAGATCCAATACGGGTGAAGGAATGCGCACAGTTGTTCGATGTTCTGGAGAACCCAGCACTGTAATCACCTATTTATACCATCATTCTTTGACTTCTTACTCACCCCTTCGAGCTACTGAACGGCGTAGCCTAAGTGGCATTCAAGCATAAGGGCAACCCCAACATGTACCGGTGAAAATGTGTGATGTACGCCGACTCCAATGTTCTCGTGAGAATGAGGCCTTGCTATGACTGAAGACCTCTCGAAGCCAAATTCCTGGTATGAGAAGCCTTGTCGTCGAAACGGCCATGATTCGGCGTAAGAAGCGGATGATACCTGAAAGAGTTCGTATCATCACCACTCCATTCAAAAGGTATATGAAGAAGACCCGAAAGACCCCGGCATCTAGGTCAGCCAAGATCGGACGTTACGAGAGAAAGGTTGTCGTTGGACTCGCATGTACCAGTGGATCCGAGGACTCCAGAGTTCAATAGTACCTAGCGGTCATGACTACATACTCAGAGACCGCGGTATCAGCGAAGGTAGTAAACCGGCGCTGGGTTGAGTATACATACAGCCATACATAGAAGACATCACCACCAGACACCGAGGACTATTGATACTCACTTGGGCAACATATCAACCCACCCCCATTCATTCTCAGCCCCGGCGAGGCAGACGTCGTGCAAATGATGAATGCCGCATCAAAAAACGCCCAAGAAACCTCGCTGTGGGCCAATGTGACATACCGGTACATATCGACCGCCACGATGGTGTTTATATACAACCCAACCCCAAACACAACCCCCACGAGAACGAGACTCTTGTGCCTGAGTACCACAGCAGCACTCCACATCCCATATAAAAATCCCACTTCACAATCCATTCCAAACTCCTTTCCCATCGCCATGCATTGTATCCGTAAATTCTGTCTGTCTTCAACGGTAAACGAAAGAACCAGCCTATACCCCTAGCGTCAGGTCATCCCCCGCGCCCGCCCCTTCTCGTTCCGGGGACACACACCGACCCCGACGTCCATCGAATACGCAACATAACACACCAAGAATGACACCGAAAGAAACTGCCAGAAGCCAGTGATACAAAGTCCGACTATTTGAGGCCCATCGTGGACTTACACCGTGCTGCGCGTTCCACAGGAACGCTAGGATCGGGTGGTGATGAGACTATCCCTGATTCGCAACAATAACAACAGGCACCATATCGGCTCTACATCGGGGGTCTGGTGCTTCCGTACGTTCTGAACCATATATACATGCAATCTATACATGTACGTAGCAACGAAGTCCGTCGTGGCTTTACCTCCGGAGCTTGACTCCTTCCCACAGGGCAACCACCCATCACCAATCACATATACGCAAGAAATCGCGGTTGATCATGATGAATGTGCGGGCAAACCGTGTATGTGTGTGTATGCTCACATCTAGAAAACAAACCGGGTGTGAGAAGACCACGACTAGGACCGCATCCCGGACCGAGGCTGCAACGCCATTTCGATCACCAACACGTACCAAACGAAAGAGGAAGGGGCATTGAGAAATGGTTTAGGAGGCCTCTCTGGCAAGAGAAACGCTACGACAGCTAAGCAATCCAGCCTTTCGCTCCAATGATCACGCTCTGCAAAATCCAGTCATGTCACCGAGGGTATCTCACCTCGGGAGAGACAGGCGCGATCATCTAACCTAATGAAGCACCAACAGCGAACGGCCCGGGAAGTGGGGGGAGTGTGACCTAAGATCATCGAACCGCGCAAGCAAAAAAATCGGTCACGTAATAACCGGGAAAGGCAGGGAGCGAATATGAATCTCATAAGCGGGCAGAGAGAAAGAAGGGGTCAGCATCGGCCCGGACCGATGCCCCGAGTTGGGTGAGGGTGTTGTTGGGCGCCGGGCTGCTCGGCTCCGAGACCCCAGGCCATGAGGTGATGTCGAGAAGAGGTCGTCGCATTCAAATCCACACAAGTAACGCCAGTTAGGGTTGCATCGGTCACATGCCTCGGCATCACGGTTCAGATCAGATCTCAGAATGCCTCTCCCCTGCTTCTTTCGTCTCGAATGAGGCCAACAAATGCCATCAATTTGCTCTCGCGCGGGCTCGGTAAAGTCATCAAAAAACCTCGCCGAGGGCCGTGGCTGGCTGCTGACCAAAACGTCGCTGCAACCTCTCTCTCTCTCTGTAGGAACACCATGTATCCGGCGCGAACCAATGTTTTCCTAACGCCAAGCCTGTGGGTTGTAATCCCTACCGGAATCTGTTTTTGTTTGTTCTTGAAACTCCAGTCCCGCCCCCAGTGTTTTGTTTTGTCTCTGTCCCTAGGTGTGATGATGAAGAAGAAGTAAAAAGAAAAGCCAAGTGAGCTATGTGGGTAATGGTTCTTTGTCCAAAAATCGTGCCATCATGAAAGAAAACGGGTAAAAATGGTAAAATTGCAGAAATGAAACGACATGTCGTGAAAGTCTTGCTTGCAGGCCCTGATATCTTACTTCTGCAATGCTTCGAAAAGAAGAAAATAAGGCGCGCCTCTGATGCTGTCGCTCGGCTGAAGCCAATGAAAATCAAAACGAAGTCGTCAAGCGTACAAAAGGCCGTGTCGAGGTCTGGAAATGAGAAGGACGAAAAGCCAGGAAGCCGAATGATATCGAAATCGGGAGACCGGGTTTGGCGAAGGAAGCGGAGGGAGGCGCGTCGCCTTCATCCAAACCCACAGATACATCCCGATTGTTGAGATTTTGCCTCTCTTCTTACGCCAAAAAGTGAAATGACTCGAATTCGCTGTCGTCGAATGTACTGTCGCTTAGGTGCCATGTTACGTACGCGGAAGCGGAATGGAGAAGTAATCGTTCGCGCACCCTCATCATGTCGCTGGAATCCATGGTCGTTGGCTGTTTGAAAAACGTTCACAGGATAACGCATCGGTGGCCATCGGCGCGTCTCCTTCTCCGATGTTTTCTTTTGGCGAAGCCCATGATTCCTGCGTTCTTTTCGTTCTCGTGGTCTTCGTCGTCTTGTACGGCCTGAGCCTGAATCTTTTCGTCCTTCAGTAGCAATTGCCGGCAGATGTCAATGAAGACGGCGTCGACGTTGGCTGCAAAATAGTCAGTACTGGCCCGAGTCAACCCAGCCGGTCGACGGTGGAACGGTGACGTACTTCGCGTCCTTGCACTTGTCTCATAATATGGGGCATCCCACATTTGAGAGCAGGCGAAAGCCCTCTGTCTGGGTACGGAACGCTGCTCCTCCAGGTCGGCTTTGTTGCCGACAATGACGATGGGAACGTTGTCGTCGTCCTTGATGCGTGTGATTTCCTCTCGCAGCATCTCAATCTCATTCATTGATGATGAGGATGTGATGCTGAAGACTAGGATGAATCCCTGACCTGACTTCATGTACAGATCTCTCATGGCGACTGCTCCGATGTTAGATGTGGGACACTGAGAAATGGAAGATAAACGCACCAAACTGTTCTGTGCCTGCCGTGTCAAGACTGGCTCAACTGTTAGAGGCCGCATCTCACAGATTCGACAGCGTTTTTACTCACATTTCCAAGACAACTTGGCGTCCCTGGGTTTGGCCAAGTCAGTCACTCGTCGGAGCAAGTCATACTTGATTGATTCAACTCACATCAACTTGAAGCTGTGTCCGATACGTATCCTCAATGGTGGGATCGTAGCTCTCAATCCACTCATTGTGGACGAATTGGGCTACAAAACTGTGTCAGTGACGGCTTCCAAGGGTTAATGGCCAGTACGTGGGATGCTCACCTGTTAAGCAGCTCTTTCCAACACCTCCTGGAGAGATTGTCAGAGAGGGATATGTGATGGGCGTATTTCTGGGAGCAGCTTACCAGCACCCAATACGACGACGTGGAGTTCACGACTGCGGAGATGATCAGCTTGCATTCCTCGGCTCCGGCGGGGTTGAAAAGGGCGAAAAGCGTACCATGATTGATAGTGCCTGTTGTGGCGCGACATGATGACTTGTGTGACTGTGATTTCGCAACAATCTTTGGAAAGTAGGCCAGTGCCGTCGTTTGAAGACTCGAAGCGAGAAACGAAAGGTGCTCCGAGGATCTTTTACAAGTCGTCCCTGGTGGTTGAAGGATCGCCGGGCTGGTGGTGAATTCGCAATTGGCGCGTCATGCGGCAAGGTCGTCGCAAAGGTTAAATAGATTGCGGACAAATGGTAGAAAAGCAAAGGTATGGCGGAGTCGTGGTGAGGTCCGACGAGGGCCGAAATCGAGGCCGATTACAAGGCGTCGGCTGTGATAGGAATTGCCGTGCAAATCTCTCTGAATTGGGCGAGAGCGATTTGCTGACCACAGCAATAGACGCAGCGAGAGATGCAACAAGGTACCCGAAGTGGACGAGGGAGGATGGCGGGGGGCCCCGAATGCAATTGTAGTTGAAGGCGCAGAGGGTCGAACTTTGAAGGACGGGGGCTCGGGTCAGGGAGCTCTGGGTCTGGCCCGTCCGAATTGATTGGAATAGTGGGGATGAAGGAGGGGTGCTAAAGGGGGGGTTGACGGGGAACGGGGGACGAGCAGAATGCAAATGCAAAGTGCAGACGCAGATGCAGATGCACGGGGGAGGGAACAGGTAAGGTAGGTCCAACGACGGGACTCTGTCTGGTGGGAAAGCAACGAAGAATAAAAAAGAATGGCTCTCCGTCAGAGTTCGTTCCTAGCGAGAGGCTCTGCCCAATAACGTAAGGTAGCGAGCGGCGGTAGGTCCGTTGGGAGCAGGCAATGCTAATGCTGGAGAGAGGAGGCAACTTTGGCTTGTCGTTCTTGTCTGCAAGGGCCTCGTAGCCAGGGTGCAGTGCGCTAAGTAGCTGAGGCAAAGTTGAAGGACCTCCTCAGGGCACCTCACCTCGCCTTCTCGTTGATAGCGGTAGCGGCTAGCCGGTGAGGTTACCGCAGGTGAGAGACTTTGCCGCAGCAGGTTGCCTTGGGGGTGGTGCTAGTGCCGGTGCTGGAGTCGTAAGTATGTAGGTACGTACTCAACTGCTCCCAGGTCTAGGGGACGTGAGCTGGAGGGGCGTGAGGAGGCGAAGAATCAATGGCCAAGCTGAACCGGGAGGATAATGCAAAGGATAGGTAACCTTTGGAACCAAGCTGAAGGAAGGATCCAGGAGGGTGGGGGTATCACAAGGCAAGGAGGTCAGTGATTGTCAGATGCAGTCGTCACTCTGACTGCCTCTCTTCTGGATGCTCGATGCGCTATGCGTTGCGTTGCCAGTGTTGCCGCTGCCCTATGGTGCGTCCATGTAAACAAGTAACGACCCCGGAGAAAGCCAGGCGACGGCGATAAACCGTTGGTTGGGTGGTGGTTGGCCGGTTGTGGCTGTCGTCCTGGAGGCCTGGGGCAAGACAATGGAGAGGTTGATCTGATCCGATACCTTACTTGAGGTCAGCTAAGGTTATTTCCGTTTGCCGGCTGCCGGACTCAACGACATTGGCTGGCCCAAAATAGACACGATGGAAAAAAGCAACAGAGGGCAGCTGAGGTAAAAGTTGGTCAAATGACAACTGGAAGCCCAGCCGGTAGCATCGAGGAGAAGGAAAGAAGCTCAATGCCAACCAGCCAAGGTTTGGGCTTTGGACAAGCAAGGCGAGCCGGCGGGATTGAGGAAGAAGTCATCGAATTGATGATGGGGTTGGTGGTCGCACGCGCTGAGACACAGCCGCCGGATGACATACCGTGACAAGGGACAAGGCAAGGAGTCGTGCTTGTTTGGCGGGGAAACGAACAAGAGCAAACGAGATGCTCGCCAGGGCTGAGAGGCGAGGAGGCGAGATGTGGCGGCGGGACAGGGCGAAGGCACAGGCGAAGGCGAGGGCGAGGGCGAGGGTGGATGCGATGTGCTGATGTCTGCTGTAAGGTATGTAGGTACGCGTAGGGTGATGGGATGCGATGCTATGCGATGCGATGTAGGTGACGAATGTGACTGGCGATGACAGGCGGGGGGATTGGATGAAGAAACGACGGGAGAGAAAGTGATTTTCGATAATGATGACGAGACGAGACGAGACGGGGAGAGAAGCAGGAGGCGGCTAGCACGGAGAGGAGGAGAGCGAGAGCGAGTTGGGAGTTTGAGGAAGAGTTGTCGGCGCAAATGTCTCGCAGCTTGGATGCTGGACTGTCTCGAAATAACGGAGAGGCTGACGCTACTGTCGGACGCTTGAGTGGTAGCTCCAACGTCGTCGGTGGCCCCAAGCTATTTAGGGCAGAGGGCAGGAGACGGGTCTCAGGCTATTTTGTGTAAAGAGCATTGCACAAAGGAATAAGGTGAGGTTTGGATGTTGGCGGGCCATTGGCGGTTTGTCAAGACGGCGGTGGTGTTTGAGAGTGGACGGTTCTGTTGGTGATGATCCGGGGGGGCCATCCCGTCCTCGTACCGTACCCGTCCGTACTTTTGACTGAACGAAGTTTGTACTTTGTACAGTCTGCACCCCTCCGCACTCCAAGCTTTTTATTTCTTCCTTCTTTCCCGAAATGGCATGCAGCCCTTGGTGTCTTGCCGTCCGAAAGTTGAGCCAAGATGCAGTTGATATGCCTCCGATTGACAGGTTGGGTTCCAATTGGCGGCCAGCAGTAACACCCCAACATCTCGTCATCGAATGGCATTTGATGGGGCCGGCATCATCCCGCTTAGACGGGATTCTGGTGTATTTGAGGAAGGTCCAGCGGGATGAGGTGCTCTGCACTCAGGCTTGGTCTCTTTCGGTTCCTCAGTCTGTAACAGAGACAGCGGGAAGGCCAGTCCAGGAGTTGGTAGGTGTTCGTATTCTGTATTCTGTACTCCGTATGGGTAGATAGCCACGTTGCTGACGGACTAGAAAGCTTGGGTATGGCGGTAGTGCCCGGGCGCGCTGTGGCCTTCTCGTGGATGCGAGCGTGAGATGTAAGCATGGCATGGCCACCTCACCAATAGGATGTTTTTCCTGCGGGTGAAGAGTCAGTTCAGAGTTCCTCGGTACTTTTCAGAGTAAAGGTACAACGTGATACCCAGGTAGGTAAGGTAGGTAGATGGAGATGGAGAAGACGATACCTTCAACTGTGATAGTAGACCAGTAAGAGGCTAAGGTACTTCGTAGAGGAGTTTAGCGAGTCAGGCTGCCGTCTACCCATCTGGCTGCAGCGCGCTGCGCACGAGCAGCTCCTGCATGGGCGGTGGAGCGGTTTCTCAACCGTCCCATGTGGTAAGGTGCCTCCGACCATGTACGACCATGGGTTGCAGTGGGCTCGCGGTGGGCAGTCAGTGGACTCTCCAACCTCTCAGGTGTTGAGGTCGATGCTCTCGAGCCTTTTGACAGGAGAAGAGGTGGATTTCAGGTCGCAGTGGATGCCGAGGAATCATGTTTTAGCGCGCTCCTGATGTTTCTGTTTCTCTCCAGCTGCAGGTGCATGTGCAGGTGCAGGGCCAGTCCGACAGGGCAAGGCCAGGCAGAGGAAGAAATGGCAGGGCAGGGGCTGGAGACACGGTGGAATGCCTCACCTCGTGGTTCGTCCCCGGTGGTTTTTTTCCGTGGTAGACGGAAGAGGAGATGTTTTGAAGTCGAATGAGTCTTCATTATTTTCACTTCGAGTCTGCGTCGTTGAATCGAGTGGATACCTTAGCTCCTCAATCCGAGATGCCAATGGAAAGGAGAGGCAGGAACGCCACGACCTCGCTTGCATCTTGCGGGCAATCACAGTCAACCGCTCCTGCCTTCAATCTGACATATACCTAGACTGAGATGCTCCTTCCTCAATCTCTAACTTTACACTCGGCCGAATACCTCCTGCCCAGGCCGTATCCCGTAAAGTATCCATAAAATACGTACCTCGACGCTTACCGGCACATGGCAGGCAAGAGTCGCCTTCCTGTCCGCAATCTTTCTCAGTCCCTTCCTCCCAGTTTCCACTGGTGCTCCTTCCAGCGTGCGTATCAGACTTTCATATCTCATCATCTTCCACTTCAGTATCTTCACTCACAGAGTAAAAAAGGTGCCTACGGACATTTTAGCTCGCACTTTCTCCTGCTTCCTGCATCGAATCCTTCCTTCAATTCAGGGACTAAATGCACAGCCGCACTCCAAGCAATGCACCTTGCTTGCGGGTGCATCTGCAATGCACAATGAACCTGGAATCGAAACCTGCATTTGTACCTTACCTAAGACCCTTCTTCCTCCTCACGTACGTATACCAACCTTACAATTCTGCTACGAGTCTATCCCTACCTTACTCTGCACCGAGTTGACGTCCTCTCGCTCTCGATCCACATCGACTATCGCCTTCCAATACAGCCTGTCCATGTCAGCCCAGGGCAGGCCATCATGCACTTCATCGAGACACGACACCCTGATGCTCTGTGTCTTGCCGACTGGGCCGCCCAGCCCACGAGTATGAGGGGTTTGTCGTCTCCGACTCTTCAACTTCTTCCATATTTCCCGATTCGTTTCCAACCTATCTTCCAAACGTCACCCGCAGCCCGTTCCTTCCTCCCCGGACCCCGGTCAATCAGAGATTGTCAACCATCTTCATGACTTGCCAAGCCATCCCCCAGTATCACCGAGAACACGTCCATCTACCGACGACTCTGTACGGATACACACAAACACTTTCTGTAAATCAGAACCACGGATATCCCCATCTCCACGAATTAATCGGAACCAAGCCAGTCTCCAACGGGCTCTCGGAACCGAAATCCAAGACATTCACGTCACTCGTTCCTTGACTGATTCATCCTCTTCCGGTCATTGGAACACTTCTCGCGGCCTGGCTGAACCTGAACCAACCACCTCCCCGCCTTAATTATCCCCGACTCACCACCGAACACTCCAAAGCAACCAACAAGCCAAGACATGGTCACCTTACGACCGCACTCTCCATTCGCCAATCGCAGCTCGTCATTCACTTCCACGATCGCATCCTCGTTGCGAAAATTCTGTCTCTTCTCAAATAGCCTGATATCAACACCTCTACAAGAGGCTCGCTCCCCTGCACCTTGGACTTTGCGAACCGACTGGTGGGATTCCGGGGTCCCCAGAATGCTAGCCGCAGATGCAACTGCAGTCGCCTCGCTTCTCAGCGAACCCCCTCTCTCGTCCGTCACATCACCAATACGGCCCGATACCGAGCTCATCATGGCTACGAAACTTGTATCCTCGGTCTGCTCGTCCTTTCCTGGCGAGCTCCAGTCATCAACTCCCTTCCATCATCACCATGACGTTGCACTGCCCTGCCTTGTCCGGGATTCCAGGTCGGCTTCTGGCCCCCAACTCGGCATGAGCTCCTGTCTGTGCTGGATGCCATTGTTTCCCATGGCCCTGGGTCACCGAGGGCACATCTTTCCGTTTACTCACTGTGAGCCAGGTTTCGAACCAGTATCAGCCAAACAGAATATGTCGACTACGAAATTGCTGCTCCATGAGCTCCTCTCCATCTCCGGCCATGCGGACAAATCTCTCGAAAGAAGCACCTTTGCTCAAACCGGATAACCGGTCTGCTGGGTTGCTGACTGACTTGGCAAACGACGTCTAGACCCTGGCCATTTGTGGCCCCGAGACGACACGGCATGTCAACTTCCTATTTCCCCGGGACCCTGGTCTACAGCGTACCTCGATGCCTCGGTCGTTACAGCGGCAGAGATTTTCGACAGCGGTCCAACCCTAGTTCGATTTCGTCTCCAGCGGCATGGCCTTTGAGCTCTTTATCCTCGAACAGCCATGTGGAAACTGGGACGATAATACTCGCCAAAGAACCTCGTCGTTAACCTCGACACAGAAAGCCCAGGCCAAGTCTCCGCCATCTCACCTTTCCACGTGGCGGAGATGAGACGGACTGAACCATTAGCCCACCACAGAGTTTCAGGCAGGAAGTCTAAATCCTCTAACCACCCTGACCAAGTCAATGCGCTATTCGTCGTCGATCCGCCAGATGCTCGGCCCCAGTCCTCGGTTCCAAAACCCGGGTCACTTCATTTCGACTATTGATGCCCGTTGTGTCTTATTAGCAATCGTTTTGCTGTGCAATTTACTGGACGGCTCGTCTCTGCCGACTATTCTTCTTATGGCTGACCGTCAGCAATCGCTATTGCTTTACGGTCTTCCTATTTTGACCAAGGGATGACAGTGTGACGGCCGCCTCAAGTGCCATAAGCGTTCAATATCCAGTCTATCGCCATTCATGCCTCGACGTTGTTTCTTCAACAATGTCCTGGTCAGGCCTGCGCCGCACTACCATGGGTTTCCCAGCACTTCAATGCGGAGGATCTGCAGACATATGGGCTAGCATCTGGTTGATCGCGATGTCCGCTGCGCGCAATTTTGACTTGGCGCTAATTTGTGCAAGCTCATTTTCGAGTCCTGTGCACTCATCACAGGCCTTCATTCCATATGTCTCGCTCTGGCACGTGCGGCTATACCAAGCGCTGTGGTGTCTGACCAGCGATCGGTTATCATGACCGGAGAGTACGAAGCGCGAACTGCGCGATAGGTCCGGACTCTACAGCACACCGCCAGATGAACCGCGCGGCCAAGTCGATGCCTATGTCAGATGTTGATGGCGAGGCTGACTTCCATGCCCACCAGGCAAGTTGCCGGTCCAGCCGTATGATATTTGATGGCGCATGCCGACGCGCGCGCCTCACTTCAAGGACTTTTCTCTTGAAGCCGGACAACATCTTGCCGGCTAAGCCTTCATATATGGCACGGGTTTCCGCGTGTCACCACGGCTTCGGACAAAATCCTTCAGTCGCTTCCCGTTGCCCGACTATTGGGTAATTATTCCGGGGAAGCAGGCTGCCGCTTGTCGCGTCCCACGACATACGCCACGTGCTTCGTAATGACGAGCCACGACGAGTTTCTTGCCGCCGCCGTCCCAGGAACATCCGGCTGAACCGAACGTCGAACGGCGGTATGCGGCTCAAGACCGCCCGTTGGTCAAGCACACCACATGGCGCATTGCCGATCTCGTAACGAAGATCCACGCGGGTCACATGGCACACCTTTTCTTCAACTACAAGGCTGGCTGAGACTGAGCCAAGCTGATCAGGCAGGCGACGGCCGTCGTCGTATATCGGACTCAACTCCGCCGCGACGCAATATGAGGTCGAAGGCGCGTTGGGATACGAGACCTGACGGATTACAGCATCGGGTCAAAGATGCCGTGACCTCTGTCAACGACCTGCCCGCAGAAGACGCCGTGTCACACCCCTGTCAACATGCCATTCGTTTGGGAAGCTGCTTTGGATGTCGCGGGCCCCCACGCCGCCAACGTGAGATAACGCCAGCCGGACAGCATCATTGCGCAGCGCAACCGAGGACACGCAAACCTTGGTTTTTGGAAATCCGACACAAGACCGTGACGGCAACCGACCTTCTCTTAACGTGTCGCGGGCCCGATATTGATTGGGCCCTCATCTCGCCGACCCACCCAACCTCCGGAATGCACCCCACCGCCGCGCGCCAACCCAATCCAACGTCCTCAACCGCTCCACGACGGCTCCGGGCCCCGTTTCCCGACCCTAATAGACGCACTTTTCGGCCATGTCGTCAACAATCTCAATGGTTTCGTGGTGTAGTTGGTTATCACGTCAGTCTAACACACTGAAGGTCTCCGGTTCAAGTCCGGGCGAAATCATCTTGGGCGAATGGTTTAGTGGTATAATACTCGCTTAGCATGTGAGTGGTCCAGGGTTCGATTCCCTGTTCGTCCATATCTTTTGATATTTGACCCTTCTGAGGGTTGAATTGCTTTTTGGCTCGTCCAGGGAGCCTCTGGGGCTTCGGGATGGGCCTGGGGGCGGGTTTGCGGGCGTGTGGGAGGAGCTGTGGCTTCACTGCGGACATCAGACTCAAATCCTTTTGTTTGTGTGCGGGTGCTGTGATGTGGAAGCGAAGTTGCCATTTGGCTGCGGTTCTAGCACCATGTCGTCGCTCTTTGCTTTGCGAATACCCTTGCCTGGTGTGAAGGCCTTCAAGAGTCGCGTGTGAAACTCAAAACATGAATTCAATAATCTTGGGAGGGGACGAGACCTTAACAATCTCATATTATCGATATGGTTTCGACATGGTTGGACTCATTCGTGAACGAGCACGGTGGGAAGCTCATGGCTCTACATCAGCAGCTAGATACGTCTCTCCGGGCAATGATATCTATTTAATAAACGGCCGCATTTCATTGAAAGAAATCGACAGGAGGTGAATTGGACTTGATGTCCTTCTTCTGAAGAAGCTGGTGACGATCCATCAAAGAAAAGGCTGTGAGCTAGACAGCAGTACTCGTGTCTGGAGTTGGCTCCGGAGATCTCCACGTAGCATTGGAGATCACATCCGTTAGCCCATGTGTATAATTGGCTGGTGATACACGCCGGGTGAGTGGCAGCACTGCCGGATGACGGTTCTGGATGAGATGGGTTAGATGGACATAAGTACGTGCCTCGTGAGCGGTGATGGTCTTCCATGGACTGACCTGCCTTTCATCGCTATACACCGCGCATACATCCGAACATCGCATCGCATTGAAGTTTTCGCGTTAGAGAGAAGGAGAAGGATACCGTTGACGATTTATTTATACAGAAGACTGGCCGGCGATGAGCGCTTGGTCCCGCATGTCTATGTTGGCTGGTATGTGGGTGCTGGAATGGAATATAAATATGGTCTGGTGACCGAACCGGAAGGAAGGCATGGGCAATGCTGTGAAAATTCAGCCCTGGTGATCCAAGATGTGCGAGTCGAGCGATATGCCGAGATGTCTGGTAGTGATGGCGTCTGGTCTGTTGTGTGAGGTTGCGGTCGTCGATGAATACCCGCCAATACTCGGGGAACTCTGGATGATGGCGGTGACGAGCGGGACAAGGGTTCTTGAGGAGGGAGATTTCGGGTGAGCGTGGTATCAGGGGTTGGGTGGGTGGCTGGACTCAACTATGCAACGCGATTCTCAGCTTCACGCATGCATCCCGGCAGTAAAGCTTTTGAACGGCTCCCAATGCGCTGTGTTGCGATCGTGAAATGAGGTGGTTCTCGAATCTTTTATATTCTGAGGTTGGTTGATGTCTACGTTGGCCTTGCCATGGCATCGCCGATGCAGTGAGTCTGTGGCTATCACGTCCGGGTTGCGTGCTCGAGAGGTGATGTCTTCTCTCCTGTTCCTCTCGGGCTCAAGCCAGCTCACATTTTCCGTCATGCACTGGGAAGGTAGATATATAATCAACCCAGAGCGCTATGATTTCCGTCGGGCATTCAGAAAGCAGAAACCAAAGACGGAATCATGATTAACTACATGGAATTGCGCAACTTCGTCAAGCATCATGGGGGGGGGGGGCCTCTGTGGCTTTGGCGAAGACGATGAGTACGTGGCGATGGATGCTTGTCGAGGATGAATACCGAAGTGATAGGCGGCTAATGAGGGACAATAGAGAGCTAAGTTCATCATACTTGTGCGAGACTCGAAAGGCCGACGGGACCTTACCGAGGACACGAACCGCCCAATCCCAGGAGTAGAAGGGGGAGGAGAAGGACAGGCGTCGTTCTGAGACGTCCAGGAAAGGTTTACCTATATGAATAGAGAGACCCAGCCCTCTCGCGTCCCCAACTTAAGTACTTTGCGTTGGAAGCTCAGCGACGGGCTAGGAATTCGCGGTCTTTCGTGACGTCTTTTCAGCAAGGTGTTGGTTCTCGTCTTTTTTTGCACCGTGGTTGTCAGCGAACGCTAGATCTGCCGGTGTACACATTGCATGGAGGTGTTGTGGCTGGACTTGATGATGAGGAAGGTACCGACGGGGGGTGATATATATTTCACGCGCTGTATCAAGCCTCTGTCTTTCTCTAGACGGCCACGGATGTCCCACTCTCGTCCATCGTCGATTGACCAGTCTTCGATCAGAGTGCCCTCATGTTAGCCCCCCCCTCCGCGGTTGAAGTGGGATAAGTTTTACAGACTCTGCTGCCGCATCGACATCGTTTTCAGATTCATATCTAATCACTGTCCGCCATCTTCCTCTGGCACCCCTGGGTTATCCATTGATGTTGCTGCCGAGTACGAGACCCGCTCAGAGACTGGCCTTGACAGCTGACGATGTCAACACATACGATTGGTATTGGAATATGGGCCTTGAATACGGATTGGAACATCAGCTGTCTGACTGCGTTGACAAAGAGTTACTACTGATCTAAATGACGACGGGCTTTTATAGAAGCATCATACGACGTGGGTGTCGGCGTTTTAAGCTCTCAAGGCAGGCGTACTGCTTTGAACTTGCAGGTTTCGGTCGTCAGATTCACTATATGTTTGAAACACTGCGGAAGAGACGTGAGTCAGGTTTATGAGACATCAGCATTGGCCTTGCGGTTTTATTTGCTCCGTTCCTGGGCGTGCTTGAGAAGGTGGCCGGTATCAAGGGCCTTCTCGAGCACCGTCTTTAGCCTGCTCATGGCCTGGCTCTGTCTTTGCATGATGTCTCCACTGCCTATAGCCAGGCGCCATGGCGGAGGCGACAGCGGGCGAGATATACTGAATAGTTTTCCTTGTATGGCCGGCACCGCCTCATATTTTTGACATCTTTTGCCTCTGTTATCCTTAGTGTACTACAGACGAATACTCAGACAGCACTTGAAGGAGGAAAAGTCAACCCAGACATACCGGAAGCGCAGCCGCCGTTCGATTTTGTCTTGAGCATCTCGTTCAGTGCTGAAGCTAGGATTCAGACAATTTGAACAGAATCCGCATTCGATCAGCGGGTTTCTAGCCTTGTTGTGTCTGTTTTCGAATATTGCGTCCAATTCTCAGCTTTCAAGCTGCGAAAACGACTCTCGTGTCCACTTGCGGATACTACAAGCTCTGGTGGCTCTGTAACAACAGATCAAGTCCGTAGATCATGAATATTTGATGACTTGATGACTAGAGCTAGGACTTGGAATAAAAGCATTATTCAAGCAAAGGTCACCAATACATGCAAAGCCGATCGCAGCTATCATCATCGTGAACGGGATGTCCCTTGTGATTTGGTGCCCAAGAACCAAAGAGTGCGGCAACTGGCCCATCTGGTATGAGATTTGGGCAAGTTTATAAGTGCCACAACTGCCTTCAGGCAGTTTATGGGATCTATGGCCATGTGTGAGGCTTCGAAAATGTCGAAGGTAGGGAAACGGCGAGCGTCGCACCCCTGTTGACCGGAACTGTAGTACTTCTCTGAGATCTTCGTCAAGTGATCAGCGGATTGAAACAAAACAGATCGGTAGAAACATTCCGAATAAGCAATAGATACTCGCGAAAGACGCCGATTATGGATGCCGGCCCTACTTGATGTGATGGAAACTGTCCTGAACTGAGCGCAAACAGGTACGGGTCACGACACCAACTCTTATTGAGCGTTGATGGAGTTTCGAAACAAACTAGATCTCTCATCAATCCAGCACGATTACTGAGAGAACAATGGGAAGGGAGAGATCAATGAAGAAGGCATTCATATATGACTTTCATCACATTTATATACTTGCTACCGGGTTGGTATGCCTTGAATAAACTACACGTGCCGACACCTATTGACCCAAACATTGTCTTCTATTGAGCATGAGACTCCGGTAAGAATGAGATTCGTATGTATATCAATGAAGTAAATTGTAGGTTGGCGCTAGTATTATGCTGGGTGCGATATTTTTAATATGGATGGAGTGCGCTTGTCTACTTGTGAAGCATTATGTGGTCACTCCAAGAGCTAGACGCTTCCATTGAAGGTTGTCGAATGGCATATGAAGCCTTGACGCAATGATCTCACTGCATACTTACTTTTAAGACCTAGTCTAAAAGGCATATCCGTTAAGTGTGAATTCATTTCAACACCTAATATGTTAATCTTTCACTTGGACATACTCTAGCTGTCTTCCACCAGTCGGACAGCCCTCTAGAAGAAGATTGTGTGTCATCAGAAGATATCCCAAGACTTCTAGAATAGATACGATCATCTCCCCCAAGCCAGCGTGTTGATATAAAATCGATAATGAGCATCTATCTAAGTTACAGTTTCTCCTGAAAGCACAAAACAGATCAGTTGGCTCTCGGTTTTCCCATTCTACGGATTAGTTCCAATCATCCGTCTATCATGGTCATTACGCAGGATTTTGGCTCGGTCAAAACAGATACACTTAGCAGGACCTGGAGCATAGCATAAGTGTTGTCCACCTCTCTTGTTGTCGTGGAGTAACGAACATGCATACTCAGGAAACGACTTGGTCTCTTAAAATCACCTTGATCTTGGCTCTCGAGTTGACGACTTACTTAGACTATTTGTGTGGTGATAGGAAACCCGATTCATGTCTTGGAGATGCATCCGTTTACTATTGCATGAACCGCGGTAAATGTGCTCTCCATGGGTTTTGTGCAAACCGCCACTGCTTAGTTTCAAGCAAAGGCGGGAAAGCGTCCCTGGGACTCTCTGCATTATTTCCTCGATGCTGACCTCTCCCATGTACTCCGACTAGAGGGAATAATAGTTCTCTCCCCCTGTGCTCCCTCGTATTTGTCCCACGTGTTCCCTCCTCGCCTGCAGTGAATCGTTTCCTCATCCCAAGCGCCCACGACCCATTAATGTAAGTCAGCTCGCATCGTCCCACGCCCCCCGCTCCTGACAGACGTCGTTCCATCCGGAGAAACCCCTCCTTTCAGCCTCAGCGTCAGCCGACGGCCAGGCCCTCGCCTTGTTTCCCCCCTCCGGATGACAGCTCACACCGGGCGTGTTACACGGCGGCGAAAATCATGCCCGCTTACAACCGCCGTCGCACAGAGATGCAAAGTGCTTGAACGAGATGGGGTTGCACGACCGCAGCCCGGAGCGCCGGGGTGTGGAGGTTATCCACTTTTATATAGAGAAACACCGCCGGTCCCGCCCGTCGGTCCCGGGCCCGGATCGCCGACTCGCGCCGTTCCCTGCTTTGGGTGGTGGTGATGCGCGCTGCAGAATTGAGGTCCAGACCGCCGCCACCTCCGCGTTTTCCTTCTCTCTCGTTCACAGACACCACCACCACCATCTACGCGAATCGATAATCCACATATGTATGTATGCAACAGTCATCACATTTCTTCAACGTTTCGAAATCGTTCCGCTTCAAGCTGCTTGCAGACCGCGAAAAGCGGATTGAGAAAATAATCGACAACCGATATCACTTTTGCATGCGAAATTAGGCCACAACGTGACAGTTTCCTCCATCCATCCCGCTTACCCCTGTCGGCCCAACACATACAACCCGCCGCCCTCCATTTCCTAGCGGCTTGCCTCGGTTCCAAATATTCTTCTCCCTCCCCATCGCCCATCCTCCCACACCAACATCGCACACCTCCATTTCCTGTGCCTCAAAGCACCTTGAAAATGGTCGGTCATGTACAAATCTCACTCACCTCCCTTCACCGGTCCCGTCCCGTCCCTAGACTCCGCCCCTCACCGGTGAAGCGAGTTCCACCAGCCACGTCCGGCCGTTTGGCCCACACGCCGCGATACAAGCGCGACCGTCACCCTCACGAGACACACCTCGAGTATCTTTCTTGTACACGTCCGCCCACCCCAGCTTCTGGATGGGTCGCCTAAAACCCGCCCTCGGGAGGGTTAGGGACGACAAGAGCCGTCCCCTTCCGCCGCCCCGTCGGTCTTTTTTCCCCCTCAAACCAAACTGACAATGTCGCTGGCACGCTTCCATTCGTCGAGCCCTCGCTGGCGCGCCCGTTCCGCCCGCCAGCGCCGTCGCCCGTTGCGCGCATGCCACACCGAAAAGGAAGCACGACAAACCGGCCTAGAACACATCAGAAGAGGGAGGGCACGTTAGCATGGGGGTTCAAGAGTGGGCGCCCTCCTGAGTCCCCTGTGCGGCACACGGCGTCAATTCAGCCTGCAGAATCTCGCGGACAGGAATCCTCATTCAGGCTGCCTGCATCTTTTTCATCTGGTCTCTGGCGATGTTCATCTCATCGACCACGCGTTTGGGCCCGGTGGCTTGACGGGTTGCCTCGCGGCCCTCTACCTCGCTCTCGGCACTGACAAATTCAACCACGACGCGTGCCCAGCCCGTGATCTCACATGATGCCAGATGCATGAACTTCTCAATACCCCGCCCCGAGGGCCGAAGCGTCGATGTCCTCGGGTCGCGCAAGTGCCGGGATCCCACCTCTCCCTCGTACGCCGAGGCCGAACGCTCCCCATTGCGCCGAGGCAAACGGAGCCCGAAACCCGGCAGCGTGTCTTTCTTTCTTCGTCTCCGTCACGACTGGGCCCACGATGCAACCCCCAGACCCCAAACGCCCTGTCTGCTTCCCACGCGCTGGGCCGCCTTCACACCATCAGCCCTACGGCGACGAATGAGGACTGACGGGAGAGATCGCCGCCCAATGATGAGTTACGTCGGGCCACACACTCGACTCCGACTCCAGGACGCGGCGTGGTTGTTTCCCAAATCTGCCTCTACGTGTCTGAGACGCCACGATATCGAAAAGTCCATCTGGTAACGAGTGGGTGTGGAGGACGTTGAGCAGCCACGTTACGACACGCCGCTTTTGTGACCCCCTTGGAGACCTGTCAAGGCTAGTTGTCTTGGTTCCTAACGCGATGTGGCAGTTATTGGCAATGTCTCAGGATTTCACGTTCAACGACCTGGAGCCAGCGCAGAGCTCTTGTCTCGGCCAGGGGGCAAGGGTTTAGCACTGATCTGCGTGGAATTACCGCTTTGGCTACCAGCTACCAAGTTCAAATATCTGTCGAGGTGAGGAAACTACAATGTGCGGTTTTGAATGCGACAATGGTCGCATGTACGACCTGCTATCGCACGATTGCTAAGGCTCGCATCACGGCACCCTCTGAGTCGATGCTATGGGGTAGCCATGATGTCGTTTACTTGTCTTGCTGCTATGCTATTCTATGGATTTGGGGAGAAGAAGTCATCAAGTCATGGACCCTACATATGCCACGCCCTTCTATTCAACGTCAGCCGGCCAGTCTACCAGTCATCCGTCGGGAAGCGCTGACCTGGTTATGTGCCGGGGTAAATTAAGCTCACTTTCCTCCAGGCTTCCGTCCGTAGATGGACCACCTAATCGCCCAAGTCAGCGGGATAGACCATCGAAAAGCTTAGGTTGACTTACACAGAGAAATAGGCGTGAATCTGTTTGTTCTTGAGGTCCTTCCGCACCTCCGCGGAGAACACGATGACCTCTTCCCTGGTCCATTCGAGCGCCCTGGTAAAAGGCGCCATGATGATCCCCTCCCAGTTACCCGCGAAGTTCTCCTCGCCCCAGAACCCGAGCTCCTTGTACTTGCGATCCTTGGCCCCTGTATCGCTGGATTAGCTGTGTTGACGCTCACTTCACACTTGTATTCTGTACGCACACTGGTTCGTCGGCCACTTGAACCTCTGGATGTGGACATCCTCGAATCCAACCTCGACCATCACGTCCTTGAGCCCCCGGACGTCGATGAACGGGTGGCCCAGGATCTCCGAGGCGTCGCTCATCATGCGCATGCACCTGGACAGAGCAGAGTCCGGCTTGAGCGTGTCGTCGTCAGAGAGGGGGAAGACGTCGATCTCGTTCAACTCGAGATATCCTCCAGGGGTCAGGTTGCTTTGAGATGTGAAGTCAATAGTCGATCCATCGACCAACCGGAAGAGAACCTACTCGAAGCATTGCTTGAGGTACGCCTTCCAGTCGTTGATAGAAGAAGTCATCATCCGACTGTGGATGTAATCGAAAGGCCGCGAGTACGTCCAGGGTTCCTCGACGTCGTCGATCATAAACTGCACATTGGGCGGTACGCTAAGAGGTATAAGCCGACAAAAAAGCAAAACAAATGGACGAACAAGACTTACTACTGCGGCACAGCTGCCGACAGATCAACGCCGAGAACCTAGACAAGAAGCTCAGCAAGAACTCATACGAGAGACGTATATCTCTAGCGCACCTCGGCTTCGGGATGATCGTCACCGAACTCGACGGCCCAGATGCCGCTTCCAGTCCCACAGTCGAGCACACGGCGGACATCGGAGTCGGGCTGGTTCGGCGGAGCGGTCCCCAGTTTGTGATTAAACGTCAGGACGTACATCAGGTGTTGCAGGTCTAATCGCACACTGTCAGCATGTGTGCTGTCCCTCTTATCGTACCCTTCCGAGGACCCAAGCCACACTTACCCAGTCTGTCGACTTCCCTCTCGTCGTTTGGATACATGTATTCTTTACCGACCGAATCAGCATCGACTGGGCCACCGCCCTTTGGCTTTTGTAAAACTCACTGCCCTCCTTGTATCTGTGATAGGTCCTTCCATTCTCGATGCGGTAGTTGAGGAGCGATTGACTAACGCTGGTGCTCGAGGACGCGAGCTACGTGATGCGTCAGCTACAACCGCCATCGGGTTTCCATGGGTCTCTCTCACGCTCGCAACCTCCCACTCGCTATTATCAGAGGCCTGTGATACAACACTCAGTAAACCAGCCAATAATCAGAGCTCAGCATCGTTTCTTTACATCTTCCGCGTCGAGCTCGATGTCCGGGTGAGCGGTGATCTGGCCCTGGGTGACGGGGCCCGGCGCCGCGGCAGGCGAACCAGCCTCCGACTCACGTCCGGCCGTGGCCGCCGGCGCTGCTGCTGCCGGTGCTGCTTCAGACATATCGTATCTCGGTTGCACAAAGTGGCCCGTCTCTCTCCTTCGGTAACTGCCTCGGCAAGACTCCACAACGACCTCAGACGATAGTATAGTCCGAAGAGTAAAGAAGAAAAGGAGGAGAGGGAAAAGAAGGGGGAAAACCTGGGTTGCATCGCATGCGCAGGTGTTTCCCTTACCATTTTATCTCTCCTAACCGAAACCCACGTTTCTCCCCCGTGTCCCCCTCTTCTCGGCTGGAGACCAAGAAACACGCTCGATGCATGATTTACGAACGCAGCATGCCGTGGGGATTTTCTCCGTCCCGGGTTCTACGCGGGCGTATGGTTGACGAGGGAAAAGACGGAGAACGGGCATCACACGACGGGTCTGGCCAGCTGGAAAAGGCAAGTCGAACGGTGCGTTGAGAGTCGGGACCTTCATCTTGTTGGTCTCCTCTGGCCTTCAAAGAGGAAACGGAATCGTTTACTGTCTTTTTTGGGGAGGAGATGCGGGTCGTTGCTTTTCGTTGGTTATCTTTTTCCCAATTGGACCCGATGCAGTTCTGCCAAGTCGTAAAAAATCACAACTCACATGGAATTTGATGGAGACTTCTCACCAGATGCGGCAAGGAGAATCTCTGAACCCAGTGTCGACACGACCAACAGGCCACTGTCTGGACGGATTTAATCAGTGTTGCTTGGTAGTCTTAGTGCTTGAGTGGTATCGAAAGAATAGTCGTCGGGATTGAGGCTCAGGAGCTATTCAAATAGCCTCATCAGACCACTTCCGCCTCGGCCGATAAGACTTCATCGTAGCGTTATCAGCACCTGCAAACCAACCATTTGATGCATTCTAGCCCGTAGCCCGGTTCTGAACCTCGTCTTTCTCTCTTCCGCCGGGGCAACTGCCGCCAAGCCGGGGAGACGGACTCGACTCCGAGATGCTGACGAGGACAGGGACCGGACCCCTACTTACCCACAAAAAGATGGGAAGCTGACAACTCACGATGACATCCCATCCTCGCGTTACAGGCGGCTTTTATGAGTGGACAAAGCGTGAAGGAGCCACTATGCTGCGTTGCTCATACTAACCACGATAAGCCGCAAGCCGAAAAGTTGATATCTTCTCGTTAACTTCCCCACCGTCTGCTTCGACCAAGAGTCACTTCAATTACAAGATAAAAGACATTAGGAACAAGCGTAGTAGTAATGATAGTAAGTGTTTTTGTAATAGCTAAACTGCTATGCCATGTGAGAACTCGTGAAAAAAGATCAATTATTTATTCTGATCAGTCACGTCCCAAGCGACATGATACTCTCGAAATGAGAGATCGATTGTAATCCAACAACAATCATGGTTTTTGACAATAAGTAACGAAGCAACAATTACAGACATTAGTACCATTCGAAATAACTCGAGGAACAGAAGTTGGTTACGCTTATCGGGGCAACGCCCCAGAGCTTACTTATTGCTGGACTCCCCAAAGTTCCACGAAATGAGAACAACATCTGAGTAGACGCACATGCCTAGTCATCTTCAATCCACCAGTCTTACCGAGTCGAGGTTGCACCTGTCTCACTCTTCATCCACGAGGAAAGAAGACAACCCACAAGCGCGTCCCTAACTTTCCAAGCAACCAATCCAGAACCCAACCCAATTTTATTGCCGAGCAAGGCCCCCAATCCATTGCCGAGAAACAGAAACCCCCCCCAGTCTAGACCCGGGTCCGCCTCCAACATGGATAAATCCGGGGCCGGGTTGGGATGGATGGGAATGGATGGCGGCTATGCAAACACTGTAACTCGAGTCCAAGGATATCCCCGAAAAAAAGCAGCAGCAGCAACAACGACCGCCGAACCGGTCAGCGAGCCCCGATAAAGGCGGCGACACTCAAGCCATACAGAAGACATGGGGGCAATCAATCCCGAACCGACCTACGCTTGTGTGACCACTGACATCGACGCGGGGAGTGGGAGCCGCCCCCCTCTTTTTATTCCCTCCCCCTCGAGGTTCCCGTCACCGTTCCTGTCCATCAGCGGGGTTTGCCCACCAAACTTTACCTGACCACCGGGAACAGGATCGTCAGCCTTCGTCACACCTCACAGATCTGGGGAATAGAGAGAAGTCGTCAGGTCGTAGATCTAGTCAGAAACAAGCGAACCAACTCCATTCTTGGCATAGACGTTTCCCATAAGGGGGTATGTTTCGCTCTCACAATGTTAAAAAGACACAAGGAAAAAGAAAAAAAAATCGACAGCCTAGGAAAGAAAAGACGAAAGTGTCAAACGAAACCACTTGGAGAACGCCTGGTCCCGTCGATCGAGAATGGGCTTGTTCTCCCGCCAGGTCAACCCTTCCGAAACCCACGTCCCCAGGCGAACTCCCCAATTTTCAACCCTGTCGCGATGCTGAGATCCCTTTCCTGTCTTTGATGCCAAACAAAAAATCCCCATTGAATGCGTACCCATGACAGTGTGCCTTTGTGCGTGACAGACGGAACAGATGCAGCCCTGCCTCCAAATGCTCCTGCGGGAGGATGCGCCGTTGCCAGACTGCCTTGCCTCCCCGTTCGTCTCCCATCTTTCCGTGTTCGCGTTCTTTTAATCCGTGCCGTTTATGACCCAAACATGTTTGCGCGCGAACCAAAAAATGACGTCTCTTCGACCTCCGTGCCTTTTGGGGTGTTCGCTGCGAGATCAGCTTGAATCCATTCGCTTTCTTCTGTGCTTTTGGGCATTTTCTCTTTTTTTTCGACTCTTGCCATGCTCCCGAAATCCCAACACAACGCTCCACCCTATACATCAATCGCATGTCGCTGTGCCAGTAAATATCCCATTTCCCCGCGGGCTTCTTTGTCCCATAGTCCCCCTGCCCTAGATCCAGAGAATGCTTCGCAAAAGACATCGCAAAACGTATCGAACCCAGAAACTCCGTCCTCGAGTTGGTGGCGTAGGGTATATAGTCCGCAGGGACGTAAGACAAGACTCCCCGAGGCGCGTCCACCGTAGTAAATGTCCGATCCACGCGCCATGCTGAATGAAAGAAAGGAAAACCAGCCCAGCGCCGTGTTAAAAGAGAGAACAAAAAAATCGAGAGTTAAAAGGAACTAATGTCAAGTAGTTTCGATGACGCTCATTCTCAAGCCCCAAGTTTCCCGCAGGCTGGTAGCAGATTGGCGCTTGTCTCCCAGCTCCTAGAAGATTGTGGACGAAAACTGTCCGCGTGCCTCCAGTGCGAAGCATTGCGATTGAACGTCATCTGAAGACCCGTCGTTCGAAATAAGCTTGGGAATGGTGTAGAGAGTTGATGTAGGAAATAATAAGTGAAGAGGTAGGAGGCTCCGTATAAATCATATGCCAATGTAGATGCGTATGCGCCAGTAATGAAAAACAACGCCGTCGAAGTAGGGGATGGCACATGGAACGGAGTGTAAGAAAGCGTCCCCATATCAACAACCAGCCGTCGTCCAGCATGTCAGGTTTCCTTCGATTCACCTCGTCATATGTTCATGCTGAAACACCGTAACGCCAACAACTTTTGCCGCAACCCGTTCGGCGTCTAGAAGCAACTGGTCGCGAACTGGTAGACTTATCGGCCCAGCATGTGGGGTGGAAGATAGTTCGAATTGTTGCCGCTCATCAACGATCCAGGCCCGCCAGCCGTCATGGCGCCACTGTATCCGTTCCAGACGTTGTTATTGCCGGTCGCGGGAAACCCAGCCGCGACTGTGTACGACTGCGCAGCCGAGCCGCCACCGTAACGTCCGGCACCGAGGCCTGGAGGGGCCGAAAGTCCCGGGGGAGGGCCATTCGCCGTTCTCAACCCGTTCGAGGATCCCGTCATCATTCCGCTCATGGGAGGCGTCGCTTGCCCAGGGGTTTGGCCAGAGCGAACGCCGAGGGGGTTTTTGGAGAAGCTCAATCGAATGCCACCCTTCACGCTGTTGTGGAGCGGGTGGCCGTAAAGCTCGTGCAGGGCCTTGGTAGCGAAAGAGACGTCTTCGAACTCAACAAAACACATGGGCCCGTTCTGCTTCGTGCGGAAACAGAGACGCTTGTACCCACGCTGCTTGGAGAACATGGCCTTCAATTCTTCCTCTGAAGTGTCTATCGGCAAGTTACCCACGTACAGAGTGTTGCACGGCGGGTTCTGGTCGGCAGGGTTGACCGGCGGAAAGTTGGAGCGGCCAAAGGGATGGCCGCCTGCCATGTGAAATGATACGCCGTGTGGACCGCCGCCCATTACTGTGGGTGACATTGCGGCCGGATGAGCCGACATCGCCCCCATCCCTTGCTGGCCATATTGCGGAAGCGACGACGATGGGCCAGATGATGAGTTGGTATTGAGGGATAGGCTGGCGAGACGCGAGATGGGTAGCTGTGGGGCAGTGGCCCTTCGCTGAGCCGTCGCGCCGTTTTCCGCGTAGGCAACTGGGTCCTTAAGCAGCTCGCCTGTATCGTCGTCGTCGGCAGCATCATTGTTGATCATCGATTTCCCCGTAGCGCGAGTTCGCTCGGTGATGTGATTCCCGATAGGCGATTGCGGAGAGAAGAGGGTTTGGTAGTGGGCGCTAGACTCGGGGTTTGGTAATTCGCTGGTGCCGTACATACCGTTCATAGGCGGCGAGATCTTCTCCAGCGACTGGAAAGCGCCGTTGAATCGGGATGGCTGTCGCGACGTGGGCGCCGAAGATGTCGCGGACGAGGCCGTACTCGACGGCCCGGTACCTGCGGGTTCCGGGTATCTCCTCGAAGAGGTCGGGCTTCCTGCCAGAATCTCAACAATCATGTTGGCATCGTTAGAAATGTTGGATTTCCCGTCCAGCATGTTTTTCGCCTCGATTGCGCCGTTCGTGGTCCTGAACTTCAAGATGGCCGACCGGAAGCCCTTGTCCTCCGACTGATCCACGGGCAAAACCTCAACATCCACCAATTCCTTGGACCAAACGACCATGAGACGGAGCGATTCTTCGGAGGTGTTCAGCGGGAGGCGACGAATCAGGACAGAGGAGGCAGTCGGGCCGGCGTTGGCGAACGGGGTGCCCACGAGCTTGGCCGCATCGCGTTCGAAGGGGTTGACGGAGGATAGAAAGGAGGATTGGCCGTTCGAGGGCCTGAAGGGTTGCGATTGTTGTAGAAAAGCCGGCGCAGCCATGGCGGACATTTGTGATTGTGTTGCTGGTGGAAAAGGACTGGCGCGACTCGATGTCATCTCAGAAAAGTCGGTGGTGGCCGGACAGACTGTAAATGCGCCTAAATCACCTTTACTCGCCGGTCATCCGCCGGTGGTTCGGTGCATGCGCTGGCGCGTGGTTTGCTGTAATTGCGATGGAGGTGAACAAGTACGACGATCGCGCTGATCAGATTGCTGACTGCTCAGGTACGCGAAGGCGGGAATGCGGGTTTGCTGGCCAAGACGCGATCCAAGATGTCGAGAGTTGGTGTCGACTTCCGAGGCGCGATGTCAGAAGGGCGACGGAGAATGCAGCCTGCTACGAGGACGAAGTGGTAAAACTTGGGGGGCTGCAATCAGGTTGGGTGGATAAGATGAGAAAGGGAGTGTGCGGGTGGTGCGAGATGAGCTGTCGCAAGATTATGTATCGTCCCTTAGAGTTCGGAGAAGAAGGAAGAAGGGGCAGTAGAGTGCCAAGTTGTACCGCGAGGGAATGGTGGTATTGATGGCAGTAAAGTGTGAAGACAAGGTGTGTGTTGGTGGGAAGTGTGTGAGGGTGAGGGAAGACCAGGAGGAATGGTGTATGAGGTGCGCGCCTTGATGGGTTGGGTTGGGTGCGCCGCGGTGCAGTGCGTCAGGATAGGAGAGGACGGACGGTTGGCCTGCTTCGTTCAAGAAGCATGGGGGGAGCAGTAGCAGCAACAGCAGCAGCAGCAGCAGCAGCAGCAGCGCATCTGCGGGTGTGGATGCTGGGATGCTGGTTGCGTTCGAGAGTCGGTTCGGCTCTGTGACTGGGACTTGGGTACCGGCGCGGTAGCTCTGTGGTGGATAACAGGCTAGAGGGGGTGGACTTGCCGGGGGGCCTCGAAGCTTGATGGTGACAGGTACCCAATAGAACTACAATCACGGGTGGGTGACTCGAGGATGGGAATCCAGACGACTAAGGCAACGTCGATAGGATGGCTACTGTGACAGGGCCACTTTGGTGCTAGAACAGAAAGGTACCTGAAGGTCGCGAGAGAGCCGGGAGCGCAAGGCAGGATGATGATGGTGGTGCTTTCGTTGCGATTTGCGGAGAGATGTTAGGCGAATGTAGCTGACCAAGAGAGGGGAATTAAAAAGCGGGCGGAAGCGCGGGAGGATGTTGTAGGACAGGACGGCGTCGATGTCGTCGACTTATCGTGGGGTTCTTTCTGGCCGCGTGAATAGTTAGAGGCACGGCAGCCTGTCACGCCTGTGTACTTCTGGCCAACGTCAGTCATCAGTATCGCCGCGGGAAGACAAGCGATAAAGATTTCGGGGGAGATGCTATGTACCTGACAAGTAAATTGTATGCGCTGAGGGGTGGGTGTGTGGAAACAAAGTCGGTCGTGAAGTGCCAGGTTTAAGTGGTTGCTGAGGCCGGGGGGTCGACGGTGTTTCCCTTGGTGGCCCTTGTTCGAAAGTTGAAGTCTGGTCCAGTCCAGTCGCGGTTGGACTTTGGGGATTCGGAGGGGGAGAGAGGGAGTGGAGGAGGAGCGAAGGGAGGAGGGGGAAAGGGTCTGGGAGGGGACAAGGGAGAATGTGCTGTGGAGTGCAAATTGTGCGCCGACGCTGGAGTCTTCGGGAGCGACGTATCGTACCAATCAGAGGCTGATCGCGTAAGGTTGGATAGCGTTCGGTGTGGGCTAAAGCAATGCTAAGGCGTATGTACACTGAATGTATACTTTTGGTGTATCCGTACGGATACCTTTGCCTGGTGGAGAGTTGCAACCACTTCGACGAAGTTTCCTGTGTAAGTTGACTATCGCGCAGCTCGTGGCGGCCTTTGATCTTTGCGCTGTCGTTATCTCTGCGTCGAGGACTGAGCTTTGTGGTTATTTTCGCCAGGCTGTCATCGACCTCGTTTCTTTGAACTTGGTAGACTTGGACGACAAGGAACGAATGATATCGATGGCCTCGTCTGTGGCGCCCGCTGGATCGAGCACCATGTGGGTGGGTTGGAGTTGTTACGCCTTGTCACGGTGTCCCTCCAGGCCAAGGGAGGGCAGGGAGGAAAAGGCCAGCGGTGACAGTATTCGTGGTAAGGCCAGCACCTGGCAGCAGGATGCGGAGGAAGTACCGTGCTTGGTATGGGTGAGGCCGCGGGCGCGGAGGAACGGAGCAGTACTGCTAGTGCGTGTAGGTATTCGTAGTGGTGGTGGTGGTGGTGTTGGTGTTGGCGGTGTTGGTGGTGGTGAAGGCGACGGATGGGAATTCCAAGACAAAACCGCCTGGAGGACGGGAAAGGAGACTAGCGGGCGAGAAGGAGAGACAAGAGAAGGGGAAGGCCCCTGCCGGTACTCTTGCTGCTAGGCCGGATTCCTTGGTGGCACAGCCTCTGGAGGGCACAACGGCGTCAGGAGAGAGCGCGGATTGGCTGAAGATGGTGGTAGCAGTGCGACCGGGCTCAGGGGTCTTGTAGACTTTCGGCGATCGTTGGCACCGTTTGAGGGCTGGTGCTGGACAGGAGGCGCGTGTGTCTGCGCTGGCTTTCAGCATGTACTGGGATGGTGGTGCTGTCGGAAGTGCCTATGAAATAGAGAGAATGAGAGACGTGTGTGTGCGTGTGTCTCTCTCCGTGGTTGTGGTCTTGGTGGGCGGCAGAAAGCGTGTGAGGACGTGCAGAAACTGGGAGGTTCCTCTGTGCGAGCGCATATGGTAGCCGTAGACTTGTTGGAGGTGCAGTGTTGGTGTTGGAAAAGAATGACGCGGAAAGGATTGTCTGTTCTCCTGCGCCTGCGTTATGCTGCCGCAGAATGGTCACTGCCAGGCAATATGAGGAGTTGGTGACTGTACGCCAGACGCAGCAACAGGCGGAACGTGAGCCGGGGAAGCTGGCGAAATTCAACGTCGTTGGGCTGTGAGTGGTTAGTGGTTGGCAGTTTCTTGGAGTTGAGTTGGGAGAGAGAGAGAGACCAGACAGGGATGGATTTGGACGGGCGAAAAATTGAGGTCAAGTTCATCGGTGTCGCACTTAACACGACGTTTCTCGCCAATCTGAGTTCATGGCGACGACCAAGAGTGGAGACAGGCATTTCGAAACAGCAGAAGAAGGAACGACGGGAGATGGCACCTTCACTTGCATCTTCATCTGCCCTTCCTTCCCAGAAGCCTGAGGCCTAAGGCCTGAGGCACGAGGCACGAGGCATGCAGCACCTCATCTGGCAGTCACTTGGGGAAAGCGAAGGGAAGGAACGAACGAACGAACTGTCGACTAAGGATTCAAGGAAGGCATGGGTGCGGGATGGGGGCGCCTATCTGTGGCACTTTTCCTGAATCCCTTCTCCTGTGTTCTTTCCTTGCTTTTTTCAGGTCGCATCACGCAAGCATCGGGGAAGTTGCGCACGTGGGCCAAAAAACTATTCGATAAGGCAAGACCTCTGCTGTCTCGAGGCAGGCACATTCCATACCTGCCTGCTTTACCTTGCCTTACATGGCGACTACCTCGCCGCTTCGAAACGGCCACGCACTCTGCAGCCGTGAAATACACAATTCCGTCGCGCGTACCTACCTTACTTTACATGCTCCCGTCTAGACTCGCAAAAAGACGGAGAGAATTAAGAAAAATCTTCAATTCTTTGACAGCATCCTGCGTAATGCCTACCTGCAGAGTAAGCTGCTGCTGAAACCTGGGAGGATTGGGACGGGGTCATTGCATGGAGCTAGAGAAAGTGTGCCGCGCACATCAACTTCGCAGCGACATGCTGGAGCCAGTGTTCAACTACCTTACCTTCACTTCAGTAGAAGGTATTCGAGGACACCCTACTGAAGTACGCAGAGTGCACTGCCTTACTCACCAACGCTCGGGAGGACGGCCTCAGATGTCGTGTTCTGTGCGCAAGTTAATGGGAGGAACTTACACCCGCACAAAAGGCAAGGAATGGACTGCCAGAGACCCAGACGTGAACTGGGAACCCCTCGACGGATCTGTTGGCCCTGATCGACCACGCGAGACCACAGACCAGACGAGGCCATGTGCCCGTCACGCCAAAGTCGGTACGGCAAGGTACGTATCGGTATCCAAGCACGAGCAGCAAGGGACCGGACCAGACCACCTAGGCAAGAAGACCCTTTGCCCGTGCTGAAGATCAGCCATGAGAATTACGGCCAGTCATGGTGGCGAACGACGGAAAGAAGAAGGAAGGATAGAACAGCCGATAGCCAGACACTCGCGTGCGCCTCTCTCCATCCACGACGAAGTGGCTTTGCCTTTTGAGGAGTCCAGGCACTCTGAACTGCAACATACATCATTCATCGTCATCGTGCAGTCGGTGACGGCGGGACTCTGCGATTTGAGCCGCGATATGACACGTCGGTGAGTTCCTAATATTGGGATATGAGTGTCCTCTATCTCGTGTCGTATTACAATCTCTGCCTCCAGACTTATGCGTTTCCTCTGGATTATTGTTCGAAAATCCAGACCAAGCAGACGAAAGCCCCGAAAACTGCGTGGAGGCTTGTTTGAGTTCAGTTTACTGAAGCAGTCCGTGCCTCGCCTGACGGTTCCGTCCTGCGTCGACACATCTTAAAAAAATCTCTACGCCGAGTCTTCAAGTCTGCCGGTAGTACTCGCTTGTCGCATCAGATCTTTCGCCTCACCTCCTGCATGACCCGGGTCCGAAGCTCGTTCGCTCGTCGAGTGGCTGTTTGTCACACTTGAAACCCCGACAGCACACATCAGAGTACCCAAGGCGTTGTAGTCAATATCTGCGAAGAGTATGTATCGGGATGGACTGCTGCTGTGTCTCGTCCTTTCGTTGATGATGACACGGTCAGGGTGAGGAGACCAAGTTCAGACTGACGCGCAATGAAAACAATTTAGACTTTTGAGTCTTAATAATCACCCTCCTCATTTGGACATACGTCCTTGGAATACTTGTGACGTGAAATATTGCGTGCTTGAATCTTGCCATTTGCTTAAAGTCAGGCAAGCAAGAGAAGGAAGGAGCCTCGCCGAGGTAGGTACCTTCCTCCCGCAACTCACCTCCAGCCCTCTCAGGACATGGAAGGCAGGAAGGCAGGGAGTAGAAGCCGGGTTGCTTCCTTCTTCGATTGGAAAATGGCCAGCTGATAGATAACCTCTCTTTAATGTAGACGGATGCAGTTTTTGTCTGCCCACTTCCTGCAATATCAGTTTGCGTATGCAGCATGGGCAGGCGAGAGCAGCTTTCCTGGCCAGTCAAGTCGCGCAGGGTCGCCGGCTTGCAGGTCAAGTCAGTGCTGATAGGCACCTCAGGCTTCCCACAACCTGCCGCTAAACAAACGACCTCGACCGCCCAATGAATTGCCGAGCACCGAATCCCCGGCTCCCGCAGTCCAGGTCGTTACTTCCTCGCCCTCGCGCTCCGGATCGACACCATCAACACCCCGAACGGTCCACCATATCGGTGAACAGAAAAGCCGACCCTTCACGAGAGACATTTGGAATAACAGAAAATCATGGCGACAGGTTTTCAGAGGTAATTGGCAGCTTAATCAATTGCCTGAAGCTTATTCTACAGCAACGCGCACTCTAGAAAAAGGCCAGGCACATGTCACATCTCAACCTCAAGAAGAAGGGCGATGCGATGCAGCAGCGGGCGGGGAATCTGGAAGGTGGGCCACCCCAACCCAAATGCTCCAGTTTTTACTTGGAAAGGGTGCATCACATCTGCCCGTCGTGGTGAGTGTGGCCTCGACTTTTGCCCGCATCTTTGGCGGCGGGACTTGACGTTCTTTTCCAGGTTGTTGTTTCTCGACTCCTCCCTAGGTACTTCCCCGAGTCCTCACCTCATCGACCACAACCACAATCACATCCACATCCACATCCACGTCCTCGCGCTTGACAGAAAGCGGCAGTCCTGCACTCCGACAGGACCTTCCCTTGCCCAATACAGCCCTAGCGTCTCGCTTCCCTGTTCGCTAGCTCTCAAGCCGCCTTCCGGTCCACGCTTGTCCCGAACGGGTCAGGTGAGTGGGTCAATGTTCTGCAATGGAAGGCGAGCTCGCGCCGTCACTTGCACCTTGCCCACACCACGCACCACGCACGACGCCAACTGCCCTTGCCCCTGCACTACTTCTGGGAATGGTGTCAAAACTTCCGTTGATTTGAACCCACCCTATCCGTACTGGACCCTACCAAGTCACTAAGGCACCCATTGACGCTACACTTCCTCACTACGACCACTTTTCACCTGCTGGCTGCGACTTACAACAACGTTACAATCAGAGGGAAATCGTCCGAAGTGAACGTCGAATTCTCGAGACAAGTTTCTCTACTTTCTTTGATAGCTTACGTCTGCACTGCTGAGTCCATCGACCAGCATCGTCCCTGCCTCTCTGAGGGTTTCGGGCTTACTCAATATAGTATTAGAGTCTGTCATGGATGACCTCTCAATACTCCAAGAAACAGCTCCCATTCAGAATGCGAGGTGGGAAAAAAAAAAGACCGGCGTCAAGTGTCTGTGGACAATGCACTGCTACGCCGCGACGTCACGAACTTCTTCAGAGACTGACCCCAGAGGCTCTAACCGCCTTCATAGCCGCTGGCCGGCTTGACAACCTCTACCGCCAGCTAGACTTTGTACACTAACAACGGCCTGTCTTGGGAGTGACTGGATTCATTCATGCTAGCCCAGCTGCGGCAGCGATGCAGCTCGTGTGGGTGCTGTCTTTCTGCACGATAGGCGGCCCATCCATGCTTCCCCAGAACTTTCGCGGGAATCACCGTCACATTGAAGTTGTTGCACAACAAACAGCCGACAACATTCAACGAGGACCCGCCTACTGCAATTCGAGGTACTACAACGACAACAGACATAACACGCCTTTTCTGCAACGTGGGACTTTGCATCCGCGCTTCTCAACTAAGCAGTCGAAGAAGAGCATTTCCACGCATCGTCACAACCTTCGGGCTTAGAATGGCCATCAGAGAAGAGCTCAAAGCGCGCCAGCTCGTCTGGGGAAAAACTCTCGAGTCTATCGAGTCTCTCTACCTTGATGCTCACATGCTTTTTCAATACTGGTTACTGATGATTTACTTAGGTTTTGGTCTCTGACTAGATCCCTGCATTGACAAGGCTTGCCACATCGCCAGCGCGCTGTCAACACCTCGCAAATTTGAGAATCGATTGTGTTTGAGTTTCCTAGCAGGCGCGGCCCGGTCGTCAGGACTCAATTTTACGGCCCATTGGCGACATCCGGTTTGTCCTGCCATCCGCTCATCATCGCATGTTTACGCCTACAAAGCCATTCGGATTTCTTTTGTTATTATCAAGGCAAGCCACCCACACGCACAAGATACGTTGCGCCGGCTTCAGCGACTAACAACTCTCTTTTGAAAGGTCATCCGGCAAAGCTCACCCCTCGATGCTGGTCAGTGCTGAATAATCCTCGAATGCGATTTCCCTGGAGATTCAAGCACAGCACAGGCCCGACTTCTCGAAACCAATGCCGTCGACGGAGGGAGATCCATGCATCTCACGATTCCGACTACCTTGCTCGACATACGAAGCGGATATCAGCCGGCCACCTTTTTGCGGGGAAGTCGCCCACGCAAAAGGTTGGGTGACATTGTGACAACAGATGATGTTCAAGTCTGACTTCAACCGTTGTCTTTGGAGTATAGGACAAGAGCTACTCGCTATGAGTTGGAGGCATCACTCCTCTTCAGGTACACTGCTATGGAGTGCGTCAACGTCGAGGCCAAGGCCAGGCAACGAACTGCTGATCGGGATGGGGAACGGGCATACGGTGTTAGTTGCTGCAAATTCCGCCCTCGGTCCCAACCAACGTTGGAAAGGCAAACTTGTCCAAGGATCTACCATGCTGGTGTCGACAGCTTACTCGAGACGTTGATGGAACAGACTCTACGGTAAAGGGTGTGTGCAGGGAAACACCGAAGAACCATGGCCTTGCACAGGTTCACCTTGTGCTTAGAGTTCAAGGGCGGCAAGCTTTTTTACTTGGGTTGGTCCCAAGATAACCTTCATCGCTTCGGCAGCGATGAATGGGTATTTATCGTCACCAAAGCGTCCGTGATGACGCTCAAGTAATGTTCAACGTTCATTCATTAGGGTCACCTGGCTGCGTGCTACTTCGAACTTGGAACGATCAGAGAAGCCGACCAAAAGTTGCAGTGTCGTGGTTGCGCGGCGGACTCGCTGGAAAAGGCAACGCTTCGAACAGCACTTCCAGCGGGTGTTATCTCATTGGCTCATGGCTCTTGAAACTACCGTTCAGTGTGCATGGAGCTACTGCGCGGATTTCATAGCTACTGATTTCCGGATGCAAGAGCCCTGAAACTAGCCAGGCAGTGCCTTTTCTTTGGACGAATCCTAGCGTCAAGCGTTGGAAAGTCGGGTCTCAACTCGTCTTTCCGTCTGGAAAGAATTTGGCGCCAGCTAAAGTGTCTTGTGCAACATTCTTCCCGACACGTCTCTGGTAGCCGACTCAATCGGACAAAGTCAAGGTTCGGAACTTTTCAACCATGCGACAAAACCTGCCTACCATCAGGAGCTAGCGGCAATGATGCGGGCAGATTTACTACGGAGATTGAGACATGGTGCCAGCGGCTAACGGCGAGAGCTAATTATTGTCGTGGTCCTCTAAGGGTCTGGCATCTGTCAACCAGCAAGCTATTAGCAAGCTGCCTGCAATGCACAGCGGCGTGTCATGTCCTCGTCGACGATTGTTGTGATTGGGCGCATCATCCGCCTAATTCTTTGCCTAACTGTCACGCAAGTTGATTACACGATCTCGACTCGACGGTGCTCGTTCCTCTGAGGTCGCCTGAAGTCTATTTCGACAGAGTTTCGCGGTCTCGGGACAGTTCGGAGCAGAGGGGCACTCCCACAAAACGATTTCAGGCAACGGCAGAGCCTGCCTGAAATTATTCCGTTCCTCAGCAAAGATTGCGACACCTCTCAACCAGAGGAATGCGACAGCCGATGACGAATTATGAGCACATGCTTTGGGTGAGTGTGTGAGATTGAATTGCTAACATCGTCGAGAATGAGTGGCAGTGGGGGCGGCTGTACCGAAAACGGCCCTAGGCAAGGTGAGGGTGTCCCACAGGAAGACTTCCGATACGACAGCAGACAGCGTCCCACCGTTCACTTCACTAAAGTAGCCTGCGGGGGCAGCGGGCGGTTCTTGGGAAAGCTTGGCGTTGGGGACGGAGAACGACACGCTTATGTTACTGTTGGTGGTGGTGCTGACACCAGGAACACTCAGTTGGCGGGGATTGACTGACGCGGTTTGCAAACATGGCAAACACGACTTCATGTGGACTGTCAGCGGATAGATGTGGCCGTCTTGGCTGTTGTGGTCTTCCGTCTCCGATTCCCCGAGGGCCAGGTCGAAGTTGGCAAACCAACCGAAATACAGGTCACAGCAGCTTAAACGCCGTGGCTGGCTGAGGCTAGTCGACAAAAGCCTAGCTGTTCTAACTCACAAGTCGCCGGGCGAATTCGGGGCTATTTCGAGAGCGATGCTTCAGCATTGACGCTGTTAAGCTCGACCATCTGTCATGGCTGGGCGTATTCGGCAGCAGTCGAGCACCGCGGCTGTATCACCAATACATTTTCTGCCTGAAGGCTCAGCACGCAGCTGTAGGTACAGGTCCTTAGCTGATGACAAGTGTCAGTCTTCAACACGCAAGGTTTGCTATGCTACGTCGGCCATCACCGGTCCCGCGATTCTGGACCTCTACTGCTCACCCTTGATGCATGTCCAGGATTCGGCCCTGATACCTTTGGTTAAGAACATAGCTATGCCCACTCGGGTCACAGATCGTCTGACCTCCACAACCAACCAGTTTGGCGTCGTCCATGTGAACTGGACATCAGATTCCCTGATCTATGATTTCCTATCTCCACTAATCTCATGAAGCCTTGAAAATGAAAGCTTCACAGTGTTGTCAAAGCAAGGGTTTTCAAGGGGAGGGACGGGGGCATGGCCAGCGGCAGCAACAACCAACAATACCCAAGCTCTTTCTGTCATCAAGCATGCTAGCTGCAGCACACAAAACAATCATCGTCCGAAAACCGCCGTAACCCCCGGAACCTAGTTTTGGATCATACCTCGACCAACTCGACCCAGCCCTGCGACGCCGAGACAACCGAAACAGATGCGGACAAGCACTCCCTTGATCTTCAATGTGGAACATGCCTAGCACGGGGTCGAAAGAGCCCCAAGCTCTGCTTCTGCCTTCCTCAGGCTCCTGTGATACTTCTCTGCGAGCAACACAATAACCGTCCACAGAAAATTCTCATGCCTCTTGAGCGCCGCCATCGCCGCCGGTGGGTTGCGCCGAGAGGTGCAAGCGGGTCCGATGAGCGTCCCTAACCGGGCCCCGCTGACTCGGAGCCCTTTGAAGGTTTCCCGGACTTCACAGGCCGGGATGGTGAACGGTTAGCCACGATCCTCCGATGCATCTGAGCCGTAAATCACACGGGCAATGACATGATATATCTATCATCCACGAGTGTCGCGATGTACGGACGCAGCGCAGGTACGGCTTCCATTAGCCCATTTGGCACATGTGGGTGGTGTCAGCCGCAGTCGCACTACAACATACAGTGCTTACTCTGGGGCGCCGCCAAGGGTCCAATGTTGTCGTCAGCCACTTGATGGACCAAAGTACCCAATTGCTTCATTTCTAACGTATCTCCTGTTGAGGATGTCGTCTAATCTCGATGGCTGGGGTCCTGGGGATCCATCCCTTCTCCCTTGAGGCTCTTCCCCCCTGAGCGTTACAGCTTCATCACTTTTTCGACGACTCTACCAATATATTTATCATTGGAGGTTTGTGTGCTTTCTATCTCTGTAGCCTTCTTCTGATCTTGTCAGACTAACTGTGACGAATTCGCTCCAGGCTTTCTTTTCCTGCATCTCAACAAAATCCGGTCCCACACATCCTCACCGCCCAACATGACGGTTGCTCAAGGTTATCACAACCTCGTCCCCACGACCGGACTGTCGGGTCCGGTTGACACGACAAAGCCGTACGACCCGTCCACATTGTCTGAAAAGACAGTCCTAATCACCGGGGGAGCCCTCGGCCTCGGTGCCCTCTTCGCCCGGAAGTGGGCGTCCCACGGTGCCAATATCATTGTCGGCGACATCAACGCCTCGGAGGGCGAAGCCCTCATCGCCTCCCTCCGCACCGACCACCCAAAGGGTTCTCACCACTTCGTCACCTGCGACGTCACTTCCTGGGATTCCCAGGTCACGTTCTTCAAAGAGGCTGCGCGCCTCTCCCCCAACGGCGCCATCGACGTCGTCGTCGCCAACGCGGGCATCAACCTCCCCCCCGCGAACCAGGCCTTCGACAACCCCACCCCCTCCAAGTCGGACCCAGATGCCCCCCGGGAACCATCCACCAAGACCATCGCCGTCAACATCACCGGCCTGACGTACACCACGCACCTCGGCATGTTCTGGCTCCCCCGCAACGGCAAGCAGGACGGCACCACCGGCGCCTCCGCCAAGGACCGCTGCATTCTCCTCATCGGCTCCGTCGCCGGCGTCGTCCACTTCCCCGGCCAGTCGCCCTACACCATGTCCAAGCACGCCGTGACGGGCCTCTTCCGCGCCATGCGCGCCACGGCCTACATGTCGCACCGCGTGCGGCTCAACATGCTGTGCCCCTACTTCGTCAGCGAGAGCAACATGCTGCCCCGCCTCGGCGAGGCCGCGCTGCTGGGCGGTAGCGCGGGCGGCGCCAGGCTCGACGACGTCGTGGACGCCGCGACGCGGCTCGTCGCGGACGAGGGCGTCGTCGGCAGGGCGCTCCTCGTCGGGCCCGCGGTCGCGGACGAGGAGAGGGGCGTCACGCAGAAGGTCGCCGCGTGGGACGTGTATGCCGAGGATTACAAGGACTGCGAGGCTTTCGTGTGGAGGTGGGTGAGGATTTTGAATACCGTCGAGGCGGCGCGCGGGTGGTTTGGCTGGGTGAGGGATTGTTTCGGCATCATGACACGGCGGTGAGTATGTAGATGTAAGAGCGGTGATGATGTAGAGTAACGTGTAACTACCGGGAATGTAAGCGCGAAACGTGGTAGGCCGATCTTGGCCAGGATCGATCTTGGATCGGATCGAAGACGCGGGCTCATGGCGCAGCCTGTGTTCTGGTGTAATAGACAATTGTGGTAATATTTCCCCTTTGGGCGAGAGATGTAGACATCACGCTCGTGATGAGATACGCGAGATCTGCGTAGGATTTCGCCTCAACATTTTCCGTTCACGTTCCTCCTCGGTCCTTGTGTAAGAGCGATGTACATCATCTCCCTGCGCCGTCTCCTGATGATGGATACACGACTCCGGGAAAGAGGACAATTTGCAGAGTATACGTGAAGCAGCGCCAGTAGAGCACAGCCGCGAGGCTCCGCTTCCTTGGCTCGATGACCTAGTTGAAGTGACGCACGGCATGTTCGCGTATGTTCCATCTTATTCCGACAGGATCCTTCCTACTGGATAGTAGCCTGTCAGGTAGATACAGTATCGAAACCTCGGACTACTATCGATACCGGCTTGCCTTACGCGACGCCTGGAATGAGGTGCTTGGTCTCGATGACCGTGTTCCTGGTTGTCTCGCGGGGGGTTTCGTGTATATTTAACAGATCATGGGTGCGTCTCTCGATTAGCACAACAGCCATATGTGAAGATCTTTCCTCGATTGCAGCTCTGGAGTTGATTTGCATACAGCTTTGTCGGTGAGCCCGGTCTGGTCGTCCTGGCGGTGAGCTGTGCAGGACACGCGGGCCTGTTTGTGGATGTCTGTATATATCTTGACTGAATACTTTGCCACCAGTGTGGGACGAAAGAGGCGAGAGATGGATGAGGGGTTTGGCGGAGACTTTGATGGTTGGTATGTTTGGAAGATGGCATCTAAAGGGCTGCGCAGCTTTCTTGTTCCTTTGCCAGGATGAACCGGTTCATGGAAATTGATTCTGAGTGAATCTGGCTCCGGAAGCATGTGTGTTTGGGCAGAGAATGGGTAGAGAATTTGAAGGATGTCGGATATATATATACACATTTGAGACCATGAGGTATACGGAGAGAAAAACAAAGCAGCTGCAGACGTTGTTGATTAGTATCGTTGTGTGAAATGGTGATTTTCACGGCGTCTGTTGCAAATCCTCTCCTTCTCTCTCTTTCAACCATAACCCGGTCCAAACAGAAATACCTTCCAGTCCATCTTCCCGGCTCAGCACATCCTCATGAATATACCCCCGACTCTCCCATCGTACATGTGGTTTCACAGCAACACGAGCTCAAGAATCGGTGGTTGTCCAATGCGTCGGCAGGAATCCCACCTACTCTCGTCGCAGAAGCATGGTGAGGATCGACGGCACGATAGGGAAATGCCGGTTGGGAACCAAGCCCCCTTTCTTGGTGTCTTCGCAGGGCACGCGTGAGTGACTTACATTCGCGGACGGTCGTCGACGGTTGATGAGTTCTTCAGATTTCCTGTTGAGGGGTGTGGACGTCGGTCGAGTGATGTGGTTTTGAAGACGATGCGGTGGGGAAGGAGCTGCGGAATTTGTATTTTGACCAACTAAGTCTGCAATGCTTCTATAACGTTGTATGGGTAGAAGACAACGTCGATATAGCCCTTGGCCTCAAGGCTGACTGGTGATATCCGGCAGAATGTAACAGATGTTACAACTTGGGCTGCGAAGAGTTGCGTGATATTTTTTTGTCATTGCTTGTTTCGACGACGCTCGTTGTGAATGCTTCATTCTCCCTTGGGATCCTGAACATTGCAGTTAAAAATGTCAAACCAAACCCCCCAAAGCGACATATGACCATGCCCACACGCTGTACAACATTGCTATATCGAATTTTGAGGGTTACCTCGTTGGACATCTTTCCAAATCCAAGCCCAGACTCGTAGATATGGACAGATAAAACCCTCCAATAGGTCGTCCTCACCCGCTCCCGTTGGGAGAAGGCCCCATACTCATCGCCGCCTCAAACGACGGATCCAGCTGCAACGAGCCGTCACTCCCCGCACCAAGCCCAAACCCATCCTGCGCCTGCGCGGGATCCCCGACGGCCCCGTCTGGCCAGCCCATCTCCATCGTAGCCCACAGGTCGTGGTACACAGGCTGCCCGTTCACCATCGTCACCGCGCCGCTCGGCATCTGCGAGGCGGCCAGGCCGTGGGGACCACTCGGATTCAAGCTCTGGTCCCAGACCGGAAAGTACTGGTCCAGACTGCCGTCGAACATCGGGCACCCGCGTATCGTCCTCGGCAGCTTGTTCACGGGGGTCTCGATGTTGGCGATGCGGGCCTCGTACTTTCGCTTGATGACGGCGAAGATGACCTTGCTCGCGCCCAGGACGTCCATCTGCTTCGTCGCGGGCGTCAGCTCCTCGTGGTCCGCCGACAGCCGCGACAGGTAGGAGCCGAACTGCAGCTGCTCGCGGGCGCGGGCGTGGTCCCACTCCGGGCAGATGGGGAGCGGGAAGGAGACGCGGATGGCGGCGATGACGGCCTGGATGAAGCGGCCCCAGTCTATGGAGGCGAAAGAGACGAAGGCGGGCTTGTCGAGGGAGAGGATGAAGTCGAAGAAGGTCCGGAGGAGGGTGAGACAGCGCTGGAGGCGGCTTGCGGGGATGGGCGGGCCAAGGTCGCTGTCCCCTATCTTTGACGTCGAGCGGAGCTGGAAGACGGGGGCGGCGAGGAGGTAGATTTCAGTGAAGAGGTTTGCGGCGGTTATGGTTTCTGGCGGTTGTTAGCGATGAGATGTTTGATGGATTCGTTTGCGGGAATCAACACACGTAGGTCGTTGAGACTGCTGGGCATCCGCCCCCGCCACTCCCTGAACTGACTCTCGAGACCCAGGTTCATGAAATGCACCTGCTGCTTGACCTGCTCCGAGGCCGGCTTGATCTTCGCCAAGGTGGTCGCCTCCTCTGAGATGTGTTGCATACGGGCGAGCCATGCCAGCATGTGGTCGCCCTCGAGGACGGAGCACCGCTCGAGAAGGTCGCAGCAGGTGGCGGTCCACGAGGTGAATTGAAGAGTCGCCGTCTTTGCCCAGCCAGTTGCAAACCTAGCATCGGTCAGAGAGCACTTGCGGAAATACTGTAGGAAAGGCAAGACGTGCGCTGAGATGAGGTAGTAGCAGGAGAGGTAAGCGCGCATCCCGTCTATTTGCTCTGGCGTGGGATCTGAGGCGGCGGTGAGGCCCGGGGGCGCGTCGGCGAGGTCTAGGTCTTGGAGGATCTCGGCAGCCATGCGGACGTATTGGAAAGCTTGTTTGCTCTTGGGCCGGAGGTGGAATGGGTACCTAGATATGTTTGTGAGTTGGTGTATCGTGTGAACGGGACGAGAAGCGACGTACCAGGCGGTGTAGATGAGCAAGCCTTGAAGAAGCTCCATAGTCCGCTCGCAGCCAGCGACGAACTTGAGGCCCAGTATCTTTCGAAATTCTTCGTCGTATAACGTGTGGCCTTGTAACGCGGTGGAACCGGAAGCTGTGGCGAGAATGGCGAGAAGGAGAAACGGTTTCGTCTTTGATAAGGACGTGACGGTGGCATCCGGCGGCAGTGAGACGCACGGGTAGTTCTTTAACATGACCCTAAACGTCTGCAGCAACTTCTCGGCAGAGTCGAGGTTGAATTGAGGCTTCAGGCCAAAACTCGACACAGACACGGCGGGACCAGATGATGGTGGTGATGATATCGTGGAGTGTGAGCCGCCGCTACCGGATTCAGTGAGGCCAAACATCATGTCGATGGAGTCCAAGTCCGAATCTGGCGGCATGAATTCATCGAGATAACGCTCATGACGCGTGGCTAGGCTCCCGACATCGTCAACGTCATCTAGCTGGGGCATCTCGAAGTCGATGCTGAAGGTCTTGGATGGGCCTGGTGGAGGCGGTGGTCTCGGCACGTCTTGATTTCTGGAACAGTGTGAGCATGTCGATTCAAGAGACCAAGACGGTCAAAGGCATCCACTGGAGGATTCAAGCCTGGAAAACAGGTTGAGGTCTTACAATTTAGATTGACGTGGTCGTCGGGTCCTTGGTCCAGTTCGAAAGACGCATTCTCTCTTGAATTCAAGGCATCTGATTCGCGCAGAAAATGTGGTCAGTATGCACGTCGACTTATACGCCGAGCTGCCTCGGGAGACAACGTCGTCTAGCCAGGAGGGGAAGGCACACACACCTTCGACATATACCAGTCTGGACACTAGGCTGGCATTTGACCTTGGCAGCTCTACAGGCTTCGCAGGCGTTGGTGACCCGCTGTCGTGGGGTCGCGGTGTTGTTTGCGCCATCGTGTTCGGCGTTGGGCTCCATCGTGAAGGGTGGATGAGGGTCCGGCGGAGATCGGGACGGCCGGGTTGATAGCCGGAAGGAAGCGTGGTGAGGGGAAAGCGATAACGGCCGTTGGATGGCAACCCAGGGAGGGACAACGAAATGAAAGACGAAGAAGTCAAGTGAGTCGCCGCATCCGGGTGGGTGGGGAGTTAAAGCTGCTGACGGATTGTAGATGAAAGCTGGCCAAGACGGGTCGGTTTGTTTTTCGAGAGAATCAGAGAGTCTTACCAGACCGCTGGGGCCCCGTAGACGCGAACAATGCAGTGAGATGATGATATGAAGCTCGTAAGAGCAAATAATCGCGGGCAGCTCCGCTCGTGTCCAGGGTAAGATACGCGGCAGTGTGAAGCATGCACGAGGTCAGGCATCGCATCGCGGTGGGTGAGAGTGAAAAAAGCAGCCAATAATGTTCCGATGCCCTTCGGATGTTGGCGATTGGCTGGGGCCCCAGATGCATGCACAGAACCACGCTAATTCGACTCCGCTAGTAGGGCGGAAATCAGGGGTCTGGACTGCTGTGACGCCAACTTGGGACGGCATTTGGCCTGCAGCGGTGTATCAAGATAAGTTCCGGCCTCCTTCGGAGCTTCTCCCTTTGGTGACGACTGCGTCCCCGCAACCCATGCAAGTAAGCTGACGTATGTTTTCAAGTTTGCGATTGTGGGAAAATTTAGCAGATTGTTTTTCGATGGATTCTACGAATCGGACGGCTGGATTCGTTCTAGATACAACCATTTCTTATGCTACCCCAAAGTCCTCGATCTCCTCCAGTAGGTACTTAACGAACAAGAGGGTTCTCGAACTTCCCGCTTCCGACTCACGCAACAACTTCATCTAACGGAATTGAAAGGCTGGTGGCCAGCAGAGACCTCGTTTAACCCTCATTGTGGAAGCCAGTTGACACAGACTGCCGACTATGTCATAAGACGTGTACCAGATAACAACTTCAGTGCTTGAAGTCCTTGATATCAGGGTTGTTTCCCTTGAAAATGCGCTCAAATGCATCATCAATCCTCCACACAAACTTCGATATGTCGTTGACGTGATACTTGGTTTTATCGTCGTTGTCGTAGATCAAGTGCTCGCCCTGCGTGTCGAGATCGATCCCAAGACCTTTCCAGTTGGGAATGTGCACCCCGTCACGATGCGTCTGGAAATCCGAGCTCGCGCATCGCGAGGAGCAGTAGACAGTACTCTGGCCCAATTGCTCCGCACACTCCTCGCAGATGACGGCTCCCTCGCCGCTGTCGCCCATCTCCTCATCCTCGTCCTTAAGTTGGATGCAGCCTTCGCCGGCGGCGCAGCTGTGGGCGCTGTTGACGTGTTCCTCCTGTCCACTTGTCAGAATATCATTCCGTCTGGAGTTGCAGCAGTACGTACGTAGCCTTGCTCAAAACACTTCTCCGAGTCGAACACCGTCCTCTTAGTCAGGCTCAGCTCGGCGAAGATCAAGCACGCTGGGCACGCGATGACATCTTCTGGAGACACCTTGCCCGAGCATACGTTGCACGGCGGGAGCTCGTACAGCTCCTTGTTGACTTGCGGGGCTTGAGGAGGAGGTTGCTGGCGCTTCTGAGCTTTCAGCATCTTATCCTGCTCATGTGCTGCCTGCGCCCTCTTCAACTCGTTCAGCGTCCGCTTGTGTCTGTCCATATTACTTGACGCCTGCGACCTCGAAGGCTTGTCGGCCTCCATCACTGCCATCACGTCTTCGAGGTCCGCCCCGGCCCGCAGTTTCTCCACGTACTTGGCGCATGATGCTGGAACCTCGCCTGTCTTGGGATCGCGGAAGAAGACGTCGACGATAACGTCATTTTCCTTCTCCGGAGTCAAGTTGTCGAATTTCGAGAGTACATCCGCTAGCCGCGGAACGTTGTCGACACCACTGTTGACAGCCTTGCGAACATCCCCGGTCAAATCGGCGATAGGCTTCTCTTCGTCCTCCAATGCAGCCTGGAAGGTGGCCTTACCCATGGACGCCTCGGCGGCACGGCCTGCCGCCGTCTTTGGCAGAGTCTCCCGGTAGTGCTTCGCCTTCTCCTTGTCTATCCGGGTCTCAATGGCTTTGAGGTCGTCTGTGAAGTCCTTGAGCTTCGCGAATAAGCTGTCGAGGTCGCTCAAGAATCCGGTGTTGTTGGAGAACCACTCGTCCTTGGAATCCAGATACCTGCTCCTCATGGTCTCCACCAACTCTCCATGACAATCCTTGCAGTGCGCAACATGGGCTTTTCCGTGGTTCTGTGCGCACTTGCTCTTGATATTCTCGACGGAGTCGGCCGTCTTCCGTTGCCTCCTCTGGCTATCCTGTATTTGCTTGATCCTACTCATGGTGAGTGCCGTTGTCAGGGCGACGATGGTCCGGCGGATGTGTCGAAGTTGAGTCTGAGTTGAGAACGATCTCTACTAGTCGGAATAGTATAATTTGTGTCAACTTGATGAGATTCCGGATAGCTTTATAAAGTAGAGATCATGAACCGATGTGTCTGTTGCTGAAGCGAGAGTTCCAAGCAAGAAGTCGAGACTGAGAGGTCCGTGCCGTACCTAGGTAAGTCAAGGTGAAGTGGGTCCACAGAGGTGAGTGTCCCTTTCCGATAATCTCGGTGAACGCTTACCGGGGTTCAGCCGGCGCATCCAAGCACGGTCGAACTGTCTCTGCCTGCTCAATCTACAACTTTGCTGTAACATCCACAACCAACCCACGCAGACAAAATGGTCAGTACTCTTCCACCCGGCTAACTGTGTTATTCTAATAGAAATTCTTGATAGGCCGATAAACTTCGCAACCAGCAAGAACTCGAGCGCCTGCAGGCCAAGTACATCGGCACAGGACACCCCGACACGACGAGTTGGGAGTGGAAGACCAACATCTACCGCGACACCTACTCCTCCATCGCCGGCCACCCTCCCATGCTCTCCTACATGGCCTTGGCCGAGAACGAGCCCACGCAACTGCTCAGAGCGAGACTGATTCGGGTACGTCTTCATTCAGCAGAACCCGTCCGATGGGCATAAATAGCATGTGTGCTAACTTGCTACCAGAAAATGATACAACCTGCCGGACCGCCGCCGGTACGCGAGGATTAACGGCCGAAACGGGATTACTACGCATCGAGTTTCGCGGTTGAGAAAACATCAAAGGCGTTGGGGACTGCTTTGCTTGGGACCATAAAATAGGGCGTAGATACCCTTGATAATTCATTGCCATCACTGGCTTTTCACGTATCTGCAAGCGACGATTGCTTCTACTCTGGGGTATTCGTGGCACCACCGTGCCCGCAGGCTTTCTCGCAACGCCCTCCACGTCCAAAACCGCCTCAGTGTGATGGTCCGGCCTCAGGAGCCTGCGACATGTCGGCGTCACCATCTGCATCCACCGCCTCGATCCCCAGACTCGCCCCAAGTTTCCTCTCAAGCGCCTCGTCCGCCTGCTCGCCGTAAACCGTTCGCACCATGCCCGCAACGCCGTCGATGCCGATTTCCTCTTGGCCACGAGGTCCCACCAGCCATGTGATGTCCTCGCTGCCGTCGTTCGCCTGCGAGGCCGGGTTCTTCTGCACCTTGCGAACTACATATCCCTGAGCCTGCATCCGCTTAAGAACATCTTCCGTCTTATCGGCGGCCACGTTGGCCTCGGCGTTGACTCTGTTGAGATACCGCCGCAGCTTCTGATCGGACAGCTCGCCGCTGCTAAGCAAGATTATGGATATGATCATAGAATAGAAGCCGATGTAGGACGCTTCGATCTCGGCGCTTGGGGCTTTTGAGGGAGCGAGGATCGTGGTATTGCGGTATTGGGAGGGAAGTGTTGTGGAGAGGACGAAGACGCCGGAGCTGGTCTTAGCTTGGGAACCGGATTTCAATGCTGTCCAGTGTCAGCACTCAGTAGGATATGCTCAGATTTCTGTCGGAACCTACCTTGTCGCTTCTCTGCCATTGTATATCTCTCCCTGACTGCGAGTTCACGCAGCTCCATGCCCCAGACTGTCCGGAGCTGTTGCTGCGACAAATCGAAGACTTTCCTGAAGGCTCTACCCTGGTCTCCGAGAACTTGTCGACGGTAAGCAGCAGTCACCCAAAGCGTGCTGGGCATCGCATACCTCGCTCCTTGATACCATCTCGGCGGATCGGGGTCCGAGAAAACTCGCACGCGAGGGCGTAGCGCACCAATTTCTTGGCGAGCTGGTCGTCCGGGCTGGCCTCGCCGTTCTCTGCATCTTCCCCAGCATCCTCCGAGTCGTCGTTATCGCGGCGCTGTCTGCGATGAGGCACTTCCTCTTCCGACTCGTCGTCTTCGACCTAATGACTAGATGTCAGTCGTGAATCTGTGAGCGGGGGCCGCGGGGCATACTGGTCTTCTGCGTCGTTGAGAGGGAGGCATGGTGACGTATTTCTGGACGATAGAGACTAAAGAGAGTTGTGTTCGAAGAGTTACGAGGTCGCTATATTGAAGAAATATGTTTCGCCTGCCCAAATTTGCGACAAGTCCTTTTTCTATGAATGAGGTTTGCCGTCAAGGTCGTTGCTGCATCGGACGCGACGCGGCGCACTTTACTTCGCGATTTCCTTATCTAATCTCTTATCTTATCGACAACCACCATGCCTGTCGCAAATTTTGGGAGCTTTAGCTCGATATACTTGAACGATTCCCAAATGCCTTGAACCAGTTTGCCACTCCTGACCGGCATATTTTCATACCCCAAATGATTTCCCGCGCAGCGCTTGCTCGAAGCGTATGTCTGCGATGCCAATTGCGACTCCTCGACCGAACCAGAGTTCATAGCTCACCACGAATACCCCCCTTTCGATCCGAACTCCTCCAGAGGCGAAGTTATAGTGCCCAATCTGCGTGGGACCGCCTTGAGGCGGATTCACCGCAGCAAAAGCAAGAGGGGGATAGGACACCGAATCGTACGAACCCGAACAATGCCTCTGTTAGAGATGCGCCATTTCAAACGCCAGCCGAACCTGCTTCGAGCCAGGCTACGACAGTAGAAGCCGATGCAGCACCGAATAGTAAAAAAGAACCAGGGCCTGCCGCAGCCGCAACAGAGCAGTCCTCCGAGCAACATGGCCCTTTGCTGTTCAAGAAATTCGAGTATAAAGAGCGCCGTGACCATAAGCGCGTAGGCAACCGTCGAGTGTATCTCGAGACCACGAATCTCAAGGCCAAGATGCTGGGCAAGCATGCCCGCACCGTCATTATGCGCGATGAGCCGATACGGCCCCCAAGGATTCTCCCCGTGGAAGACCTGACACCGGAGGAGATCGACCTCGACTTGGAGCTCGAGAGGATGAACAGGGGCGTCACCATGGAGGAGGCGCTGGCTCACATCGACGAGCTGCGTCCCAGCGACAGCATCGTCTACCAGTCGGAGTTTGAGGAGTTGTTCGACAAGGTGCATAACGGCTTCACAGTCGCGCAGGTGCGGGCGTACCTCATCCGTGAGAGCTCGGCCGTCGTAAGACGATCGGCAAAGGAGGAGGTGGAGTACGACTGGCTTGAAGGGAAGCAGTCCTGGACACCCGCGCGGACACTCGAGACTGCCGAGTTGCTGCCGAAGGAGAGGCTGGTCATGACCCTGATGAAGGAAGCCTGGAAGTTGGAGCTCAGAGAGGTGGTCGACGGTGTAGGCACACTTTTTACGAAGGCGAACGAGCTGTTCTTGTCTGTGTTGGCGAGTAAGTTGCAAAGATGGATTCTGGCTGCGACATGTACTGACGAGAACCAGGGGATGGCAAGCGCCTCAGTTTTATCAGGGATACCTACCTGGACGAGGGCGAGAAGATCTTCGTCCACCGAATGTTGAGAATTCACGCCACCAAGGCCAAGACGGATACGATCTTGAAGGAGCTTGACAAGGCGGCGAAAGACATGGTCAGCCACACAATCGAGCCAGTAGGGATTTCGAGAAACGATGTCGACACTCGACTCCTGTCACATCTCGGTCGGCTCATGAATTGTACCATCACTCTCGTCCCGGGAAAGAAAACAAAGGTCAGTGACTTTCATCGACATGACGGCTTCCGCCATCTAACCGGAAAACAGATCCGTGTGTCGTGGCTCCGTGACGGGTCACCAGAAGAAGGCCGAGAACGTCCGGACAACGTCGTCCGACGTCTTCTACACACCGCTCTTTACCCCAGACATTCTACCGTCACCCTCAAATACCCAGAAGACGCCGAAGGCAGGCTCATTCCTCAAGCTGGCGGGCGCGAAAAGCTGTCCTGGCTGGACAGGGTCACACAGTGGTCTCGCTGGATGGAGCCGATAGGTCGTCTTTCATCGTATGAGTCTGACGACCATCTCAAAGTTAGCGAGGTCCTGCCGCGGCCGCTCCGGGCACCGCAGCAAGACTCGGATGAGACCTGGAGCAAGCCTTACACCTCGGCCGTCGCCAGCTTTGGTCAAATCCTCCACCAGAGCACCGGCAGCTTCAGCATCGACGACGCCGCCGAGAACATCACCCACATCTTCTCACCAACCTCCCCTCCTCCCGCCAGTCTAGCCACCCTTTCCGACGCCGTCACGAAAGCCGGTCCCGTCACGACGTCTCTCATCCTCACCTTCCGTCCCCACCCGACAGTCGCAGGGAACTTATCCCGCGACCTCCCCGGCCTCCTCGAACTGCACCTCACCGTCCCCGACGACCTACCCGAAGGCCCCCTCACCTGGGACTCCTGCCCCAAGCGTCTCGTCGCCGTCCAACGCTCCAACATCGTCGACGTCGCATACCCCTCACAGCCCATCGACCTCCGCATCTCCCAGCCCGACCTACGAACCATGTCCGCCTCCGCCCTCGACTCATCACCCTTCCGCGAGTACATCGACTCCGCCAAGCTCGACCTCCTCGCCGGCCGCCTCGGTCCCCCGCCGCAGATCACGCTCTCGGGGCTCCCCTCGGCCACCCGCGCCGGCGGGACGATCGACGCGCCGGTCGACTACATGTTCACCGGCCTCGAGATGCGCCGCACGCTGGAGGCCGAGTACCAGGGCCACAAGCTCCAGTACAACAGCATCCAGGCCGGCCACCACGGCGGTCGGCGCGCGGAGCTGGTGCTCGAAGCCACGCCGCCGGACGAGTCCCTCTCGAAACGGGAGAAGACGGCACATACCGAGAAGTACATCCGCCTCGTCGAGGATCTTGCCCGGGGAGACGTAGTCAAGTGGGTTGGAGAGAGGGACCTGGCGGCAGAGCAAGCCGGCCCCGTCAGGAAGGTCGCCGAACGGCACGCGCCGGCCAGAGAGGCTCCGCAGGAGAGCGTGTCGTTGCCTGTCGACGAGTTTCTCGCATCGAAGAAGCAACAGGGGGAAGCTGGCCTCGCCGCCGATGAGGGCGAGCTTCAGCAAGAAGTCGATAGACCCGTCTCTGACGGGACCATGTGGTCGGAGGAAGACAACGGTGCCGGGGCGGCTTCGGAAGAGGGGGATCAGGGCGAGAAGCCAAAGGACGGCGGTGAGGTGTAAGATATACTGGACATTATACCACGTGTCATTATACCACGTGTAATATGTATCATATGTACAAAAAACAAAAGCCCAATCAAGTAAAACATCATAAGCAGACTACCTACGCACCCGGCTTCGGTCGTCACGAGATATTCCCTTGCATTGAGGTTCACGTCGTCCGGGTCTTGCTCAATAGTCTAAAATCAAGGCCACTCAAGGTTTTGATCAAATATGTCACAGCCAGTAACTACAGCTGAATTTTTACGAACCTTCCTCGCCTCAAATGGTTACAGAAGATATCCTCTGCCGGTCTCTTGACAACTTGACATCTTGACGTTGAAATGTCTGGACCGCAACATGATGCTGGCTCAGCCGCGGCGAGTACTAGGCACCACACCCCAACTCGATGAGCGGCGCTCACGCACTGGGGTACTCCAGGGAGGAAACAGGCAAGCATAGACGCTCAGTATCCAGCCGGCAGCAGTCCACAACAATCGGCCGCGCAGCAGCGACATCGCTTTGGGCACAAAATCACCGAGTCACGTCGCGAACACGTCACAGGCAAAAAGGCACAGCAGGTTTTTTAACTTGGGAATCACTTCTAGGACTCTATTTTGGTGCTAACTAGCACGTATCATGAGAAGTTTTTTGACGTTATCATCCATCCTTCCTCCCGATATTCGTGCTCCGAGCCATATCATGTGTCCTCATGCCACGCAAAGGGAATTCGTTAAGCCGTAGAAGTGAGCATCCGCGACGATGGTGCGGCGGGCGTACTCAGAACCCAACCCTGGAGAGTCAAGTCGCTTATTTCTTGGCAGCCTTGGCAGCGGACTTGGTGACCTGTTGATGAGATTGTTAGTGGATGATGATGGTAGACATGGGAGGATGTGTGAACGTACCTTGCCAGCGGAGGCAGCGGACTTGTCGACGGACTTGATGACACCGACAGCGACGGTCTGACGCATGTCACGGACGGCGAAGCGGCCCAGAGGGGGGTAGTCGGTGAAAGCCTCAACGCACATGGGCTTGGAGGGAACCATCTTGACGATGGCGGCGTCACCAGACTTGATGAACTTGGGGTTGTTCTCGACAGACTTGCCGGTACGGCGGTCGATCTTCTCGAGGATCTCGGAGAACTTGCAGGCAATGTGGGCAGTGTGGCAGTCGAGAACCGGGGCGTAGCCAGCACCAACCTGACCGGGGTGGTTCAGGACGATGACCTGGGCGTTGAAGGAAGCAGCGCCGGCGGGGGGGTCGTTCTTGGAGTCACCGGCGACGTTGCCACGGCGAATGTCCTTGACGGAGACGTTCTTCACGTTGAAACCAACGTTGTCACCGGGCTTACCCTCGGTGAGCTGCTCGTGGTGCATCTCGACGGACTTGACTTCAGTGGTGACGTTGGCGGGAGCGAAGGTGACGACCATGCCGGGCTTGATGATACCAGTCTCGACACGGCCGACGGGCACAGTGCCGATACCACCGATCTTGTAGACATCCTGGAGGGGAAGGCGAAGGGGCTTGTCGGTCGGGCGCTTGGGGGGCTCGATGGCGTCAATGGCCTCGAGGAGGGTCTTGCCAGTGACCTTGCCGCCCTTGCCCTCCTTCTCCCAGCCCTTGTACCAGCCAGCGTTGGTGGTGGGGGCAAGCATGTTGTCGCCGTGGAAGCCGGAGATGGGGACGAAAGCAACAGACTTGGGGTTGAAGCCGACCTTCTTGATGAAGTTGGTGGTCTCCTTGATGATCTCCTGGTAACGGTCCTCAGACCACTTGGTGGTGTCCATCTTGTTGATGGCGACGATGAGCTGCTTGACACCAAGGGTGTAGGCGAGCAGAGCGTGCTCACGGGTCTGGCCATCCTTGGAGATACCAGCCTCGAACTCACCAGTACCGGCAGCGATAATGAGGATAGCGCAGTCGGCCTGGGAGGTACCAGTGATCATGTTCTTGATGAAGTCACGGTGACCGGGAGCGTCTGATGAGGGTTAGTGCATGTTTCCAATGTGAATGCCACGAAGACCGCAGTCTCGCAATCCGCGAATCGGTGAAAAATTCGCCAAAAATCGCAAAGGCCACTGGGGACAAGCAATTTCATGGAAATCTTGTCGCGATTCGCAGATTCGGAAGAAATCAAAGAACTTACCAATGACGGTGACATAGTACTTGGGAGTCTCGAACTTCCAGAGGGCAATGTCGATGGTGATACCACGCTCACGCTCGGCCTTGAGCTTGTCAAGGACCCAAGCGTACTTGAAGCTGCCCTTGCCCTGTTTTTTTCATTAGTAGAGGTCGCAGATGATCGTGGGAAGTGTACTCACGAGCTCGGCAGCCTCCTTCTCGAACTTCTCGATGGTACGCTTGTCGATACCACCGCACTGGTAGATCAAGTGACCAGTGGTGGTCGACTTGCCGGAGTCGACGTGGCCGATGACGACGACGTTGATGTGAGTCTTTTCCTCCTTACCCATGGTTGCGGTGTTGGTCGAAGAAGTGAGATGTGGTTGAAGTGAAAGCTGTGGGGAAGGGAACACGTCAGTGATGAGTTTTGGCAGGAGGGACTGCGATGAAAGGACTCACTTTGCAGATGTCAAGATAATCGACGGTATGCTAGACGAAGAGAGGAAGAAGGAGAAGAACCAGAGAAGAGTGTGAGGGGAAGTTGAGTTTATAAGGGAGGAGTGGTTGTTGCGGATGGGTTTGTGTGGATTTGGGTCGAGTGGGAGGGGAATAAGTCGACGAGGGTGGGCGGCGACGGGCGAAGGAGGGGTTCGAAAACTTTTGCGGCGGGGCAAGTGGGTCTCAGTCGCTGCCTCCGGTGAATGCCCTAGAAATTGTATCACACCAAGGAATTATTTAATTGTTGTTGTCGACGTAAATGCGGCTCTTGATTGGTCGACTTGAATGGTCGAGATGTGTGAGTTTGGCATATACCTCTGTATCCGTAGCTTTGTGGTACCGCGGGAGTCTCAAAGTCTCACGTACTACCACCCCGCCACTCAGACCCCACCTCGACCGGCCGGCCGCCGTGCCAGCGCCTTCTGCCACCCGACCTACGTAGGTAGTACGTTCACTGCGGGCTGCTCTTGCTCTACGCTCGAAAACAGCAGTAACTGCCTCAAATTTGGCATCTACGTGTAGCTAATCCGTCCATTAGTCGCTCCTTCCTCACGAGCAGTTACCAAACCTGTTCGTGCCTTCCCAGGAGTTGTGACAAGTCTTAGGTAGACTATTGCCGCCGTCCATGATATCACAAGCGAGGGGCAACCGAAAAAAAATGGAGGGGCACTTTTTTTTTTCTTTCTGGCTCGCTGTTCGCGGGGCAACACCTTGCAAACGGGCACCGCCGTCGCATGCCGCAGCTCTCCCAGAGTCTCAGTGGCCTCATCTTGCACCCCACTCCGAGAGCTCCAGACGCCCAGGCCCTGAGCTGCAGATCTGAAAGACGGTGATGTCAATTCGCCGGCTCAGCCAGACCGTCCGTCCTTTTGGCATCCCGACACATCACGATGATTTTTCCAAACGGGAGCTAGCTGCCCGTCGTCGTCTGAGGGAAGGAGGGGCTTACTGGCATCACTGCTCTCTTTTTTACCGGGGCCGTCTGCAGCATGGAGCTGGCCAAGTCACCACTGAGCCTACCTTACCTGCCTTCTTCTGTCTCAGGCGCCAGCGCGGCAGCACAATTTTTTCTCTTTCTCCTGGTGCTTTGTCCCAATACGCAAGAGAGACTTTGATGTACATGGACGGCGATAAGGCTCCATGGCTACCATTTCTGCCCCTCCACCCCTCCGGATCCCTGCCAGAGTCAGCAAGGTTGCCGCGCAGCCCAACCTGGAACCCCCAGCGGTGCGTCCCAAGGTCTGAGCCCAACTCTTCTTTCGGCATGAGTCACGTTCTCTGGCAGTCTCTGCCACTTCTTTGGCACTCTCGAGACTGGCACCTCTGTAGCAGAAGTGCGACGAGACCATGGTCCATCCTTCCTCGAAACCAAGGCTCCTCCGTGAGGCCTGTCCTTGCCCACGGCTCTTGTCTGTGCCTTAGTAAAAGGCCCCTGTACTCTCTGTCTTCAACGATACGGCGCCAAACTACGAGAGGCAACCGTGATGGACTTTGATGGACGCAAAGGCTTGTGACGACGTCCGGCGAGTGAGCCAAGGTTGGCCCCCAATCTAAATATCGCCCCCTTGATGACCGCACACCGACCGAGGAAAAATGTGGCTGATGTGGACGGCGGCAGCTGGCAATGCGGGGTTCCATCTTGAAAAAAAAAATTCTGATCGTGCTCTCTCTATCGAGGGAAAAAAAAGGTCAGACCGGGGGGTGGCGACAAGATCCAGGCCAGGGGTGACGTGCAGCATTAAGCGCCTGCGCCGCCAACAAGGGCAATGTCGCTGTTTTCCTCTTCCCTGCCCGGACTTCTGAAGCAGTGGAGGGGCAGTAGCATTGCATGATGCACGTTGCCATGGCGCCGGTCTTTTCCAAAATTATTTTTTTATCTCTGAGAATCTGGATAGAAAATCAGAATTGCGACGGACTGAGGCGAATTTCCAAAGCAATCTGAGCTGACCGCCATCTTTCCGTCGTGGGACAAAGCGGAAGTGAGGGGTAATTTTTCCTTGAGTGATAAGATAACGAACTTCAGAGATATCTCCACGTGACCTGCAACTTCAAAGCAGTCGTTGAATCTCTTTTTGAATGTCTGCTGATTGTTTTCAAGCGCATGAGAAATTCTCACCTGTAATGTTTACATGAGGTCAAATTAGGAAAATTTCACGGGTGAAGTTCCGTGCCGGCCCCACCCCCGAGCCGTGGTGACCGGATCATGTGACCTCACATCAACGGACAGCCTCCCATTGGCCGAGGGCCAATGGAAGCAACAACTGCTCTTTCCCGGAGCTTGCCGTTGCCAAAGTCTACCTTACAATAACATCAGCTCGCAACCTCGACTTATTCCTGTCGACATTGACTAACTACCTGGCTGACTGACCGACCGATTACATGTGTTCTTATTGCGACTTTCCAGCTCTCAGAAGACCTGCTGACAGTCCAGCTTGCCAGAGAACCAATTCTTCAAGTCGCCGAAGTCTACCTGCGCGTTCTGCAACCTACCGTTCGGCCGACACCAGATTTCTCTTCCTACATCCGCTTTACTTCTCGATGATTCTCAGTCATTCTCGGCGCGGTCACCTTCCGCCGTACACAAGCTATTGAGCTCTCGCTTTTTTCCGTCGTTCCATCGCTGCCGAATTCGACCCCGCCCCCCGCCCCCGCCGTCTGTGCGTCCTGCCGAGTCGATCGAGAATACGGCGACACCCTGAAGCTGTGCGCAAGCAGCTTTCCTTTTCCAGCGAGTGAAATTGAGCGGTACACCCAGTCCACATACCGTTCTTTTTCTCCGGAAGTTCGACTGCTGCCAATGGTGAGGTTCGCTGAACAGAAGTGGCCGCAAGGCCTTCGAGGTTTCTCAACTTCAAAATGCTGCTGCTGGGTCGATGTGATATTCCGAGGAATCTCGGCGTGGTGGGTGGCGACAGTTGGCTCTCCACCCCAGTGCTTGTCTTGATGCGCTGTTGCTCCTATTCTGAACTTTTGTGTTTGCATCTTCACCTCTTGGGCAATCCTATGATCTTCTCACGATTCTCCTACTCTCATGCTACCTGCCTGTGCTCTGGATTACCGGTTTTTGTAGGGCAGAATGCCTCCCAGCTAAGGACTGATGCACCTTGCCACCCCACGTTCGACATTCAGTGGACCCGATCAGAAACCACGCGTTAAAACACCTGTTGAGATGTCGGCTGATTAGGCATTGAATATACCGGGAGTAGTGAAGGATGCGGAAGACGATAGAGGAGACGATAGAGGAGACGATAGAGAAGACGATAGAGAAGACGATAGAGACGAAGGGACCTGGAGATATTGGCTGAATACGAACTAAACACACCGGGAAGGGTAACGAAATCTAGAGGGGAGAGAAAGACTGCTACAGCTCACGCCAACGTCTCTATGCATGTATGAGCGGCCTTTAGGCTTTTCGGGATTCAGCAGGGCGTATATATCAGGTGTGCCACTTCTCTCATAACCAAGGATTCTCATCTACATGGAAGAAGATCTATGAGCAGCAGCGGGTTTGATGAATAGGCTCGCTGCGTTACAACCACGCGCCGAGAACATTGGCTCCGTTTGCGACGTAGATATCGTCCACAACATCTGTGAATTATCTTTCGAAGCCCACATCCGAGAACGAAGAGCGCGTGTTTAGCATTTATTTTTTCACGGAGTTACTGCCGCGAAATTCTAACACGGTGGTTACAGTCTTTTCGAGGCACTTCATTGTGTTATCGAGGTTTGTCGTACGTGTGTCTTCCTTGGACAACATGGTGACAGGGGTCCATGTCCATTTGGTCTTCCTATTGTAAATGATATTGCTTACTCTCGTACATCATGAAGCTTATGATCCTCTCGGATTTCATAATAAAACTCCGGTGGGCAATGAGGCAAGCAAGGACATACCAGAACATTCCAAGCACCGATCCCAACCCCAGTCTTAGGAATCCTTACCGTCCCAGGTGAGGCGCCTGTTCTTATGATCTTCTCACAAATCTTTGGCGTCAGGAAGGCTGCCATCGAAAAGAAGTGATGTTCCAGCTTTCTGAAATCCTCTGGAAGCTGTTAGTCGCACAGTTTCAATACCATTTCAAGCATTGCATACCGTTTATTCGCAGTTGAACGGAAGTACCCAAGACAGACCCAGCGTCGGTATTCTTCTGGGTCACAGTCTGCGCTCTCCAGCGCCGCGTAAATGCCGAGAGGTCTGGCTTCATCCGTAGCCTCGAGTCCATACTCGACGCAGTCGACGGGAACGGGACACCCCTTGTCCCCAACATCAAATTCGATGAAGCAGTCCTGCCACCTCATGGGATAGACCTCGACGACATCCGGCTTTCCAGTAGCAAAATAGAAGGCGTTACATACCTTATCCCAAAATCGCCCGCCTTCCAGGATCTCTAGCCGTGTTCAGTGTCAACGTCTTTGGTCACGCGCACTGCAACTCTAACTAGATTAACCGTAGACGTAAGCCTAGCCCTAGTGTCCTTCAAAGCTATTCACGGCCTTATCACACACCATGTTCTGAGGCCGGATGGCCACAAAGTTTAGGTGTTTCTTAAACATAGGGCTGTCGAGGTAGGAGATATCAAATGCGCCGTGCCCAATACAGGGAGGGACTTGCCCCAAGGAGCAGCCTCTTTGTTGTCGTTCCCCGTCCTGCGTGGTCCACTCGACTTGGTCTCGACAACGATGACCTTGTTGGGCTTGGATGTTTCCTGCTTTTGTGCTGACATTGTAGAGGTTAAGATGGAGCGGCAACGATCATGATGATGACTCGAAATAGAAGCAAGGCGCTCGAAATCGGACAGAGAAGAAGACGACTCCGCTATGGTGGTTCTCTATTAGAGAAAGCCCACTGTGTCAGGTTGTGATGATGAAAGAATTTGTTTCGGAAGCTTGGAACGGTGAAAAAGACGAGTTTGGAGTTGATTTATTGCGTTAGGTTGAGATATCTAAGCCAGAAGCAAAGCACCCAGCTTTATATAAGTGAGAGAAAGGAGTGTCCAGGCGACCTATTGTACCGGTAAGGACAATGGAAAGATTGGCGGAAAGACGCATTCGTCATATCTTCCGTTTGTGGTAGCAAGCAGACAATGACCACTTCCATAGAAGCAAAATTACCACCTCTATTCCTTTGTTTTCTGTGTCCTATGTAACCATTCAGACCCATATATTGAGAGAGAACAAGGTAAGCGATAAATGTACAGATGAATCCATACTGCTGTCGGCATGAACCTGATGTGGATGAGTCCTGCGCCATGCTACCTTCTTCTCTTGATCATAGCTGAGCCACCAACAAAGTTATGTCTGTCGGAGGAACAGTAAGACGTGGATGTTTTTGGAGAACAGCGCTCGCATCGTCAAGAACTATTCTGGCACCAGTAATGGCGAAAATCGAGGGACAAGTTGGCCTAACCGATGTAAGGCGTTGTACTTCTGTACTGATCGTTCATGAACTTCAGCTTGGAACAGATCGATGAAATTCACGATTGTGTCAAATTCGCGTGGACCGGTAGGATGTGAGAAGATATCTCAGATTTCAAGCTTTCTCTGGCGCATATGATATTTGAAGTGAGCCGCTAATGATCAGTTGGCAGTGCTGACACTTTTTGGTCAGACGAGAACACAGGGCATCAGTCACAGAATTTGCGGCGAGAACAGATAAGATTAGGCCGTAGGCAAAAGCCCCCCTTCTCTTGCAATTTCCTGTCTTAGTCGCCCCCTAGAAGCTCGATACATGCTGTCGGCAGTGGTAGGAGTAGTTGCGCTCATATTTGCTTGTGAAGAGCGTAGCCGTATGCTAGCTCTACCCATGCTTGTGCCGTTGATAACCTGATTGCGGCTCACTTCTTCAACTTCTTCGACTTGTCCGACTTCTTTGCCTTGTCCGACTTCTTGGACTCGTCCGACTTCTTCGACTCGTCGGAACCCTCCTTGTAGTTTCTCTCCTTCACAAGCCGCTCGACCTTTGCCACCTCCATGTCGTAAAGTTCCTATCTCTCCATGTCAGTGTTGTGTCCGTGGCAGTAGAGTCATCAGATGTTATTGGAGACTAACAGCGATGGTGAGGTCGTGGTAAATGGATTTGCTACACAACGTCAGTGAAGATCACACCGGTTCTGAGATAATGACTCACGGCGCGGCTTTCTTCTTGGCCTCCTTCTCGGTCTTGGCCTTCTCGTATTCCTCCCAAACAACCTTTGGGTTCCTAGCAGCCGTCTTCGCCAGAGCCGCTGCAGCACTTTGTGTTAGATACACGTCGAACGGCCGGGGTATAGAACATAACCAACACAATGCTGGAACTGCGGCACTAGTTAGCATATTGAACACCCAATCCTGAAGCAAGGGCCGACCGATGCTCCCGTTCCTTTCACTTACTATCCCACGATATACGTTCCGCTTCCGCATCAATCGCTGTATTCCCGTCAGCATTTGACCTCTTCCAGAATAAATGGGAAGAATATCATTCATGCACATGACGTACCGTCCCAATCGATCGGGGGTTCGTTGACAGGGGCCATAGTTATTGGTGGTTGATGTAGGACGAAGGTTGGTGTATGGAGAAGGGTGATGTGGGAGGGAGGAAACAAAAAGCAGACGACAGAAATATCCCATTGGGAGTAATTCACTTTTAGCTAGTGGGCAGAGTTTTACACGCGCCTCACATTTGGAAAATTCACCAGAGCAGCTCCTTCCTCAAACCGAAAATTTCTTCCAACCTAAGGCTCACCTACCCGAGAACTCACCCACCCAAAGCAGTCACTTGCCTCCAGTACGAGAGAGCAAAACAAGTTCCCAGCATTCCCATTGATCTCAGGCTACCTTACACTGGTCAACTATTCTGACCATGACGTAAAAAATGACGGCCTCCTTTGGTGTCACCTCACAGACTCAGGGACGGTGAAACATCAACGAAAACAAAAAAGATCTGAGTGACAAAAAGCACAACCACACCTTTGAGTTCCAATGACCAGAGTAAACATATCCGGATCGGGTGTTATATGAACCAACCCGGACATCTGGACCATCTTGCCCTGCTCATTGGTGATCAAGGAAGAGCACAAACGAGCCCAAGGGAAAGATAGGTCGAAGGACAATTACACCAGCAAAGTGAGGGATATCTACTTAAGCTATTGTAGCCCATGTCACTTTTAAAACTTCAAACATCAGCTTGTACTTCCTGCTAAAGATGCCTCGGGTAAGACGAGGGAGTATGATGTATCCATACTCGCGGCTTTGCTGCTTGTATCTAGTCCTCGCCAGGTGAGATGCCGGAATATCATATCGTTCCATCATGATTGTTGTCTATACGCCCGGTCTAGCACCATGCATAGTACTCATTATCCTCCCACACGACCTCCCCCTCGCCCTTCCACCTCAAGCTCGGAATGCTCCCGTCAAGCCTCTCGTCGAACACGACCCTGACGGCGCCATCCGTCCGATCACTCACCCTCTTCGCCGACGCCGCGACCCCGTCGTCCGGATTCCACACCAGCACCTTCGCCAGCCCCCAGTCCGCCGCCTCCAGCACCGCAGCGTGCAGCAGCGCCGTCACGTCCGCCCGCGGATCCCCCGCCACCCGCAGCACCTTGAGCTTCTTCTCCCGGAAGTCGTGGTCCCAGTACACCCAGGCCCCGCCGTCCGCCGTCACCGCCCCGTGGTTGACCACCTCGCGGCCCTCCCTCAGCTGCTTCGCCGTGAACCTGTCCCGCGCGAAGTGCCACGTGATCTGCGCCGCCGACGGCGCGAAGGCGATGTGCGTCCTGCCGTCGGCCGGCAGGCCCTCGAGCTTCTTCCGCAACAGCTCCGTGTCCTTCTCGCACAGCGTGGGGACCTCGTCCGCGGCGAGGTAGCGCACGCCGTCGGGCGGCGTGGGCTGCAGCGCCGAGGGGTCGTCCGGGATCAGCGAGACCTGGAGGGACGGGTAGACGGCCCAGCCGAGCTGGGCGTAGTAGACGGTGCCGATGTCGCTGTAGAGCACGCTCGCGCGGGAGTCGGCGTCCATGGCGTCCTTGAGGCGGTTCAGGAGGAGGGTGGCCATGCCGTGGCCGCGGTGGGAGGGGTTCGTGTAGACGGAGGCGATGGCGTAGGCCTTTTCCTCGCGGAGGGTTCCGTCGGCGGCGTCCCTTACAAAAAGGGTCTTGGCGGTGGCCTCGCAGGAGGATATGATGTGCTCCGGGTCGGCGGGGTCGAAGAGGACGTAGTAGGTGCAGTTCTCCGAGAGGGCCATCTTGGAGAGGGCGGTCTCGCGGGCGACGTAGGCTTCGAGGGACATCGGGGGCGCCCATGAGACGCCGTTGAGGCGCCATGCGGCATCGCGCTGGGCGGGAGTCGCGGGGGCGAACTTCACATGTTGCTTGGTCTTGGTGCTGACGAGGTCCGCCATTTTGAGGGGATGTGAGGACGGCGAGGCGACCTGAGTGAGATGAGACAAAAGTCGCGATGAGAGTTGGAGAAGGTCGTCGATTGAGGTTGCTGGCTCCCTTGATGGCTGCGTTTTTGTTAGGACATTTACTCTCAGATTTCGGAAACCGACTTACGTCTTGAGCTCTCTAAATCGTTAAAAGACACGACCCTAACCGATTGCGATTGAGGCGGACAAAATGAAGCTGTCGACTTGGCGGGGTGCTCATGAATTAAGAGCTCCCGTCTCGTCTAGGGGACCTCCCACAGCGGGGTTAGGAGAAGGCCGCTCCACTGTGACATAGCCCTCCAGAGCTGGGGTATCCTAGAACCACGCCCATCCAACGAGCGCGATTCCCACATCTTCCCACCTTCATCACCACCACCAATGTGACTGCGGGAAATCTGTCCCCCGGGGTGACAAACAGCTGCTGATAAAAGCCCCCCGGTTCATTGCATAGGTGTGGCTTGCTCGAGCTTCGCCATTGGATCGTCGCGCATCCGGAGTCCGGCATCGGGCTGGATGTGGAAATCGGAAATCGATAGCTTGATGCGATAGCTTGATGTCGATTGTGGTCTGGATCAGCGAGTCGTTCTTGAAGGCAGACTTGCTGACTTTCGCCTCGACACCCGTAGTCCTACTCGGATTTCCTTTCATGTAGAGGACTTTGTCTCTCTTGTAGGCTTTCATGGTGATTCCTTAGTCTTTGCGTGTTTTGGGTAGGTATGTCGTCCTCGCCCTCTCTGTGAGCTTCTCTCTTCTTCTTTCTTTCCCAATACAGACTGACTGTGTGAGCTGCTGCTAGCGGTGCATCACGATCAAACACTAATATAAAAGAAAAACCACTTCCTCGTCGAAAATGATCCATACGAAGAACTCAAATTAAACGACGGCCGTCCAACTCCACGGCGACTCAGCATAACAGATTACATCCCGAAAAAATGTCTACGGCGTCGAAGGTTCCCCTGACGCCAGCGCCTCAACCAAGTCCCGAAACCCAACCTCAACAGCCCTCGTGATACCGCCCGCAATTAACTCCTTATCCGCAGAGAACGTCTCATTCCAACGCCCGTTCTTTGAAAAGTACTCCTTCAAATCGTACAAAAAGAACTCCTTCACCTTCGCGGGCCCCTCCCGCCGGAAATCCTCCACGACAGCAGCTAACAGCGCCTCCATCCGCCCACAAAACATCTTCTCGGTCCCGGGCCGGATCGCCGACTGCAAACCATCCCAGATCGCCATCCTCTGGTCCTCGGAAAGGTGCCGCGTCTCGAAACCGTCGTCCTGCGCGAGAAGCAGCAGCTCGAGCTTCTTCTTTAGGCCCGTCTTGATATCTGGCGGGAGGTGTATGTCGACGATGTCGATGTGGCGCTGGATCTGCTCGCGCAGGATGTCCATCGACCACCGATGTTTCGTCCACTCCGACACGGCCGCTTTCCAGTGTCCCTTGTCGGCGTCGGTGAACTTCTTCGCCCTCCGTCCTCTATGATCCGGGAGTGCTTCCTGTTCCTCGGATGGTCCGTCTTGTTTTCTCGCTTTGTCTGCGACTACATCCGCCGCAAGACTTATGTGTTCCAGCACCTGGTTGAAAGCGATGCCGATGACAGCGTACCGGACCTCCCTCCAAACGGTCTCCCACAGCAGACTCTGAATCGTCTCGGAAACCCTCTTTCGTTCGTTGAGCTCCAGGACTAGGACATGGTGCATTGCGTCCGTTGTGGTCAGCGAAGGATGAACGTCGTACTTATCGTCCAGGTTAATAACATCATCTGCCTTCGCGAACTCATCACTGAACGGATGGATCAGAGTAACGTTAATAGGCGGCCCTTTCCAAGTCTTCGCCATGGCCACGAACTTCCCAACAACAGCAGCCTCGTCGTCTCCCACGGAGCCGATCGTGATGTAGACCATACACCCGCCGAGGACGGTGACCAGATATAGGAAGAACTTCCACAGCGCGCGGGGCGAGTCGTTGGCCTCCCTGAACTGCTCCAGGTCCAGCCCGGCCTCGACCATGACCTGCGTCTTCTGGAAAAGAATCTGGTCGATGAGCGAGGCGATGGCCGACCGCGCCGTCATGCCGCGGGTCCATATCAGGTAGGCGGACGGCACGTGGGACGCGAAGGTGCGTTGCTGCTTCTTCCAGACCAGCGCATGCTGGGGGTCCGGGGCGTCGCACTCGGCCTGGACCACCCTCGTCTCGTGCGAGTAGCCCGACGGCACGTACTTCTGCTCCATCTTGAACCACTCCACCCACGCCTTCGAGGTCGTCGTCTTGTAGATGGACTCCAGCTCCTGGTGGTATCCCACCTGGACTTCGAACTGGTGGAAGAGGTTCTTCCTGATTGCGTTGAAGATCTCAGCGGACGGGTCTTCGGCCATGGCTGTGGGCTGTCAGCTACCAGACACTTTTCCCGGGGAGGCAGGCGAAGACCGACATTTGAAGGCTTGGTACATTTGCTGTTTCTGCATCGGGAGATCTCGTTGGTACCGGGCGAGTGAGTGGCTCGTCATCGCGTGTCTGACGTGCAGACACACATTCGCGTCTTCCTTTATTTCCTCCTGTATCTTCTTCATCTTCGTCAGGAGATCTCCGTAACGGACTTCAAATGGCTGCAAAAAGTCCGACATTGCCCGTTCTGTCCTCGCGTAAGCTCGTATCTCGACACCATCACCCCTCACAAAACGTACTCAGAGCGCTCTTCTTGGAATCCCTGATGACTTTCTCCAGAAACTCGGCAATCGCTTCGTAGAGATCGGTCGTGAACTCGGTCATCCGGGGAATAGGGTATAGCTTGACGTATGCTCTGATTCTCTCCAAGCTCCGCCCAATGTCGATGATCACTTCGAACACCTTGGACAGTGCATCGGAACTCGTTTTCGACATCTAGTATCTGTTAGGAACGGTGCGCGTGGTTGTGTGGATTTGGCCTCGTACGAGCAGAATCAGCTTCAGACCGCCCCAAATCAGGGGCAAACCTGAGAAGTCGGCTTGAGAGAGTATGTCGAAGACCCCCTGGTAATGATCTAGCGATTTGACGAATCGTGACATCTTTTTCTTGTCCAATATACCCTCCTTGCTTTCTTGGATCTGCTTGGCAACCTGGTAGAGTTCAAGTTTGCCATTTTGAGTAGTGGTTATGGCAGTACCACCTTCGTTCGTAAGGAGTGTCTGTAATGACTTGACAGCTTTTGCGTAAGCCGTCTCGGCCTTCCTAATGCAATAGTCAGTATAAGTGCCACTCTTGTTAGATGCAACTCTGTGCGCTGTTCCGGGCGCGTTCGTTCACAGTTCTCACCAAGTGTGCGCCGCCACGGAGCAGCCAAGCCAGCGCCTGGGGAAAACCTACTCATAACTTGACCCGGTGGCCTGGATATCCTCGTCCTTGGCCGGGTCGGAGAATCGCCGAATAACCTCGTCGCGAGGATTCCAAGGGATCACCGGGGTGGAGACCTGGCTCGTCGGGCTCCCGTCGGCGCGGCCCCAGGAATCAACGCGATTCCAAGAGGGCGCCCGAAACACGACTGCGGTGTTCAGGGAAGGTCTTCTGTGCATGGCGCCGCGGCATGCCGGCGAGGCTTGGCATCAACTTTGGTGTCTTGGGATGGACAAAACGATTGTCCTCGAACGCGGTTCAAGACGTCTGTCTATAGCAACATTACAGCATCTTGACGCCCGCGTTTTCTGTAGCCGAAGTAAATCTCGAACGGAAAGATCGGAAGCGACAACACCTCGAACCCCGAGCCTCGAGGGGCAGGTAAGCTAATGAACAGCCGGCCGAGCTGGAGAGAGCGCAGCCCGGAAACCCAGGGGCATCCTGTACCCCCGCCCGACCTTTCCCATGGGTTTCTTCCCGCAGAGGAAAGGTAATCGTAGGGCAGGGTGTGTGAGACAGGGGAGAAGGGTGAGACTAGAGAGAATTGCTTCTTTGCTCCAGAATCGCCAATCAGCATCACGGCCGGGCCGCGTGATACCTATGAAAGCCTCAGTCCGTGGCACGAGAAGGAAACAAGCCTTTTCCCGCTTGGGTCGACCCTGGTCACTTTATGAGACCCTTTCACCAGGTAAGCGGTCTGGAACTCCAAAGCTGGATCGGGGAGAATGAGCCATGCGGAAGGCCTTGAATATCTGGGCTCGGCGTCAGTATCAAAGGCATATTAGACGAAGGCTACCAACCTGGCTCTCTGGGCGCCATCTCATCAGCTCGCAATATCGCCATCAGGAACATTTTCGTGCCGTTCCATCCACGAAAAGAGACAAATTGCTGGGAGGAATGCGGTGCAGACGCCACTATCACCAAGGAATCAGGAAGATGTTGTCCCGGAGCAGGGGTATTTCAGCTCTTCTGCCACACCGAATGCCTGTCATTGGAGGCGGGTGGCATTTATTGATGCATGAAGAGACTAGCGCCGTTTGCCGGCTCGAGCAGAACATCAAAATGTGAGTCGAGTCCCGTGATGTGATGTGGTCGCACAGCTATCTTATATATTACCTTTCCTATATTAGCGCTATTATTTAATAATAAGGATTAATTTAAGCCTAATTATACCTAATATATCTAAAACTACTAACCTTATATCTAATACGTCTAGATCCTAACTAATACCTCTATATACTATTTTATTATTACTAAGATATTAAGTAGGCTAAGCCCTATATTATTATATAGCTTACTATATTATAATATACTAAGGATTAATAGTAGTTTATATTTTATTCTAGCTACTATTTAAGCTATAAATAAATTTAGATTTTATTATAATATTATATAACCTATATATTATTACTAAATTATCTATTTCTTTAAAAAGATAGTATTTATTATGATATTCTTATTAATATAATATATAAAAAGAATATTATTAATATAATTTAAGTAAAAGGGGATATTATTTTTAAAGGTATTAAGAGATTAAAGAGGGTTAAAGCTTAAGATTATATTAAGGATAATAATAATAGGAGCTAATATAAAATAAAGAATATAGAATAATATTTTAAATAGATAAAAGGATAAAGTTTATAGTATAATCTTAATAATAAAAGGGATAATTTCTTATAGATTAATATTTCTTATTAAGGTTTTACTCCCTCTAACCTTAAGAGTAAAGCTATTTATATATTACTATATATACTATAAAGCTTATTAGGATAGAGTTTTATTCTTTTAGAATATTAAATATTAAATATATATTTATTAGGTATAGTGAGATATCTATAACTAGATTATAAGGGTAGCTATATTATATTGCGCAGCGTATTGCATTTGTCGCATAGCTGTCAGTAGGCATGCTCGGATAACAAACATGATGAAAGATGTCGCCGTGGGAAGAAGACCCCAACTTGTCGCCCCCATTTACCTCCCGTCGCAGTAGGGATGAACACCTTCGGGCCAGATTTAGATGTTTTTGGTCAACTGCGTCGATGACAGGACCGCAGCGGCCGGAGACCGAGCGAATGAGACGGAGCAAAGTGGGACCCCCGATGGCCGCTACCAACGGCGACTTCCCAAACAGACAGCCCAGAAAGCGGGGCAACTTTATTTGAACCAATCATGCCAGAGGACCCTGCGCCAACGCGGCGGAATGGAGCATCCTAATCACCGCGAACCATACAGGTTAGTGTTTAGGGAGAACAGGGGCATCTGGTTGTAAGAGAAGAATTGCCATCCAGCAAAATATTTACACGTCTCATGACGGGAGGACCGACCTTCCATGATCTAAAACCGATTTCTTTCTTTTTCGGCACCTCGCGCAGCGCCGCCACTGCCTCCTTCCCGCCATGCCGACCCTCAGATCGAAATCTCGAGCGGACCGGGACACGGCGAAGCTCCTCGCCCCCGGCGACTACGACGACGACGCCTCATCCTTGCACAGCAGCCGGAGCGACCAGGAGAGCGACAGCGATGACGACCAGCTCCAGCAGCGCGCCCGCAACAGCCGCGAGTTGCGCGCCGCCGACAGCATCGTCTTCATGGAGGAGGACGAAGTCGACAAGCTGGTCACGGACACCCGCAGGAAGAAGCAGGACTTGCAGCGCCGCGGCTCGAACCTCGCCGTTCCGAACCCGCTGAAGATGTTCGCCCGGCCCGGCTCCAGCAACGGGTCCTCGGAGGACCTCGGTCTCAGCGAGAAGGATAAGAGGCAGCAGCGCCGCACGAGGAGGACACAGAAGAAGCAGCGCCTCGTGGAGAAGGCCGCCCACGGCGAGGACGGCGAGTTGATGTACGAGATGGAGGAGGGCGGCATGAAGGAGGGGAGCTCGACTGGCGAGAGCAGCGAACGGGACGACAGCGACGAGCTCGACAGGCAACGACTCAAGATGAACGAGAAGGTAAAGACGGAGAAGAGGAGGAGTTGGCGCAGGTCGCTGTTCATCTACGGCATGATCGCGGTCGGCTTCGCGATACTGGTGCTCGTGGCATGGAAGTTGTCACTGGGGAGGAGGTCGGCGCATAAGGCCGAGTTCGTGAGCAACGGCACGGCCCTATTCGCGCCGACCACAATCATCATCAGCCTAGACGGCTTCCGCGCCGACTTCCTCCAGCGCGGGCTCACCCCCAGACTGAACGCCTTCGTTAGGGAGGGCGTATCCCCGAAACACATGCTCCCGGCCTTCCCCTCCGTCACCTTCCCGAACCACTACACCCTCGCGACGGGTCTTCACCCGGAAAGCCACGGCGTCGTCGGCAACACCTTCTGGGACCCCGAAATGGAGGCCGAGTTCTACTACACCGACCCGGCGCGCAGCCTCGATGCCAAGTGGTGGGACGGCGAGCCCTTCTGGGTAACCGCCGAGAACCAGGGCATCCGATCCGCCGTGCACATGTGGCCCGGCAGCGAGGCGCACATCCTCGGCGTCGAGCCCACCTTCCTCGACAAGTTCAACGGCGACGAGGCCCTCGAAGACAAGGTCGCCCGCATCCTCGAGTTCCTCGACAAGCCCGGCATGGAGGACGAGACGGCCGCCGTGGAGGACATGCGGCCCCAGCTCATCGCCGCCTACGTGCCCAACGTCGACGCCGACGGCCACCGGTACGGCCCCAACAGCACCGAGATCCGCACCACGATCCAGGCCGCCGACGCCATGATGGACCAGCTCTTCGCGGGCCTGGAGGCGCGCAACCTCACCGGCATCGTCAACGTCATCGTCGTCTCCGACCACGGCATGGCCACCACCGACACCACGCGCGTGCTGCAGCTCGAGGACCTCGTCGACACCTCCAAGATCGCCCACACCGACGGCTGGCCCCTCTACGGCCTGCGCCCCAAGAACCCGAACGACCTCCAGGGCCTCTACGACGGGCTGGCCGAGAAGGCCAAGACGAACCCCAACTTCGACGTCTACCTCCGCGACGTCAACATGCCGGCGCGCTACCACTTTTCCAACAACAAGCGCATCGCGCCGCTGTGGATCGTCCCCAAGACGGGCTGGGCCATCGTCACCAAGGACGAGATGGACGTCGCCAAGGCCCTGCAGGACGGCACGGTGTACAACCCCCGCGGGCTGCACGGCTACGACCACGAGAACCCGCTGATGCGCGCCATCTTCATCGCCCGCGGCCCCGCGTTCCCCCACCCGCCCAACAGTCAGATCGACGTCTTCCGTGAGTCTCCCCCCCTCCCTCCCTTCCCCCATTCACACTCGTCTACCAGACCTGATCTAACACGCGACAGAAAACATCAACGTCTACAATATCCTGTGCGACTCCGTCGGCCTCATCCCGAAACCGAACAACGGGACCCTGCGCCTGCCGCTCTCGCCCGTCGGCACTCACAAGTCCGAGGACACGCCCGAGGAACCTCAGGACCCCGTCCCCCCGTACACCACCTCTCAGGTTGCTACTGCAACCAGCGCCTCGCAAGCGGCTCACTCCTCGGCGCCCGCGTCCGAGTCCGTCAAGACGATCCAGATTGACCCCCCTCAACCGGCGTCCACCAATGCCGCGTCTGACAGTGCAGAAGAGAGCGACGGCGCAGACCAGGACGCCATTGAGAAGGGCAAAGAAACGATGGTTGGCATTTGGGACTGGATCACTGACAAGTTTGACAAGATTTGGGGCAAGATTACGGGAGATAAGGGGAATGAGAACTCCCAATCTTCAGAAAAGTCAGAATGATGTTTGCTTTGTCGTACCTGAGTATAGATGGGTGGGAAATTCACGATATGGCGTTGGGAACCGGCGGCAATTTTTGGTTTTTGGTTTTACGTTGATACTCCCATTGCAATATCTTAAACTGTTTTCAACTTCTACACACTGTACTCCATGTTCCTGCTCCCTCCCTGTCTTGGCCCCCTCCCCGTGTCCTCCTTTCCCCTGTTCATGCCTTGGTGATTATCGATGTATTGTCTCTCAAAATATGCGAGGGTTGAGTAATACAGTCCCAGAAGCTGAAGGGGCTGCACTCTTTTCTTCCTCAGAAGGCTCTTCTCGGTGGAGTCCGTACTCAACATAGTCGTCGTGAATAGTATAAGGTTCCCCTTCAAGAAGGATACCGTCAACCGGGTCGGATTCGTAGCGTAGAACCATGTAATACTCCGGACGCGGAATGGCGTAACTCAGGAAAAGGGCAACAGCTTTTTCGCCAATATCGAATTCACTGGTGAGTCCACACCTGTCATTCTGCCACTCTTCACAGCTGGCGTCCCATTTCTTGGTGAAACGGACTTGGGTAAACACATCTTCGCAAAAAGCCATTTCCGGCAGTGACTCTTCGTTTTCCATGTAACTCAAGTTGCCCAGAACTTGCATGAGAGGCCATACTATCACCATACTGCCGTTCTTGGAGTCATAGTAGTCCGCGTCCTTGTAGACGTTGGCTCTTTGGGGTAGTCCAGATACGATCCGCCTTACGGCGATGGGGATTTCGCTCGGAGTATGCGAGGCTGGAGTACTAGGTTTTGGGGAACCAGACGCCTGAGTATCGTCAACCGCCACCGGAGTTTCGGACGGCAGAGTACCCGAAGACGGAGAAGAAGCGACAGCCGTAGTGGTGGGCGCCGTAGTATCGCGATGGGGTGTAGTAGCACCGGACTCCGACAGTGGTGATGACGAAGCCGAAGACGGAGAAGAAGCGACAGCCGTAGTATTGGGCGCCGTAGTATCGCAATGGGGTATAGTAGCACCGGACTCCAACAGTGGTGATGACGGAGGATCAGGCTGAATAGGTTGGAACGGCTCTGCACCAGGCGACAACATCGGCGTTTCTAACAACGTAGAATCAACGGAATCTTCGAATAACTCGTCGGAGGAACTAGCCATTTTGAATGGAGTGTTGGAAGTGTTGCTGGGTTCAACGTGCGACTGTCGTCCAACGGGTAGAGAGGGCTGTGCGATGAAGGCTAAGCGTCGCCTTGATACGATTGCGTTGTGATAGACCGATTGGTTATGGTGATTGGAGAAAATGGATGTACATAATGACGGAGGAATGTTGAAGTCAAGAAATCATGAGACGTCGGTGGTGGAAATCGGGGCCTTGATTAGTTCAGACTACCTACTTATCCAAGGGAGCCAACCTGACCGGCACCTTCTCAACGAACGCCAAGTGAACGAGGGCATGAGCTGTGGAGCGAGCGGTCTTGCGATGGGTTTTGGTAAGAGCGCTTCAAGAAGTGACGGTGAACTTTTAAGGGTAAGTAGGTAGGTAGCTTGGTAGGTACAAAAACAACGTCGAGACGCAGGAGCGGCCCTGCCAGTTTCTGGCTTCTTCAAGAGCCGCATTGACTACGCCATATCCGCTCCTGACCACCTATGTACGCCCTTGGCTAAAGCCGTGGTCCTTGCTACCGTATCTCGCCTGGAAACCATCGCCTTCGGTACTGTCCACGCCCCCAACAGAGTCCTTCTCTACATCCCGCAAGGGAACTAGGTTTCTCTCCTTCACGAAATCAGGCATCGCCGCATCTTCCAAGAGTATGCGGGCAGTGTACTCCTCTCCAGAAGATATCTCAGGATGGTTCCCGAGGACCCTCGCGTATCCGAGAGACTTGAAGGTGTCGAAGTGGAGGTCGAGATAATCTTCGGGGGTGAATGTGCACACCCGTCCTAGGGACCTGCAGAAGTCGCAGACCCAGCGAGTCTTGTTGGTGTTTGGGATATTGATCTTGGTCGGGGCGCAATCTATGCAGACAACAGGACAGTGCATAGCTGACGGATTGGCCATTGACTGATTCAGGGTATTAGCCTAGGCAGCTGCCTAAGAAAGGGCTGGGTTCACTTACAATATGGCAAGCGTCGCATGTGGTCCTGCCACTGGGGAGGCTGGGAGACCAGCAGTCGACGGGCATTTCCCATTGTCCCCTTCTGTACAATTTGTCCAATTCTTCCATGTTGACTTCCACATTGATGCGCTTGGGAGGTTCCTGTGTTTTCCCCCGGATAGGTTGGTTGATCACCATTGACTGGTCCAGGTAGGACAGCCCGATCTCTTCGATGGTCACGACGTAGGGCTGGAGAGCCCAGTGACGGAACCAACTTCGGTCCGCCCACTCGAAGTTGGTCAGGGTCGCGATCCAGGCCATGGCGCGAGACCACGCGCCGCTCAAGAACGAGTTGTGCGGAGACCCGCGCACCGGGAACGGAAAAGTGTGATCGTGGGCGTGCTGGTACTGCCCGACGATCTTGCCGTCCTTCATGTGGTCGATCCGGAGCGCGAGACGACGGGCCTGGGTCCAGTTCTCCCAGGGCCCGATGAGCGGGACGCTGACGTACGGGGTCGGGTGCGAGTCCCGGGGGTTTCTCGTAATTTCGAAGACGGGGACGACGTAGTCGACGTCGTGGAAGTCGCCTAGAGGAAGAGCGCACTTGAACCTGTCGACCCATCCCGTGGGGAACTGTCGCGCGCCGAGGTAGCAGCACTTTCCTCCGGTATGTTTGTTGTGGGTGACCTTTCGCGGCTGCCCGGTGAAGGTGAGCATGTCGACGCTGCCGTTTTTGCTACCCGCGGATGTGGTTTTCACCCAGATGCCTTGGTTGAAAAAATTGTACTTGATGAGGATATTGTGCGTGAGGTCGCCCAAGGTGTCGGCCCAGTCCGGGGGGATTTCGGGGTACATCTTGTCCGAGCAATCGTGATTAAATCGGATCCGTTGCTTGGGGAGGTTTTTTTTTTTGGTTCGGTGTATGAGTGTTTGCAGTAGTTAAGGGTGCCAAGTGCGAGAGCGACTGGGAACTCAAGAAGTTTTTCCTCCCGCTTAGGTGGTGATGGTGGACTCGAGGGACGAGCTTTGATTTCCCATGCTGGAAGGCGCTGGCGTAGGAGGGACAGAAACTTTTTGTTGTCAAAGAAAAAAAATCTCCAGATGAGCAAACGAAGATCAAGTCTCATCTACTTCTAGATGAGTTAAAAAGTCAAAGACAATGGCATTGCTGCTCTTTGCTGTTTTCTTGCTGGAGTAAGAGCCCAAGATTTAGGAAGGAAGACCTTTTGCCAAAACGACGGGTGAATTTAAGTCTCCTTTGATACACAACATCGTAGATGCACGAATATGATGCTTGATTCAAATCATCAAAGACAAAAGTAACACTGCTCTCTTTCATCCAAGTCGGTCCATTCATTTACCCTTCACTTCCATTATGTAAAGGTAATGACCTACCAGTATGCAACCGCGCATTACTCTAGCTAGGTACCTGCAAGATTCTGCCTAAGTCAACTTGAAAATAAGACCTGCAGTTCTTTGATTTCAAAGACAGCTCAACACTGGACATCGACCTCCATCCAACAGAACCTGAGGCACCGCCGGAAATTGTTTGCAGGAGGTGTCTTCCTCTGACATTTTCAAAGCCACGTTTGGGATCATCTTGTCCCCCAAGAAGATCACATAGTGTATGACTGACTGTCTCGGCGTGGCAAACCTTCAAGAAGCGTGAAGTTGTCACAATCGTATGGAAAACCAGGAGAGGGAAAGGCAAAGATCCAGGGGTATGCAGCCATGCGGCAGTCGACTCGTGACATCGGGGGGAACAACAATCGCGCTACATCAGCCGTAGTGGTTGATGTTAGGGTGCAGCTGTCGTCTTCTTGGGGAGCTCACGAGCCTCCGTGCCTCTATCGGCTCCGGCCCCGATTACGGCCCCGCAGTCGGGATCGGAGTGGGGCAGCTCGGAGTGTGCGAATCGCAGTTGTCCGGTAATACCGCAGTTGACATTACGCCTGGTGAGTTTGACAGCAAAGCAAACATCAGAAATATCGATCCGAGGAGCCAGAATTTATATTTTGGTTATCGTTGTTATTGTCGTTGTCGTCGTCGCTAGGGAGCGTAGTTGTGAATGAATGTGGAAATACGGATGCTACAGTGTTACAATCATATATTATTGCCATGCAGAAGATTATCAAAGCGACTCGTTGATTCATTAAGCATAATTCCTATTTAAACCTAATTCTGCCCGGCTTTTCTCCCGACCGATCACATCAATTTCCGTCCGTCAAAAGGCCGCTGAGACCGAAACCGAGACCGTGCTGATATCTATCCGTTGGTGGTGAAAGAAAAGAGATTGTGTCGAGTCGACGCTGAAGGCAGGCTTGCTGATGCTTCATCCTTCCCATGACATCAAAGAATGAGCCAGCTGGCCGCTAGTTCCATGCCCTTAGAGCAACCGTGATTCGAGTATACGGAGCTCTGAATTAAAAAGCCAATTCTCCTAATGAATGATGGCATCGGAGCTCCAAGAGATCTGCAATAATGTGCTGACAGCCTGGGCGTTTTCGAAGTCGTCGGACGAAGGATTCTAAGCCGAGAATCGATGGATTGTGACTGAAATCAGACGTCAAAGCCGAGCCGACGCCGACCAAAAGGCATGCGTAATCTTCGGGCGGTAAAGGTGTCGTCGTAAGCAAGGAGATGGATCATTAAGATGCTGACATCCTCCGAAACGTTGAGAAAGACCCACTCCTTCAGAGGAGATTCTTTGTTGATGATGAGATTTAGGGGTATCATGTCGGTAGTTCTCATCTAAGCCTTCTTCAGGATGCGCTTGAGAAGTCCTTTGCGAGATGGCGATGATCCTAGACGCAGAAATGTTAGCATTTGTTTCCAGACGCGGTAGAATATCAGTCCGAATAAGACAACAAGATGCAGTGCAATTCTTTCAGTGTTATTTCAGATTAGGACAATCATGACTTACCATCGGCGGCACTGTTGGCATCAACCTTCTCCTTACATTGGACAAGCTCGCCGTTCTTGTCGACTAGCGTCACTTCTGAAGCCATCGCTGCAGCATTCGAACTTGATGCTGGCGCTGGCTGGGCAGGCCTCCGGGGCATCGCCGAAGCGTGCATGCCCGGAATGACCATGGCTGATTCGTAGTAGTTGCCGGACATTGTGCTGGTTGCGGCGTCACGAAGAATGGCCTTGAGATATGAGGTTTCGATGGAGCTCATGTGGGGAGTCAAAGAGTTTAAATCGAGGTAAAAATGAAGTCTTGAATGGTGCTGAATCGTAGGTGTATTAGCTTAAGTCCGTTTACTTCACCGATGATTTTGAAATTGGATTTCGAAAGGGGACTTGGCGAGGTCTTTATACACTCCCAGATCCGAGTCAGAAATTTCAAACCCCGCCAAACGAGGCTCGGATTGAAGTATACCTTGACTCACAAACATGCAAGCCATTCCCGAGTTACAAATGTGAAATGGTATCATGTTCTCAAAGGGCGTATGAATCGGCTCAAACTTGCACGATGGAGCTGGCTTACACGCTACTGCACGGCCCCAGTCACAGTCAGACCGGGGTGTAGTCGTGCCGGGGTCGATTCCTACTGCCAAGTAAGTGCTTAAAAATGCTTAACCACAACCACAAACTCCCAACGGCCCATCCTGCCGGATGCTTAAGTAAAAGAAACCTGGCCAGTCAGCCCAGTAAGCCCTTGTAATGTGCTATACGAACGAGTCGAATGGGGTTAGTCGGTTTGGTTGATGTGAGAATCACTCATAGTGACGGGATTGCCAGGTGTGGAGGTGAGGTGGATGCCGAAGCCGAGCCGCGTAAGCGAAAACTCCTAGCCGAAGCCGAAACCGCACTTCATGTCTTTTCAACCTGCCCAGGTATGGTAAGCCGAAGGAAGACATGAACCGGTACTTTTGCTTCCCGAACAACACCGTCGGGCAGTCGGAAGGAAAAGAGAAACGCCGGAGTTCCAAATCATGTCAATCAGTTGACTATCCTGACTTTATCGGAGGGAGACATGGAGTCGACAGAACCGCGACTGTTCCGCAAAAACGGGCGGGCGCAGGCCTGTGAGCCTTGCCGCAAGCGCAAAGTCGCTTGTGACCACACCCAGCCGGTATGCAACAGATGCAGAAAGTCGAAGAATCCAGAAGCGTGCGAGTACATCGTCGGCACCACCCCTGCGACCCGAGATGCTCCCAGACCGAATCGACTGAGGGAACACCGGAGAGCTACCAGAGACTCGAGAGCTCCATCCCAGCCGCTGACGCTGTCTTTTCCTCCGTCTCTGCCAGGCCATCCCTCGGGCTCAACGGCGCGAGCTTCGATAACGGCTTCAACGGCGACTTCGACAACTCCGTCCAGCGCCTCCACGGGCCGGCAGCAGCCTACCGCAAGCCACCCCACAAGCCCGGAGGAGTCCGTGAGCGCGACTCCGAGCGTGCTCGGCATCGGCTACCTTGGCTTCACCTCCTTCTGCGGCATCTACGAAGAGACTCGGCACAGCCTCAACCGGCTTCAGCCCTCCGGCATAGCGCCCATTGGCGAGATCGCAACGACCAACTATTGCGGCTTGGAATGCTCTCCGCCCCTGACGCCGCAGGCCCTGGAGACATGTCTCACCATCCTCCGTCACTTACCGGACCGCGAGACCGGCTTGAAGCTCTTCGACAGCCATCTGAACCCAAGCGACGGATGGTGCCGGCCTGCCGCGCGGCTGATCATGAACTCGATCTACGACACCTTTCCCCAGCTCTTTAACAGCTCTACTCCCCCCAGCGACAGCGAGCTGGAGTCTCTCGCCCGCACCATCTGCGCCAATACGGCCAAACCTTTCGTGGACGAAGAGTCGGACCCGGAGAAATGGGTCGGCCAGCTTCTTGGTCCGAACCTGCGGTGGGAATCCCTCGGGGTTTTGTTCGTGTACTGGGAGCTCGCGGCGAGGTACCTTGGCCCGTATCGACCAGATGTGGGCATGCAGTTCGCAAATGTGGATGAGGGGACCAAGATCGTCATGAAGTACCGGTACTGCATCTGCGCCTGTATGGAATTGACAAAGGCGGCCGGCAGCAGAGGAAATTCCTTGCTCTTGTTCATGTGCACCAAACGAACAATCATTGAGTCGATGTTCTCTGGTGATGCAAGTAAGCAACTCTGACTTCAAGCCGCCTAGAATAATACTGACAACCCCGACCTAGGCTTCGCATGTTGGCAGCTGCATTCCGAAACCGTGGCACTATCGACGTTCCTCGGCTTCCATGATGAAGTCGACCCGGAGCCGTATGTGCCGAACATCGGTTCTGAGATCAAGCGAAAAGTCTTTTCCTACGTTTTCTACATGGACAAGGTCCTCGCTTCCTTCTCAGGCAGGCCTCCAATGATCAGCCGCAGATACGCTCGTACACCGCTGCCACTGGATCTCAAAGAGGAGTACCTCCTATCCGACAAGGCAACGTTCGCCCGGCACGTCGCAACCCTTGACGAGAATGGATGGAATACGGAAGGTGGGCTGTATTCTTCCACGATGGTCCGAGCCCGCGTTCTGCTAGCCCGCATCCGCGATGAGCTATTTGAGATAGCTCTGGGTCACGGATCTATCACGCCTCTCGAAACACTGTTGTAAGTGGACCGTCCAGACTGTCGCTAATGAAGCGTTATTTTGACATGCTACTGCAGAGAGATCAAGGAAAAGGAGCTCAGGACAGTCGCCGGGTTCCCCAAGATTATCGTTTTCAACGAAGACGACATACAAGACAGGAATATAGAGGTATCCATTCTCTATGCGCGCCTCATCGCCCACCTAGAACACCTCCAAAACATGTTCTTCATCGAGCGCCTTCTCGCAAAAAGGGGCCACGACGATGGCGCGTTACTGGCTGTGAGCTTCGAGATGGTATCCAAGACCCTCATGTTCTGGACGAACATGGACCGTTTGTCCTGCATGAACGGCGACTTCGAGTGGCTGGTATGTGCAACCGGGTTCCTTCTCGGGTTCCGTGATCCATCCGAACTGCTCAGACGGAAACACTGACATGATCAGGTAATGGCCTACGCTGCCCCTGGCGGTGGCATTCTCTGCCTCGAACTGCTGAAGCCCACCCTTTACGGTGGGATCCACCCGCAGAACCCGAAAGTGACTCGCTCCAGCATCATCCAGAAGCTCAGCCTGCTCGTCGGCTTCCTCGACTGGGTCAGCCCGACGGCGCCCAACGGCGATCTCTGCGCAGACTGCAAAGTCGTCATCCAGCACGTACTCGACCAGGCGCTGAACAACCCGGCCGCCGCCGCCGCAGGAGCTTCGGCTTCCGCAGACGGTGCTGTTGGTCTCCCCGCCGGTTTGGATGCCATGGACTGGGACTTTTCTACCCAGCTGGATTTCAATTTCGACCTGCTTGATACCTTTGAATGGCTACGGCCGGACGTAGGCTCGGCTCAGCAAGCTTGATACAGACGGCCACCGACGGCACGGTCTCCCGAGACATGCTTGCTCCAAGGGTTCCACATCATGTCAAATCGTGGCTACCTGCGCCCTTCACAAAAGTCTAGCAAACGCCGCGGCGACATCCTGGTGAAACCAGTATATAATTCGTTGTTTATTGACTGATGAGTCACGCCGCATGTGTCATGAGGTCCCCATGGCTCGCGACTACTCGATCCCTGCCCGCCCCACAGGACTCATCCTTCGATTCAAGTGCAGTCTAGAACCAACAACGGCCATCATCGCCATCACAAGCCTCAGCCAAACTCAACAATTGGTCACCCCAAGATCGGATAGGTACGGAGGGTTGACCAGAACATCGACTCTCCTGGTTCTGCGTACCTGCGGGCCAAGGACACCAAAGTACCTTCTCGACTGCAAGCTGTAAAGACGCCACGCCAGTAAGCGAAAACCATTCACATCAAGTCTAGGCAGTGCGTAGCCCCATGGGGCGTGGTCCCCTGAGACGGATATACGAAGTGCGAGTACCACATACCTCCAGCTAATGTTGGCCTGGACAACATCCTGTATGCCTTTGACGTAGCGTTCAACTTCGCTATCGACATTCCCACCCCAATGCGGCAAGCGGCTCATGACATCGTCCCATTCGCGGTACCGCTCTTCAAGAAGGGATCCAACCGTGTCGAAAGCCTCCTGCGCAGACTGTCCCGTCATTCGACAGGCAGCCACCATGTTGAAGGGGCATCCCTCCGACTGGAATACCATGTCAGCACTCTAGTACATGCAAGCCCGCTTGTCATCTTCGGCTTCGGTGCAAATACGCACCTCTTCCTTGCGATAAGACAGCATATCGTTCGAACTATGTGTCGAAGTTGCGGGTCAGCTACGGTGTAACCTTGCGCCTCTACTGGTATGATGCCGGCGAGGACTCACAGGATGACGAAGTCAGCTCCGAGGCGCTCCAGGGCCTGGATCTCGGGGTCCTCGAAAACCTCGTCAGGTACCTGCAGAGAATGTGCGTACTCGACCAGGTGGTAAAGCGGTGCGACCCCAACAGACAGCCGCCGTGTTTCCAGCATGTCTTGCAGCGACGGGAGGCGGTGATTCGTGAACGACTCTACATGACTGGCGACACCCGCGGCGTATAGCTCCATGGATCTCGCGAAGCGTCTTTGAACTCCTGCAGAGCCTCCTCGTCAGTACATCAAGGAGCGCAACATGAATTTGGTTTTTGGGGACGGCGTACCGACTGGAGCACCCTGGATCCAAAGATCACGATCTCAGCGATTGACTCATTCATCTGTGAAACTCAGCATGGGGCTCACTTCTGCCAATCTTCTGAAGATGTCGTCGTGGACCTGGACTACGGGCAGCTTGGTGCCGATGTAGCAGCGGTTGCCCAGCATATTTGCCATGAGGCTGTCGAGCACCTGTTGCGTTGTTTCTAGATCTGATCTGAGATGCCCAGAATCGAACACTAGACGCAAGTCAGCTATTATTCTGTGGCATATAATTGTATATTGATGAGTGCGACCTACTATCGTCAAATGGAAAGACCTGGGTGGAGAAGTTAGTGTTTGACAGGTTGGCGCATCATGAATGTCATCAAATGCGACGGAAGTCCAAAAGCCATCGTCCATCAGGACTCACCCAGTTTCCCCAGTCGCACATGGTTCGCAGCCGCTCTTCTGGAGCATCCGGTGCAGCAATGGAGCAGAAGTACGAGAAGTCGCAGGCGTTGACTTTCTTCTGCATTCTCGGGGAGAAGGAGCACTTTCTGCTCCAAGACCATAAGTCATCACCACCCCTAGGAAGACATAGAGAGATGCTTGACATACCCTGCGAGCCATATCTCCGACGCCAGCTTGGCTGTCCCGTAACTTCGATTCACCCTGGGTTCCTGGACAAGGAAGCACTTGAACATGTCAGGGAGCGCGACGACGGTCCGGGCAGACATCTTGACAGCGAGCGCCCCAGGTTTCTTTGACACGAATGGAAATTCCTGGTGGTCTTCGTCGATGCCATCTGAGATATTTATCCGTATTTCTGAATCCCTTGTGGGGTGGGTGATATGGACAAGCTTTCGCGAAGGACCCGTCCATGACAGACGGCGAGCGTCTTTAACGACATAACGTTGTACGAGATACGGCGCAATTGGCATCATGCGCCAAGGTTGCGATGCATATTCAGGTGTCAACCCGTAAGCGTACTATCCCGAGTGCGGTCATGTCGCTTACATGTAATACTTATTTAGTAAATTGTCAGACGATAGAGATGGGGGCTGAGAATTCGGGTTGATTTGATCTCTCTGCTCCCAGTTTCATCATGAACGTCCTGAAGTCTTGCAGGCTTTAGCTTTAAATCATCGTGAGTATTATCGTAGGGTGTCAGGACTCCCGGCGCTTTAGCAGTCGGCGCCTTGGCCGGGTTCACAACAGTGGAGCCCAATGCCGCTCGCCGGACGGCGCCGGCGGCCCCACTATATCGGCGGCCCGTCCGATAGATCACGATCTTCCCTCCCTTGTGGGATCAACAGAGTCCTGCTTGCACACCACACTCCGAGCCCAAAAGAATTGGTCACCGCCTTCGGAATGCGAGCTGTCATATTTTAGCGTATCATCGCACACAGCTTCATCTGCGTCGCATAATATTGACCTTGGCGCCGGTTGATTGGGCTGACTGGCGAGATCTGCTGCACTAAAACATGACAAACAGTCTTGTATTTAAATCACTCAATGTATGCCGATTACTAAATCTCTCTTTGCACGCTCGTCACAACGTGGATAACGAAATCTGTCAACATGGGAATCCTCGGTCTCGGCAAGCCGAACGACGACGTCCGTACCGTGGGGAACTACTCCTTCCGCTGGACCAAGGACCACATCCCCAAGGAGAAAACGGAGCACCTGCGACACACCTACGACAAGATCGGTGCGACAGCCGTCGACAGGATAAAGGAGATTCATCGCCAAAACCTCGCCGAGAAACCGGACAGCGCGAAACACCTCTCCAAGCTCGACCTCTTCGCCGTCCTCGAGGAGCACCACGAACACGACGAGGCGCTGGGCCGGTTGTGGGACGACGTCCACACGGTTCCAGAATGGGTCGACTGGGAGCAGCTCGCGCGCGGCCAGAAGTTCTTCTACCGCTACGCCGCGGCCAACCTGATGGGCTTCGCCCTGCAGGGCTTCGTCGGCGAGAACTCGGCGTCCGCGGGCGTCGTCGAGGTCCTGGTGCGCACCGGCGGCTTCAGCACCCGCGTGCTCTTCCGCAGGCTCCTCGAGACGTTCCAGATGCTCCTCGAGGTCACGCATAGTCTCGAGTACATACGGCCTGGAGGACGCGGGCACAAGACGGCCGTTCGCGTGCGACTTTTGCACTCGATGGTGCGGCAACGCATCCTCAGGATCGTACGGGACACGGCCAAAGGGTCGGCCTACTACAATATTGAGAAGTACGGCGTCCCTATCAACACGATGGACTCGCTACATGCTCTGACGACGTTTGGCTGCAACCATGCCTTCATCCAGCTGCCGCTCATGGGCATCTCCGTGCCTCAGCAGGAGATCGAGGACTACGTCGCGCTGTGGCGGTACATTGGCCACCTGCTGGGCACGCCGACGGAGCACTTCGCCTCGGCGGCCAAAGCGAAGATACTCATGGACAGCATGAGCTACAACGAACGTCTTGTGACGGACATGTCGCTCGTGGCGGGCCACAATTTCGTCGAGACTGTGCGAGACCTGCCACCCATCAACCTCTCGGCCGGGTTCATCGAGGCGGGTAGTCGGGTTCTCAACGGTGACGCTCTGTGTGACCAGCTCGGCATGGGACGGCCGGGCGTGTATCACTATGCCTGCTTCCGGGGCTTTTGTTGGTTGATGAGGACACTTGTGGTGGTCCAGCGGTGGTTCCCGCGGCTCGAGGAGAGGCTTGTTGATTATAACAGGGAAATGCTTCACCAAGCTATCATTCAGAGCCAGGGCGGCCTTGGAGGCGGGAGCAAGATGGAGTTCAAGCATGTGCCTGACGGAACTTTGACGAAAAGGGAGGACAGGCTTGGCAAGAGTGTGCAATTGCGGTTCTATAACCGGCCGCTTGACCTGTTCTGCTTTGTTTACTTCATTCTCGGGTCTCTTCTGATGGCTGGAGGAATCATTTTGCCTCTGACAGTGGCGATGAACTTTGTCCCGTTCGCACATTAGGTTTAGGACACGCTCATCAACACCATCATCCATCGTGCGTCTCGGAGCCGTCATATATGTGCTGACCACATCCGAGCGGGTGACTTTGTTACCTTTAGGTGCTACACACATCCACATTTTCACGATTTCATATCAACAACACGTTTCATTCTTTCTTCCGCAGGAATAATCAACTGAAGCATGCCAACCTGAAACATGGTGTCGAAAGGTTGCTCGCGACCAACTTAACCTATCCCCTATTGAGACAGTATTTTTATGGCCTCCCGCAAGTTCAACTTCTACTATAAAAGAGCCCAGCTGATAATTCAGTTGACCTGAATGAAACCCTAGAACCCAACAACAACACTATGTTCCGCGTCCCAGGTACAGATGCCGATCCGGCACCGCCATATAATGTCGAGAACCACATTGCTTGGAAATCTTGTTTATGTCCAGCAAGAAGAAGCTTAGCTGGCTGATTCGACAAGCTTCTTCAATAGTCATAGTGGTCAAACTTAACTTCACAATCGAGAGATCTCAACGAACCGACATTATCAACATGTTAAAAGCCAACTCAAAGACCGCTCCATCCTCTATCCCGATCGTTTGTATCAGCCTCGGAGTATTCTGCCGAACGTTACAAACAAGACATCACGACCGACTTTTACTCTGCCGTCTTCCTGGCTAAGCATCCAGCAGAAGGACTGATGCCGCCCTGGACCCTAGACTGGCTGGGTATCGGAGTCACGGGCTCTTGAAGACCCCCGAAGTTGCAGACGGTCCTTAAAAGCCAAGTATTCAAGTGAACAGTTTACAACACGAAGCGCCGTTAACCTTCCAGCGGGTACAGCGATGCTGGATCTAGGATCTGCGGCCACGTATAGCGAGATACGAGCATCACTTGCTATCGTGACGAATGCGAGGCTTCATCTGTCGATTTGCGGGGAACCGAATGGCAGACGGAAGACGCAGCGATGTGGCTGAGTTCCCGCCGTCAGGCTTCCCGGGCGGAAATTGAATGAACAACGCCAAGATATGCCACTCGTCCACCCGTACTGTCAAGATTCCTGGACTCATAATCGAAGAACCATTGGTTTCTACCAGAAATTATTTAAGACGTTTGTGAAGCCGTCCTCTTAGATCTAACTCACATGTTTACCACAAACATTTATCATCACTACCATGAAGACGAATCTGGCAGTCCTTGCCCTCGGGCTTCAGCTTCGCACGGCTCTGGGTCAATTTGTACGTTTGCGAATTTTCCAGGCTTAACTTCAACGAGATCACAGTCTGACGTCTGCAGGTTTCTCCTTCTCCCCTAGAAGATACAGGTGTCGTTCTAGAAAGCCAGAATGTCTCTGCCGCCAGGTTCATCGGGTCTCCGGCTCAAATCCAAGCCCTTCCGAAAAAGACTCGCTACGGTCCAAACGTCGTCGGCTTCCACCAGGACGGCGGCAACACCAGAACAAACGACTGGGATGGTCCTCTAGGAGTGTCCCCCGTTGTTGCGAGTCGCTCCATTGCCATCTCGGCCCAATACTGGCACAGCGACAACCGACTCACGGCACGCTCCGTCTGCACCGATGCTGAGGAGCCCTACTTCTGCATCGCTGCCTTTGATCCTGATACCATGGACGTGTTAGGGACGTGGGCTCCCGAGAACATGACGCTGCTTTCTCCGTACATCTCGGTGGCCGGGAACACCATCATTATGCCGACCATGGAGAGGCACATTTTCGAAGTTGAACGCATCGATGGCGTCAATGACACCACCTTCGCCCAGACACGGGACATCGATCTCACCTCCGTACTCCCCCAAGGTCACAGCGCTGTCAGCAGCTATCTCGACGAGGAGGAGAACGTGTGGTTCACATCTGTTGCCCTCATGATAACCGGTACATCCGAAGACTTTTCAATCCTTGGATATGTTACACCAGGCGGTGTCGTGCACACGATTGCCATTGCTGGCCAGAGAATCGAGAATTCGATCGCCATAAGCGGGAGAACTGTCTACCTCAACACCGGCCCCCAGGCATCAGACACCAACAGGAGCACCATCGGCCACATGTTCGCCTTCCGCGCAGATGCGAACGATGGGCAGATCAGGGCTTTGTGGAACGCAACCTACGACGCCGGCAGCTCAGCCAAGCCTGGCGGCTTCTCTCAGGGCTCCGGATCAACTCCTTCACTAGTTGGCGATAAATATGTTGCCATTACCGACAACGCCGACGCTCAAGTCAACCTGCTCATCTACCGCCAAGTTCCCAGCGACGCCGAAACCCTTCCAGAGGGAGGCTTGCCTCTGGTTTGCGAGGTCCCCCTATTCCAGCCGAACGGCAGCGCCAACGAGAACGCGATGGTTGGTTACTTCGATGGGAAAACTTACAGCGTCATCATGAATAACAACTACGGGGCTCCGGAGATGCAGGACCTAGGAGCGTCTAACGACAAGAACGGCGAGTTCAATGACTTTGCGCCGCTGGCTCCTGGAATCACACGCGTGGACATCACCCTTGACGAAATCTGCGAGGCGCGCTGGACTTTGGATGTCCGATCGACAAGCGTTCTTAGCCTCTCGACTGCGAACGGCCTCGTGTATTCCTACACCCAGGATGAGGAGCTTGCGAGCCAGGGGCTCTACGCTTGGTATTTCACGGCTATCGACTTTCGGACGGGCGAGATTGTTTGGCGTATCTACGCTGGAGCTGGTGGTTCTTTCAACAATAATGTTGCTCCTACGCAGTTGTCCCCCAATGGGGGTCTCTATCAGGTTGTCGCGGGCGGCGTCACATGGTTAAAAGATGCCTAATTACATGCTTCCTTGCCAGTCAGGGAGCCTGGTACGATAGCTTATTGAATCTGATCGGAAACTCGTTTCATTCTTTTCCAGAGGACACAAATCCCAGATAAAATCATGAGGCAATCCCGCAAGACGATACAAGCCGATGTGAGAAGTGCTTGGTAATCTAGGCCTGAGTACGCAACGGACTTCAGAGGGTATCTCAGTGGAATCTGTTTGGGATCTTGACGATTTCCGTAAGATGAATTCGCTTGAGATGACACGCCACCAAGCCATACTGAAAGCAAGTTCCGTCCCCCGTTCACTATGTGTGAAGTAGAGGACATACGAAAACATATTCAACACTTCGCTGATACGTTCTCCCCAGCGACTTCTGCACTTGTTCCGATTTCAATGCAATCGGGCAGATAGTGTCCTGGTCACGATACACGCTCAGGTACATTCTTCTTCTATTCCGGGATTTCAGCCCATGAAAGTTTAATGGAACCTTTACCCGTCGTCTCGCACTATTCTTCAAGTATTCCACCACAGAATAAGCATGCTGTCGCGATCAACTCACCCGGACACACGTACGTCTCCTGATAACTACACCCAATCATTCCAGCGACGACTGAATACCGCCGAGAAGCAAAGAGACTTCAGGATGCAGCAACTTACAGATACAGAACACACAACACAGCTCTCTTCAAAGCTGCAGAAGGCTCGAAATCATCCGCATTTATATGGACGGCAGTGAGTTCCGAGCCTGCATATATCCCCGCATGTGATGTCCTCTATTTTCACGCAGAGCCTCGAAGTCAGTACTTCTGTGCACGAACTATTAATGATGTCAGATCGCAAACCTGGATCGGTTGTGTTTCGGTAACATCAGGTGAATGTTGAAAACGCATTGCTGCACTCTGAGGGACCTTCGAAAACCACGAGCTCACGGGATATTAGCTCTAGTACAAAGACAACCGCTCAGGCATGCGACCTCCCGTCTCTACACCACCGATAATACTCTTTAGCACGACAATGCTCTAATCAAGTAGATGGCTACTGCAATAGGCCAAGAAATCTACAGGCGAAGAAGGGACTCAAACCAGGTCTCAGCTCGACCAGAACACCGCCTTCGCTACATTCACACAGCTAGCGTAACGTATAATCCTGCCAGCGCCGATGCCTCGTCATCAACCGCCGCACGGAGGCAAGCAAGATAGATCTCACGATGAGATGACAGCTGTCCGAGCACGGGCTAGCCACGTCGGCAAGGAGCCCGCCGTCGCCGTCCGAGCGACGCCGATCTATCGACTCCCACGCGCGCTAGTAGAGATGAGACGGGAAGCAGCGTACGTCATGTCATTAATCCATTTTGGTTGCTACTACTGCCTGGCTCAGTAAACAACTTCAGGATCGAGGTATTTGTTGCTGTGTGACATCAACATGGGCCTGGGTGAATGAAACCAAACCGCCGCCTCTTCCTCCGGAGGAACTCTGCGAATACTTTCAGGTTTTGGAAGAAGGGGGGAAACTCTGGAGGGAGCGCTCTTTCCACTAGACTACAGCCCCTTATGCTTCGGTTGCTGTTCTCCAGCAGATTCAAAATGCCATGTGAAGACTTCCAAGAGTGTTGTCCAAAAGTCGGTCAAAGTTTGGAGCAAGCCTGGAAGCGATTCAGCTTTCTCGAAATCCATAACCAGGTATCACTGACTGTCATGAATCCTGGCGCCTCTACGGCAAACGGACCGAGCCAGTCTTAGTCCAGAACCCAACTTGAGTTCATGTATCAATGTTGATGTAGGCGTCTAATAGGCCGCACGGTATCGCGGAGTCCGGTCAACTCTTCAAGCTCCTCGCGACTGGACCGAGAAGCTGGACCAAACTCCTGTGCAGCTCCTACAACCCCATGACGAGGCGCGGCCGACTTTTGCAGAGATTATGGAGGATGTCAACCGTATGCGGTCGCAAGGAGGTCCCCCCCGACAACCCAGGAGTAACAACACACCGAGGCATCAGGCCGTTGGAAGTACCAGACATTGGCGACGAATCTTTCCTCCGAGCCGAACTGGAGAGGGAGTGGTCAACAAGTGACGCGACAGAGATGCGGCTGGTGTTGTGCCGTGTCACTTGTTCCATGGTACACATATGATGACCTGCGGTCCTGAAAACATGGCGTATGCAGGATCCTTCCGCGTCGACCAAACATCTTCCCCCTCGCTACCCAACTTGAGGTCCAGCGGCAAAAGCCTACGGCTTTTAATATAGCGGGCTGTCGACGCCCTCCCATCAGGGGCACTGACCGTGAGCCGGTAGGCAGAGAAGGATGCCAAGCATGATGCTTTGCATAGACAGCGCAACCGAGATCAAACGACGACCAACGAAGTCGAATTCGCAATGATCCGGATCCGGATCCGGATCACTTAGATGCCGTTGTGTTTTAGCGTCATCATTGTTAAAGGAGGATGGGAGAGGAGGAGGCAAAATATTGAGAAGTCTCCGCGTGGTACCTGCTTTTGATGTCCCGGAGACGAAGTTATGGGGGCTGAAAAAGATGGTGCAGGGACATTTGGGATATGTTTGAGCCCGACCCAAGGATTGGTTCTCGCGTAGCGGCGGCTCGCCAGCGGTATTGCGACGTCCCGTCGAGCAAGGTACCCGGCCGTCCGTCCGGAGAATTTGAGCCGGCCTGGTCGGATCTAAACCATCTCATTGGGAACCGCATATTTGACGAGCACACATTTCCCTCGAACCAACCTCGATCGTAATCTGGGACGCGTCGGTCCTACCCCAGACTTGCAGTGTCGCCACGTTCGTCCACGGTCCAGAGAGGAAATCAGCTCGTTGTCGAGGAGCACCTATCCGCGAGCTCAATCAACTCCGGCGCAACCACTTCACATTGTCGAAATGAGTTGAGCCTCGAAGTAAACAAGCATCTTCCGAGGGGGAGGCCGAATGTCATCCCCACAATAGCGAGCCGAAGCAGGGATGCCATGCGCCATCCAGTGGCTCGTCGAACGGTTCCGCGCGGAGTGGACGATACTGGTGCAATCTGCTGATCCTCCATGAAGATCCGTCTGTCTGTCGCCAGCCGAACTGCACGCCACTGGGCTCTTCTGCGCAGGTTTGCTGCAGTTGTCTGCCCCGTATCATTAGGGGTTGTCGGCAGTTGTCGATCCACTGCTTGAAGAGAGGCGTAGCGGATTCGGGAAGTGGACTTCGCAGCGGCACCGGAAGTGTCTTAGAATGCGGCAACCATTTCACGGGAATGAATCGGGATAATAGCGATGAAGGGAATGAGCCGACTGGAAGTGTCCCGGTAAGCTGCGGTTGAGATGAGACATTTCTGTTGTCTTGACGCCTGCGATTGTGACAAGACCGTGCTACAGAACAAATACCATGTTCTCGTTCGCGTTCCGGTCGTAGTGATCGTAGAGATACGCAGTGAGATCGCAAGATGGATCAAGTTTAGATATTGGCGAATCACCGCGACTCGAAAACCCTTTTTGCGCCTTTTCATAACTTCAAAACACTTCAGGGCGGCTTAGCAATAGGCCCGAAGCTCTCGTGCAGAACGCAACGTGCTGTGGCCCGGAAGCTGGTGGTCTTGTGCAACAGTCGCCAACAAAACCTCGCGCGTACTCGTATCCCCAAAGTGGTGTACGGAAGGCTGCTGACAGGATGCTGATCCTCAGCCTCTTCACGCGGTGTCTTGTCTCTGGCCGTTAGTGATGCCCAAACTGCAGCACATGTTCCGAAAGTAGACCGTATCCGGGCTCGACAGATTGTGATAACAACGGGCTTCATCTGCGTTGGGGGCACATGTCTTGGCTAGCCAGCTCGTGGCGTCGTCTCCGAAGAAGCCGCCCGTGTTTGAACCTTTGGAAGCTTCCACACAGCTGATATCGACCAGGATCCGTGATTGTGGCGCGGCAGACCGCCCTAAAAGGATACGTACATCGGCCGCGGTAACATTTGTTTCGTCATCCATCAGCAATTCCCTGGTCGATTTTTTAATAGAGACGAACCAGGGGGCCGCCCTCACGAAAAACGAGTTCGCGCCCCATCATTTGCGGGCTTCTTGCGGGAAAAGTGGAATAAGGGAGATTTATGTGTCTTGCTGTGCATAACACGAATAACAGTACACTTCTTGTCGACTATCAAGCTGTCAGTACCCGGAGCTGAGGGGATGGCTGCATCCATTGCGCGTGAAGGATTCCAAGGGAAGCTAAAAAGAAAGTATGTAGTGTGCACATTGGGAAAAGTTCAACTGACTTTGTGTGGCAGGTTAGCAGGATTAGCTAGCTAACACCAGCGAGGGTTTGAGCCCCTGGGCCCAAATCTGCCCATCGCGGTGCTCCTCTGACCCGGTGGCTCGAGTCAAGAAGGAGAGGTAACAGTAGTATAGACGATGATTTGATCGATGCCAGTATGACGCTTCTCTGATGACAAGACCAGTCCGGACAGCTGGATGATTGCTGCTAAGTCCGCTAGGCTTGCTAGGTACCAGCGGATGGCAGCCCAGGGGCAACCCAGGGGCGATATCAAGCTGTGTCTAACTTTGGTGCTAAGACCATTGGTGTGCAGGGATTAGCGGCATGCCTTTTCAAGCACCACACCACAACTTGGCATCTTGGATGGTCTTTTGCTAATTTCCCTTCCAAGGTCGAGCTGCAGCAGCACATGGGCAAGAAACAACCGAAATCCTGATGTTTCTGCATTGGGTCATCGTTGCCTGCATATGAGCCTCTTATCCGGAGACAGTTCGCTGAGAAAGCCGCTTGGACTGTTCGTATGTCGTTTATTGATGACCTTGAAAAGAGACCACAGTCGGCGGAGGGGGAGCTTGGTGACATTTGATTTGCAATCCCGCGGACGCTTGCCAGGCACGCCGAACATCAGGGGCCAAGGTGACAAATGGGGCCGCCCAATTGACCTTTAGCCGGGGTCTGGTTCGCCTTTTTTTCCTCAGACCTTACTCTCACTGTTCGCTGAGAGCGGTTGGATGCCGTGCTCCTAGGCGCGTCCGCCAACACGCGTATGATAGCGTCGAGTATGCTGTGCCTGGCTCTTCCTTGGCGCGCTTTCATTCTGCAAGGTTGCCTTGTGGATGGTGTTCCAAAGATAAAGATAACAACAGCCGCGGAGGAGATTTTCGAGATTCCCGAGTCTGCTGCTGGGCCGTATCAAGGTAGAGCTACAACGGACTGCAGCGTACCTTGTGCCCCCTCAGTGCGACTGAAGTGCACTCTAGGTGGTGGCCATGGAAAGTTGAGCGGCAGCAGACGTTCAACAAGAGTTGCAAATACCAATGCTGAGGTTTGAACTGGACGGTGTCGCCGGGCGCGCACATCATGTTCGGAATAAAAAGCAATGTGGGAATGTCCAGGGGCCCGAAGATGGAGTTTCTTGGGTTTCCGACTCGGAAGCACCACTTTTGACTCGCTCTGTGGAGCTGGCGTTAAGTGCTATGGGTAATTGGGGATTGAAGATCGAAGATCCAACAATGCTGATGCGGCCGAATTCTGATTCTGGACTCGGACAAAATGCCAATCTGCCTAGCGACCCTTTTTCGCCGGGTGCGAACACCCAAAAGTTGCACGCCCCTATAGTCCGAGATGATGAGGTGAGGTCTCAAGGAGACGAGTCTCCGAAGTTGTGGAATCGCATAGCTAGGCGGGATTGAATGTCCTTTCCCCTTCATGGTTCATCAGCGTCAGCATCAGCCGTTCCGTTGGGCGTGGTATCCGAGCAACAGAGCATGCTTGAGTATATGTTTGTGGATCGGCTTCGACGGTAGTTTTGGGCAGGAATGCGGCTGGCCATGGTGTAAATTGTCGAAGAGTCATACCACTGCGTGCTCTAGGTATCGTCCGGCAGTCTGAACATTGTAGGCACAACAGTCGTTTGAGCCTTCGTCCGGCGAAGAAGCCGTAGACGGTAGGACTAAGATCGTTGTTGGGTCTTGAATATCCACCGCGTGTGCATCCCAGCAATAGTGTTGGCGGTTCTCTGGACCTGCGCAGGGAATCGGAGGCCACCACGCACAGCCAGGTAGGATGCAACGGGGCCCCGAAAGCCGGTAGGGGTTCTTCTCGTTGGCGCCGGGTGCAATTGACGAAGAGCGTGGAGGAGGTCGTGGGCCAGTGGGACGGCACGTATCGAGTTGGTCAAGACTCCGAAGAAAGCTTGTGCGGTGTTTCGGTCGACGATGTCAAGAAGGAAAAAGATGCGAAAAAAAATGACGACCATTGCGGGCATGTGTTCGTAGGGTCTCCGTCCATATCTCGGAGCCTTTGATGAGGGTGGAGGCGGCCGGAAGATTCCCTCCTCCTCGCGGACCGATGGTGGCATCTGTCGGGAGGCGTCCGTATGGGCGGTAGATTGGTGGCGCCTGGTTGGACACCAAAAGTCGGAGGTGCTGATTGACCCTGTTGTTGACTTTGATGTTCCACGATGTTGATGTTGACGTGAGATAAGGTGAGGTTGCACTGGGCTGCGGCAACGGATCCAATATGGAACAATGGTAAGATCCAATGCTATGGGTATCTAGCGGTCCGTTAATGTATTCGAGGAAAAGAATACCCAGCGCTGGAGCGACGCTGGGACATCCGCGACAATTACCTTTCCTGATTGTGTTTGTTTCGTCATCAGCTGTTCGGACGAAGGAGCTGGAGAGCCATTGAGGCGTGGCCCGAGGAATTCCTTGCAGGCTTTTACATTGTCTTGCCATTCTTAGCCAAGACCCTACCTACCTAGGTACCCTACCCGTTCATCTGTTTTCGAATCTTGAAGGCTCCTTCCCTGAGGCGAGTCGGTGAAAAATTCTATGCCTCACTTTTCCGTCTGAGGGAAGCGCGAGGACGTTGGCGGTTGCTACCGGTTGCGCCTTCGCATACCTAGTGCCCCAATTAGAGAAAGCCCAGGCAGGTACCGTATGGACTGCTTTCCTCAGTCGCGCCTTCACTTTCGTCAGAGCCTTGACTTTTTTTATTTTATTTTTTTGACACATCGAAAATAAATTGATATCCATCCGGTTCGGTGGGCATTTCGCATTTCCTTATTGCCAAGCAAACTCAATTCGAATGAACAGCTGCTTTCAGACACCTTATTTTATCGCGAAATTGTCGACCTCCTCTTCCTTCTTCTTCTTCTTCTTCGACATCCTCATTGGTTCTTTAATGCCCGTCCTGTTCCTTTGGTTTCCCGGCGAGTCGGAGCCCGCCCGGCCCGTCCGCTCTCACCACACTTCCGTCTTGCTGTCGACTAGCATGGAATGAATGGCATGAATCTGTACCGTCGACTTCTCCAGAAACCCCGAGATGCAGACCAGACACCAATCATATGGTGGCATTCGTTCCGGTAGGTATCCTGCTTTCCCGAGGTGGGCTTCCGAGGCCGCAGTGCCTGTCTGCTTACTATTTGGCACGTAGTCTGCGACCGCAATACCCAAGCAGCCAAAACGGATACCTACAGTACACCACGGATACGCGGTAGAGAGTACTTCCCGATCAACATCCCGTCTCCACTGTGAAGAATCCAACCAGAAGGTTACGGCTTCGCGGCTCCACGCTTGACAGGACACAGCCACTGGGAGGGACGAATTGACAGCGGGGGGACCTCTTGAGTCTTGAATCTTGATTGCGTTGTGTTCTGAGGGTTGCCCCACGCACAAGAATACGGCATTCGGTCCACCCCTGAACACGCCAACGCCCGCGACACGACACGACACGACACTACCGCTGGTGCACGCTATTGAGAGGTCAGGAATCTGCAAGTTCCATCGATGTATGAGGAGAGTCAGTCGTTAGAGGCCATGTCCTGGTCATACACGGGGCTTCAGATCTGTCTGTTTCGACATGAAGCCACCTGATCAGTGATGAGAAACCGACGTGGACCTTATCTTTGGACCAGCCACATCCAACAAGCTGTGGTAGCCCACAGTCATTGGCAGACAAGACATACCGCAGACATGGGCACTCCGGAGGCTGGAATCGCAAGCTGGCAGCGCTGGTGTTCTCGCTCGGACCTCCGGGGCAAAGCAGAGGTCAGTGAGAAGGGAGTTGCCGACGCCGCGCCACGACACGTACGACACGACAGACAGCGCGGCAAGACGATCTGCCAGGCCTGCCCTACGCTTGGGGGCCAGACCACACCTACTATGTACACCATTTTGAGGTGAAGTGCAGCTTTTTAGCAGAGGTGTAAGACCCTGCCAACGCTGTTTACTAGTACACGCAGATTTACGGCTCGGGTCTGTTCTTGCACTTGCTGATGGGATGCCTCTCGCAGCTAACCTAAGCTGCAGCAGTCCGAGAGCTTCGTTGTCAGCACCCTTTCTTTTCCTTTCTTCAATGGAATCCTGATACTGCCCCGACTCGCCCACTCCGCCCTGTTTGCCCGGCTGTTGCGGTGCATACCGCTCTGCATTGCATTGCACCTCAACAGCGGCCTGCCCGCCCTGTACAGAGTACCGCACTGTCACTCCTTTCTTGGCAGGCCAGGGCCCTCGCAATCAGCCGGAATTGACAACAGAACCATAGGGTGGGATGAGCCCGATACTCGCAATCGGACTCTTGGTAGTTCGTGTTGCGCTTGTTGTTGTTGGTAATCAACAAGCTTTGAGTTCAGGGGTTTGCAGTTCAAATGCGCCGCACTGACAGACGGTGTACATTGGACGCTGCTTATTCTTCCCAGTGGTCTGGAAGAAATTTCTTATTTGATGCTTGCCTAACCGTTCAGTAACGATTCGGGCCGTCGGACACGGAGGACAAGGCAGTCGTTATCGCCGGGTGGGATGGAAAACTCGTCAGTCTTTCCAATTCTGATCCAACACGAATGCAGCCTAGTCGCACCAGTGACTGCTCATGCCATCGACCATCGGCCGTGGACAGTCACCACTTCGACCCCCGGGCTAGTGGAGGAAGATCCCGCGACGCGCGCAACACCGGCGTCCTGTCCATCTTTGCAACGCTGTCCAAGGAACCAACGGACCACAAAGGGGCGGCGGCGCTAGGCCAGTTGCCCAGTTGGGAGTTTACTACGCCGTGCTCCGTACCTAGTGGACGACGGGAATCGGGCGTGTTCCTCTACGCAGATGCATCCACGTATCTGAGGTGCTGATCGGGCATTTGGTGTACAGGGAGGCGAATATCGATTATCGACCTTTTCCCTTGTCGATTTGTGCATCGAAGACTTTGTCGGGCAGAGCAACGCAGCAGTGAGTGCGTACGAGTACTTGTACTGGTGATGAGGCCGATGGCTCTCAATTGGACGGAACCACAAAGTATCTGACTATTATATGTACGTGCCTGACTCTACTCCTGTCTTCCATTCTCTGCCCTGGCCAGAGACTCAGAGTCTGGCCGGCCCAAAGATGTGGTGAGAATGCAAAGCAGGGAAAGGTACGTACATAGTACCTACCTGCCGGGCGGCGGGTGCAAGGCAAGCGGAAAGAGGCGGACCCCAGCAAGCTCTGCCTCCCTTGCCCGTTGAACAATAAGAGACGCAGGACGCAGGACACAGAACACAGAACGACAACCGACAGGGCGGACTAAAAAAGAGGCACAGGGAAGACGCAACTTGCACCGCCCATCCCGAGCGGCATCCACAGTCCACATCGACATCCACAGTCCGGGGCTGGGGTTGCCAGCACTTCGTCAACAAGCAAGAAACCAGACACATGTATGGGTACCTCATGCTTGGAAAGCAGAAGGGATACAGAGAGGCGGAGAACATTACCACCATCTATACGTGATGATGCTGTTGACTCAATTGTATCCGTATGTTGCCGTGTAACTCGAATATCAAAAGCTAAAAGCATCTCGTTGCATAGCACGTCAAACCAGGTGTGGGCAGGTTCGACAGTCCAGTGCAACCATCCCAAAGGTTTTTGTACTGATACTATACGTCTCCAATCCGATTACCATCCTATTCATCCCAGCCATTCTGCTAGTCTGTCAACTGGCATCCGTTCCCATCCTTTTGTCTGCCCGCTTGCCTGTTGCTCATGCTCGCTGCGCCAGTTAGTGACAGTCTCCTCCTTTCCCCCTCCCCTCAAATTCACCAGGACCCAGCTTGCTCCAACTGCTGCTGCCTATCCTTCCCTCTCTTACCCCGTCCCGTTCTTCCTGCCTCTCAGTCCACGTCTCTGGTTCCCGTTGAGTCCAGTTTCACCGGCGGCGCCTACGTCTTGCCCTCCACGCCCGATCCAGCCACCCCTGTCCTGTCCTTCCGCGACTCTCCCAAAGTGTCATATTCACCAGGGCACATCAGCTCCTGTTACCGCGTGGCTTTTCAGTTTTAATTCCCCTAAGCCGTCCTATTGCCAGGCGCGATCCCGCAATCCGTACCTTACCGTATGGCCTCCGCAGCGGTGTCTTTCCCCGAAACAAACCACACACATCGCACACCACCTCATCTTCCACGTAATAAGGCGGCGGCTCAGGCAGGTACACGTACAAGTACCTTACCTCACCTTGGTGCCCAGAACGTGTTCCGGATCAAGTTCCAGCTCCTATCCAGCTCTACCCTACGACGCAAGGTAGGGGACTCTGCATGCTGAGCTGCACAACGAACACAGATACATGCCCAAAGTACCTAACCTGCACCCTGCCCTGCCTGGCGGTCCTGATCTGACCTGTGCACCTTACCTTTTACTTTACACGCCGCGTCCAGCCATTGCCGCTCTCCACCACCTTGGCTCAGACTCCTTCTACCGTCATCCCGTCCTTTTTTTTTTTTCCTCTGATCTCTCCTCCCACCCCAATTCCTCGTTGTCTTCCGCACGAGTGAACCAAAGTTGTTGTCCTACGAAACGCCAGACAACACATCCCACTCCCACCCCCCCCATCTCCTTTTTTTTCCCGCCCTTTTGTAATCCTAAATCTCGTCACCTCCTTTTGATGATCACGCCCCCCCGTTCGCTGTCCTCCCAGGCCGACCATTCTTCGAAACACGACACGTTCTTGGTCAACCACACATTCGTTACATAGACAGTCTTGCTTGCAAATTCCATTCCGGCAAGCACGCGACCCTGTACCTACCTACCTTACCTGCCAGTGCTTCTGTACGAGCTGCTGTTGTTCATTGCTTCTACGTTTCGAAAAGGGCCCGTTCTGTGAGCCCACCCTTCACCTCAGCTCGTCCGCGCCGCCACGACCTCGACTAGCCATTACAGGCGTCACGTTCGTTAATTCTGCTGCGACGAGAAGAGGAAGAAGCCGTGGTCCCGTCGCTGCCGACCTTGCGCCACAGCTTGCCTACTACCGTACGAGAAGGAAGAAGGAGAGTCTATCGGTCGTCGTCGTCGTCGAATCGCTTCGTCTCCCCGTCACCCCAAACCCGCCTCGATACGCTTGCCCGTAATCGAATGGGTCTGAGGCCTATCGAATCCACCGACGCGCCCACCTGTCGACCTGCTGTCGTCCAGTAGGGGATTTCGAGCAAGAGAAGGAAGGGGAAAAAAAAGAAACGACCAGCGAACTCCGTACCCTCGACGATACACGCAGCATCACCAAACCAGCCTTACATCGCTCAATTGCAGGCGAATTACCGACCGCAGCCACATCCGGCGGTTGTTCCATACGCCGTCGTTGCACAAGGCTCACGACGTCAGCTTGCGCTGCGCTGTCGTGAGAAAGTGGTGTACAGAGGGTACAACAGGCGACTAACTTGGCCAACCCACCACTAATCCACATTTGGGTCCATCATGGCACCCAAGACGCCCCGGCTCAAGATCCTCTCAGGTGCGTCCATTTCCTGGCTTCAATTCTTCCCGCCCGCTCCAGTAATTGCTTCTTCTTCTTACATCGGTGCGACCGTGTGGATCGGAATTTTGTGTCCCTTTATCTCTACCCGTCAGCCCGGCTTTTCCTCCCCAATTACACCTTTCCGTCCCTTCCATTTGCCAAATTCACACTCGTTATTTTTTCCTACCACCCCTCTCTCTCTCTTTTTTTTTCTCTTCTAATTTTCCTCCCTCTCCCTTCGTTCGCTCCAGGGACCGGTGCTCGTGCATCGTGTCGAATGCGATTACCATGGCCGACGCCAACAGCAACAGTGAGCTAATGAGCGTGTGTTCAGTGGGTGGGAATCCGGTTTCCGCCTTCTTGTCATGGAGATTACAGGCAACCAACGCCTGCGATGTTACACTCGTGTGGAAATCGGGATATGATCATGTTGCGCAATACGGCATTTCGTTCAAGTATGTTCCGCTCCCTGCCCAGCGTCCTGCGACCACTTCTAACCAGATCATCACAGGTCGCCAGTCTTTGGTAACGAACGCTTCAAGCCTCGACATGGTAAGTATGCTCCTCGAGAACCAGGGGAAAATGGATTCATCGTTGCTTACGCGCTTTTTCTACAGTCGTTCGCGTTCCCGAAGAAGCCGCAAACACCGTCGGCCCCTTCGATTACGTGATACTTTGCATCAAGGCCCTGCCTGATGTTTACGATCTCGCCGCCGTCATCGACGCTGTCGTCACGCCCCAGCATACGTGCATCTTGGTCAACACAACGCATACACTCGGCGTCGAGGCTGCTATAGAGGAGCGTTTCCCTACCAACGTCGTCTTGTCGCTGGTCTCCAATGCCGAACTCTCCCAACTTGGCCAGAGCGAATTCGAACACAAGGGATCTACCGAGATTTGGGTTGGACCTTCCAGCAAGAATGACAACATCCCGGCCGCGATTCAGGAGGACATGGCTCAGGCACTGGCAATGACATTGACAACCGGCCAGGTCGATTGCAAAGTCTCCCAGAACATCCGCCAGCAGCAGTACGAAAGGGTGATTGGGTGAGTATCCCTTGAATAATGGTGTTGATCCCTTGCTGACAATTCCACCAGCCCTATCGCTTTCCACCCTGCGAGTGTGATTTTCGAGACATCAAACCACACGCAGCTGCTCGAGAAGGTTGGAGTCCGAGACTTGGTGAACGACGTGATCGACGAACTTATCGCCCTTGCCACTGCACACGGCTGCAAGTTGGCCCCCGACTACAAGCAAAAGACGATCGACGACATGACGAGGCCCACGCCTACCGAGAGTATCATGTGGCAGGATTACATTGCGAGACGACCAATGGAGGTCGAGACGTATCTTGGGTCCCCGATAAAATTGGCGAAAGAGTCCCGCGTCCCCGTTCCGCGCATCGAAACACTTTATGCGATTCTGCACAACCTTAATATCGTCAACCGCCAGAGACCGCCCAAGCCTGTCGATGCTGCTCTGGCGCCTCCGGGGTCCCCTACATCCCAGTCACCCGCCCCGAGAATGTCGACGCAGAATGGCATCCGTCCCATGAACGGCAACGGTATGCCTCCCCGCGGACCCCGCCCACGCAACTCGTCCAACCTGGGCCCGCCGCCCCCCGGCATGCGTCGACCGCCCATGAACGGCGGCCCTCCGAACGGCTACCCTCGTGGCCCCCCTGCGCCCGGATCTCGGGCTGCATCAAGGCGAGGATCTCTCGAGGGAAACGACCTGGAGGAGTTCTCTCATCTGATGCTTTACGACGATATTCCCGAGGGCGGCGAGCCCGGCTACGGCCCGGAGGGCTCTGATCTCACGCTTCGTGAACGGGAGTTGGAGCTGCGTCAGAGAGAGCTGGCTATGAGAGAGCGGGAAATGCGGATGAGATCAAGGGGCCCGCCTCCCCGGAGAGGCCCGCATCCGATGCGCAACAGCGCCCAGGCATTCGACGAAGACGATGACGACGATGACTACTTCGACCCCAACTCCGGCCCGCCGCCTCCCATGATCGACCCCGAGAACTTCGACATGATGAGCGTAACGTCGAGGAAGAACCGGAAGCAAGCGCCGCCGCCTCCGAACCGAGCCCAATTCCACAAGAACGAGGTCTACGACGCAGCTGCACCCCCGGTTCGGTCTTCTAGGTTCCGCCCGAACTTCGGCCGCAATCGATCCAGCCAGATCGCTAACATGCCCCCCATGAACGAGAACATCCTGGACGACCCCCTTCTCTCCATGACATCAAATCGTTACGGCGCAGTTGACCGAGGAGCAATGCACGCAGGATCCAGAGCGAACTCGCTGACGGCTTCTCGATTGGACGAAATGCAGTTCGCCGGCGGGCCGATGCAGATGGGCATGAACGGAGCATTCCCCCGGCGAGCTAGCCAGTCGCCGGGAAATCCGTACAGCCCTTCGATTCGAGGCGGAGGTCGACCGTCGCCTCCTAACGGTTTCGGCGGCCCTTCGATGAACGGTCGGCCATCGCCGCCAGATGGTGTCCGTCAACCCGTGCCCCGATACCCTCCCGGCCATGGTAACGCAGTCGCGCCACAGCAGGTTGAGCAACATGTCGGGGTGAGCGGCCTTCTCCCACCCAAGCAGAAAAACGTAAGAAGTCTGACTGGTAGTGCGAGCGCCAGCGCGGGCAGTGGTGAATCTCAACCGGACACCGAGCCCTCGGCCCACAGCAGTCAGAGCAGTCTTGGCCAGCGTCCGCCCATAGGAGTGCGGTAAAGCCGAGGGCCTGACTGCTCCACACTGCATCCAAGTGACGACGCCGCGGCCGGCGATACGGAACGGCATCGATTATATGGCCCGATTGCGACCCGAAACGAATACGAAGACACGTCCCCTTCACCCATTTTGCCCGACGATTCAAGGGCCACAACACCCTTGTCCCGAGCAAACACCCCGATTCACCACACACCGTTCCCCGACAATACGATAACGACACGAAACGTTTAGACAGGGTCTTGGTCTACTCATCGCGGCAAAACACATAGCTAATTCGGCGACTTTTTATTTCCTTTTGATCGAATGGACTTTTGTCCAGTACATACATACGGCATTGCGGCGAAGGGAACAGATTTTCAACTTCTGGTAATAGTAGCTTTGGCGTGGACGACTTTACTTATTTCGCTCGGCCTCGGGGGACCACCGTTGGAGTTGGACAACAGATGGTTACGTCAAAACGGCGGGCGTCTGGATGGGCCCGGATTGGCGAAGTTCACGAACATGACTGATCAGGGATTCATACCAAGATCCGGCGGTGGAGATGGTGTCTGACGTTCCTTGGGCCATTGTGGGCGATATGGGAAGTTGGATGTGTATAAAACCGGAACGCCTATCCAGGCTATTTTTCTTTTGTGTCTGTCCTTCACGACGAATTTTCTTTTTGAGAGGTCCCCCCATGACCAAAGCATGGGAGAGGCTGTTTTTGGGGGATCACAAGTAACGAGCATAGACAAGGGCCGGGAGCGGTTTTGATCCGGCAATACAAAGATGGGAAGATTATTGCATGGTCGAGGAAGAAGGGTGGCATGCTCAGGCCGAAGCCTCTCTGCGAAGGGGATATTTTGGCTTTTGTTCCGTAATTTTTAGTTCCCCAATGACGAAGAGCTCGGCGACGACGAGAGAGGCGCCGAGGTGGACAGGGTAGAAAAGTTTTGAGGGGCACGGCATGTAGGCAGCTCCTTCAGGGGCGTTCATTTTGAGCGCAATGGAAGTCATCTCTCAAGTTCAGTCAATCAATCTCTCGCGTCCATCAGAAGTGAAGAAATCGTGTGGTGAACTGAATTCTTACCCCTTTTGCGGCTCGGACGGTTGTGGCTTTCGCGGCGGGCTTACTATGACGCAGATCTGCAGTTTCGCGAGACATGCGCTTGTTGGGCCGCAATGCTAGGTAATTACAATTTCGAATCTGTTGGCGCCGCGGTTCCCGGTTCCCACGACGTTGGGTATTAAATTAGACAGAGAGACAGTCCAGGTCTCTCTCCTGATCTCAACTTGAGCAAGAAGAGCAACTGTTGTTGTTGTTGCTATTGCGTCACAGTTCGCACCTGCCATCTGATGTAAGTAGGGTAGGTCCCCCCGTCTCCCGTCTGTGCGAGCATAACGCGTTCAAACTTCCATAACGGCGCGTCGCAAAAAACGTGTGTGTGTTCATCAGATCAGATCATGCTGATTTATGCGAGGCGACTTTTGGGAGGGTCGAGAGGGAAGGGTTCTTGCCTGGGAGGGAGTGAGTCTTGCCGAGTGCCGGTGTGCATGTGTGTGTGTGTGTGTGTTTGGCAGGCATGTGCTTGGAGGGATGGGAAAGGAAAGGCGAGGGAAAGGAAGGTAAGGTGATAAGGTACGTAGCTGCTTCTCGTTTGTTGCTAATCTTGGCAGGAGATGTGTCGGGCGGAGTGTGCACGGACCTTGCGTCTGTCTGCCTTGGAGGGCGTTGGGCCAGCTGGTGACAGGTTTGGCAGGCAGGGCACCTGGGCTGGGCGGCGGGCCAGCCAGGCCAGGCAGGCCGCAGGGGGGGTGGGGTTCGTGGCTCGTTTGCGCGGGTGGTTCGGATAACCGGGGCGGCAGGTGCCAGGGGATAGGTGGATGGGAAATGGGAAATGGTGGAAGTTGTTTACGGTACCCGCTTTTTCTTTCTCTTTTGACGACAGTCATTCATTGCTGCTAGACGCAATCGCGACATAAGGCATTACGAAGACAGGAAGGCTATTGGAAATACCCACGCGACGGGGCTTTTTATCGATTGAGGCCGACGTACGATATTTCTTCATACAAGACTTGACGGCTGAGATTTCAGGTGAGTTGTGCTGTGTTTGGTGATGTTGACTGATGCCTCATCCCGCCCCCACTTTGTTGTTTTGTTTTGTTTTGTTTGGGTTTGACTTCATGTCGTGCGGCTGCGTACTGAGCTCTGTTTCTTTCTATTTCTTTGCTCTTTCTTTTGATGCAAATTTCGGTCATTTTTTATGTTTCATCTCTCGCAAGACTTCAGCTTTCTTCACGACAGGGGCTGGTTCTTTGCGAGAATGTTGTGCCTTTGCTGGATTAGGTGGGTTGACTGACTAGACGCAGACGACCTACCTCCTTGCTTCCTGGACGAAGACGAGGATTTCATCACGAATTCAAGCGGTGACTGAGGGCAAGAATATTCTCAGGATGGCGACGAGGAACATCAACATGACGCACACGGCTCGGCCGTCCATGTCGTCGGGCTCGGGGAACGCGATGAAGACGAGGCAACTTGTGAGTTTTCTCTCTTTTTACTGTTTATTCTGGCGGCTTTATTTGGGATTCGAAGTCTCTTGGATTGCGAGGGTTCGGAAGTCGAGGTCCTTGGTGCGGATGAGCGTCAAGCCCCCTCAGGAGCTCGAATGGCTGGCAGTTCCGCGGGCTGAGATGCGGTCGAGGTCATGTGAGATGTTTTATACATTTGCTTCCTCTTTGCTGACTTCCGTTCGACCGGACACAGACGCATCTTCATTCCCAGCTGGCCCAGCTATCCGCCAACCTCGCAGACACCGAGAACCTGGTTCGTATGACGAGCGTTCAGGCCGAGAGCATGCGGGGGCTTGGTGCGTGGCACGGCGGAATGTGAGTTCTTGTCCTTGATTTCTTCCCTTGGATCTCTGGAGTGAGGATGTTGATGAGTCGTACAGGTTCATGGCTGCTAGCAAGGTGCTTGGCGAGGAGGCTATCAATCGGGATGCGGCGGCGCAGGCGAGGGGCGGACAGCGTTAAGAGGTCTGGGACGCCTGTGGGGAGAGTTGGAGTTTTTGATTGTGTGGTTGGTTGGCTTTGTTATGATGATGAACTACGAACGCATGAATGCTGAAGGTTGTGGACTTGCGACTGGCGTGTTGGGGATGAGGACGTCTTACGTGGAACTCGAGGCCGGAAGTTCGTGAATCGAGACTTCCTATCAGCATCCGTCGTCTCTGTTGCGCAGCGTTGCGATATGACAGAGTGATGAGATAGGTACGCAAGTGAGTTCATTTGGTGGTGTCAGCCTTCCGCACCTGCCACCCATCCAGGACATTACCGTGGCACTGATGAAGTGAGAACGATCATCACGTCGTTTTTACTCTCGACGGAGTCTTCTCCGGCAGGATTGTGCTCTTATAAATAGTAACAATCCCCTTCACTTGTCATCGAAGCCAGGAATCCTCGCGTGCCATGCTTTTCCGGAGATTGACTTCGCAAGACCAGGGAGGGAGACTCTCAATATTTTTCTGTCTTGTCACCGAGTTGAGCAGTCTCGTCACGCTCTGCCCCTTTGTAACCCCATCTCGCCGGCTTTGTCTGTCTTTGTTTCTCAATTATTCTCGTCGAATACGGTATCCTCGGCAGAATCGAGGTCTTGAGGGGGGGATCTGACATGGCTTGGTGTTGATCAGTCCGTCAGACCTCTGCTCCCGGCACCCCCGCGCCATCGTCAAGCTCAAAACTGCATTGCGACCCACTGTCGACTGAGATGATCTGCAAACATACTTGACTTATAAACCACTCACTATTTCAAGTTCAACTGCTTTGGCTTCCGTCGAAGTCGTCTACAAGTACCCTGCTCAAAATGCTTCTACGTGCTCTGACAAACTCCACCAAGTTTCGTCTCTGGGACATTGATGTGTGTGTCAGGATATCATTGTCTGTTGCAGATACCGCGAACGCGAATGGAGCTTGAGGTGATGGTAGACGCGATATAAAACGACCAGTCAGTCGGCAGCAGCGAGTACTGCTTCCAGACAGAGCTCACTTGGGAGGATACATTGAATGCACTCTGACTCCAGTACCCGTCGATGACGTTGTAGTAGTCTGATGCGTCAGCATTCATACTTCGACGGGATTTGGCGATGAAGCAAGGCATTCTGCATGGCTGGCGTATTCGCCTTGGAATACTCCCGTGCCAGGAGCGAGAAACGACGGTGCTGGGCACGCGGCTAACTCGGCCGGAGAGGCGCTTTCTAAGGAATAGAAGTCTTCGCCGAATCTCACGCGGTGACGGAACCGTTCGTACAGCCATGATGAGAACTAAAGAGGCACTCGTGGGCTGTTCCGTGTGGTGCAACGACGTACGATTCGAGACCCCCATGTCTGAAGAGTGTACTACTCTCGGGTAGATCTCTCAAATATATACCTGGAAGATATACACCGTTTCTAATCTTTCACCTCGAAAGAGACGATGATCACGCGATGGCAACATGCTGCGGATTCCGTTAGTCCGCGATGAGGGGCCGCAGACCCCGTCCTCCTCTTCGTCTCGTCAAGATGGAAACATCTCGCCGGACACACGATCTTCACAGCCAAGATGTGTTGGAAAGAGGTATTTTGGCAGCTTTGAATTCCGGTGCAAGGGTATAAACGTGATGGAGCTTGCTGTGACTGTTAAACTGGACTTGCCTGTTAACACCGGACTCCCTGAGAAGCATCCCTGGTTCAACGATAGGAAGAATACGCACGGAATGATGAAGAACAGTGATACGCCGACTGGTCTGAAGAACGCGTCTTGCATCGGAAGCCTCGGCGTTGACCTTCTCAGCTCTGAAGAATACCGTGCTACGCAGGGCTTGTCTCGAGACTATTCATAAAACAGCTCACCGATCATGTTTCGCAAGTACGTCCCTGAAAAGAGGATGAAACTACCTGAATAAGCAGCTGCAATAACCGGTGCCGTCGCACTCCGCCTGTCGAGGTCGAGAACTCCAGCACAGACAGGAGTGTGGATGAAGTGGCTTGTGTTGATGTGAGATAGAACGTCCATGTCCTTGGGAAATTCTCAAGATGACGAATCATAAAGACTCAGCATCACACTGGCTATAAGTATCCATTTTGTACTAATTTCAACTGGGCCGTAAGTCGATCATCGAAGTTGAAGAATCCGGACATTTGACTTGCTTGTTCCTTGGTTAGCAGCCAGATAAGCCGTCTTACGGGCATGCCTGATCTTGTTCAAAGACGGGAGCCCGGAACCCATAACCATTTCATCTCCGTCATGCCCTGGAAGCTATTAAATCCCGAATACTTTCAAATCAGAGAAGAAGAAGAGAGACGGCAGCTGGATTCCAGGCTGCATTTGTTCCCAAGAAGCCACCGTTGCTATGTTGGTGCTGTCGAGTGGAAAGATCAACGAACCGAACGAGCCAGTATCAAAGGCACTGCAAGAAAGATCCACGCCTTGTGACTTTATGATTCAGAAGATCACCCCTTTCCATGGTTGAGGGGCAAGAACTCGGTTTGAATCTTGAATGGCATTTTATACACTAATCCCAGCGGAAGGAAGCCTTTTCTGAGATTCATTCCGACCCGACAAGTAGCCGAGGATACCGATCCCTGGACCCAACACTGAAGAGAATCCAATGCCGCGCGTTATTTATATTTGTCTCCTACTTCCCCTTCCGTCTACCTGAGTCTCAAGCGTCTTCAGTCTCTGATCTCATACATGATGATTTTCCCGGCCTGATCGTGTTCTGGGTGTATGGGACCGCTCGCATGGAAGTTCTTGATCCTGGTTAGAAAACGGCTGCCTTGTCTTGTCTGCATCAAGCTCGAAGCGCTATTCGAGGCGGAATACCTCGACAACAGAGATGACCGGAGACGAAGAACAGTGTTTGCCGTTTCAGGATGGCGCGTCCGTCGTCCCATATAACTCCGGAAAGCCACTGAACAAGAATGAGTGCTACCTCTTGGACAAGACAGAGACTGGAGGCTCCGCGTGATTTTCGTTTGTTGTCGACGTCTACAGTACCAGAACCATTTAGACTTTTATACGTACATCCCAAACGAAATGGAACGCTGCCCTAGATTCAGCTCGAATCGTAATTCAACTTCATCGAGATTATTCTAACCAAGCACGGCTATTGTTCAGACAGGGTCGACGACCGAGGACGTCGGAAGCAGTCCTCATACTCGGATGAAGTATCGGCGAATTATTACAGACAGTGAGTGAGCTCGCCAGGATCTCTTAGCATGCCCAGCGGGCCCGTAGAAGATTGTCCAGGCATGAATGAGAACTGGCTCTCTCGCTGGAGAATTGGCTAAATACGGGGGGCCACTACAGTCGTTGTTGTTCGTTCCAACAGACATAGTCGGAAAGGGGGCATGCTCTGATGGCGAATATGACGGTGCGATCCAATTGAAGTTGAGGCCATGACCTTGATGGCGTCTCTCTGCTTCCGGCCATGGGGCAATCGACGGCGAGCAACACCACACCGATAACAAATGGAATACTTCAACAGAACCCAGCGATCCCGGACGACAACGAGTTGAAGAACGCTCGAGTTAAACATCGTCCGCTGTCTTGACTCTTCGAGGGTTACCTTCAGCCCGAGGACATGGCTACCAGAACCAATTCCTGATAATCGGATTTCTCTGCTTTCCTTGGTAGCAAAACACGTCCCGTCGACCTCGATACAGCGTCTTATACGATCCTGGCAGTAGTCCGACATCGGCACGTTGGAGGGCCATACCCATTTATATATTATACCTCAGAAGTCCAGTCCGCTGATATGGGTCGCGTCACGTTCTCTTTGTCTTGTTCTCGGTCGTGGCAGTCTGGTCTTCACTTACCGACCAAGTTTTACACAAGTGTCAGGCTGGATGGAGGATAAGCTCCGATGCTTCATGCGAGGCAAAGATGGCAGCGCAATATTAAAAACACTCGGAAACAGATGAGAATACCCGCCGAACGACGATGACGGAAGACAAAAGGCAGAAAGTACTGCCTCATCTTGATGGCCCACGGTATATGACCCTGGCCAGCCTTGCACAGACTCCAGAGTAGCTCACGAGAACAAAAGCGGAGGCAAAACGAAGCAACCATAGGCCAATCCAAGGTTCAGGGAGGGGAAGGAAAGAAAGAAAGGGGAGAGCTTTTATAGGCTCTTCCGGTTGAAGTCGACAAAACCGCCAGACCAGGGGGTCTCCAGCACCCCTAACCCTAACCCGGGAGTTCACGGCTGCGCTGACAGACCGAAACCGCGTGAGATTACTGGGTTTACGGTGAAGGTAGGACTACTATCTGGATGGAGAATGCATCAAATCCAAGTCTGATGCGCGTTGATGATTTCCGGGATAAGAAGAGTTGTGTACTGCCAACTAGAGCCCAACATAACCTTGACAAACACCCGCCAGACAGCCTCAGGCGTGGCATTGAACGAGCACTGGCTGAATGAGGAAATGCCGCAGGTCCCGATGAGAAAATGGCGCAAGGAAAACCAAACCGCACGAGGAAGAGCTCTCTTGCCGGCAGTGAGGTGATGATAGAGTTCGGAAGTACGTGAGAGAGGCGCGGGGACATCAATATCCAAAAGCTAACTGACCAAGCCTCGGGGGGTCCTTGAGGACAGGAGGGGTGGGTCACACTGGCTTCCACGGCTGGCAGAATGAATGGGTGTATACCGAAGAGTCGGCTCGAAAACACATCGACTGTTGGATCGGGGAACCTCGGGGCCTCAACCGATCCGACAGTTGAGTTGCCGAACGAACCTGCCCGAACAAATAGAGAAAGGAACTTTTGTCCTAATAAGTTATGCTCCAAGCCCGCACTCATTGGCGCTTTTCAATACGTAGGAGCGATTGTCCATAGTAGTAGCCAGGAACGAATACGCAGATGGGCCCGTCGATACGCGAAGAGCTTGAACATCTTGATCCCAGAGGAACCATTGACGAGGTCTGGGCATGCGACAGTTCATGAGTGCCAGGTTTAGGGACACATCACGTGGGGACTCTGGCGGTATCAGTAGCAAAACCGGCCAACAAAACACCTCGTCTGAGGAGGACGCGACACGCAGTGGACAGCATACTTCCATACCCCACGCACCGAGAAACCCAGAAGTCTGGCCTAACAGATTTCTCCAGCTGGATTGCTGTCTGCCCAACAGCGATCTGATAATCTCACTTGCGAGTTTTCTGTGACCGGTTCCCGAATCAACGATTACCGGCATTTGGCCACAATTCCAGTAGATCAGAATGGTTCGATGGACTTGCGGGCATGGTCAACTCTCCAACGTCCAGTCCCACGACGGAGCCCGATGACAGCATGCAGACCTCATACCGTCATGCCGGCTGGATATACGCTGCGTCATGAGAGGGCAGAATTTTGCCGCTTAGCACCCATCGAGATCAAGGCAATCCGCCCTAGGGGAGACTGAATCACCTCCGATCAATCCATCTGCGCCAAGGGACACCTCTCAGCAACCCCAGAAACAAACAACTGCTTGGGGGAGATTGGCTTGTCCGCCGACAGCGATTGCCGGTAAGCCAAGGCAGATGATGGCATTTTTGCCGCCGGAGTCGATCTCCGGGTCGAATTGCAGTCTCGAGTGAACATCTGGCCGTCTGCGACTGGTGGAGCAGCACATGGCAAGCGCATGAACCGACGGCAGAGGTGCGACCGGCTTTTTGTTAAGCGATGGCATCTTACCAGCCCTACTACTGCGAACTTGTGTTCCAGGAGCATTTGTCTCAAGCGACTGTGCCGCATCGTGGAATGCCCCGTAGTCGGCTGCTGGGGTTTTGCACAGTTTTATCCGGTCGATCAAGGCGTCTGGACCGCGATCGAACTGCAATCAGATTGATAGGATGTGTGGGAGAAATCATGCGATTTTTATGCGACCGACTAACGAAAGGCTAGAAGCAATGACGTGAGGAAAAAGAAAATATGGTAAGCGAACTCTTGAAATTTGGCGCAGTCGCATGCCAGGCACGCGAGTGTGCTTGCAGCGGCGTCGGATCTAAGACCTGCAGACATGGTAAAGGGTGTGATTGTGGGGGTGCCACGAGGAGAAGGAAATTGTCGAATACGAGTCGGGCATGCCATGACGTGTATTGATCGGCGGTTGTGAGGTGCGAAGGGAAATACTAAAACCAAGTGAACAATGTATGGTTCGATGGCAGCACATTGATGTTTCTGGCACCGGTCTAGAACCCCGATGCGGACGTTGGCGAAATGTGGGACGGCAACTCCGAGCCCGGGGCGGGGGCCAGGGCGGTGGTGACCGGTTTTGGGCGGGCCTAGATCATCGGGGCGGGATGAGACCACAGGCAGGCGAAGCTACGGCCCGGCGGGGCATACCGGTCGGAAGCACCCGATGGCGAGAGATGTCAGACTGAGCTCAGATCGACGAAGAAGGCTGCCGGCGATGTTTCGTAAATTAGATACGATGCAAGAAACTCCTTTAGGAAGACCCTGCAGCACGCAGGCGCATATGTGTGATCTCGTCTGTGCACAAATCATGGTAAATGTGGGCGCCGATGTCGAACTCGCGGGCTTGAACTTCGCATCGCCGTCAAGATGTAACTACTGTTGTGCGGAGTTTTGGCCGCGTACAAACTTCTGGATTAAGTGACGAGACCCACGTTGGCAAGAGTGAAACCCGTGACTGTGGTGCAACAACGCTTGTTCGCAGATTGACGGCGGGGCGCCGTTTTGCTTAAAAGCCAAGAACGAAGGCTGCGTATATTCAGCGTCGATTTGCCATGACGAATTGCCGGTTCGGGATCAAGGGCCCAAAAAAAAGGAACCGGCTCGCTGTGTGGAGACTGAAGAGCAGATGACTGCAGGATGTGCGGACATGTAGCATGGCACAGCATGGAAGACGCGGGCTCCTGGCGATGAGGACGTCTGAGCATCGAGCATCGTGCGCTGATCGAGACTAGGAGTCGGCGTGGTTCTCATCGGCGGGTTCGGCTATTTCGGTATGGCCTTGTCACCCGGGCCGGCGGTAGGTGGGCACACTCAAATGAGTTCGTCATAATTATGGGCGTCGTTGGTTGGAACCGCGGCGCAGAGAAGGTAGACAGGAGAGTGCTTTTGGAGCTCTGATGCTTGCAGGTCGAGCAGTGAATGCAGATCGAAGTGGTGTTGTATGAGACTGCAGTGGCCAGGGGTTCGAGGTCTAACAGCGACGGTGTGTGACTCGGGTAAGGTAATTGAAGGTAATCCAATCTCAGGTAAGGCATTGCCAACCTTGGATCAAGAGCGAGATTGAAGCCCAAACGAAAATGAAATGGCTTTGGCAGGTTTTGGCGGCCCGACTGTGCAGCATTCTGATACACGATGGAGGCCGTAACTCGGATCCAATGTCTTGGGACTGGGAGAGCGCCCGCAGGTGCACGCGTGGTGTTGGATGTGTGGGAAAAGGCCACAGAAGCGTGCTATCGGCAGGGCAGCGTCGGGACAGACGCCACCAATGAGTTCAATCCAGCCAAAGGGTTGGATGCTGGAGCTACAACCCTGGTCGAGCTGGAAATAGCGTTCCCATGTTGCTGGCGAATGGCATTTCATCCTTCAGCTGAAGAAGGATGTGGAGGAAAGGCGCCAAGCAGCAGTTCAGCTGTGCTTTCTTCTCCGACCAGTTTCGCCTTCAGGGTCTCTCCAACCGTGTTGTTGGACTAATTAGCAAACTAGCTGTGACTTGGTCAAAATGCATATTTGGTGAAAAAGGTTCTTGGAGACAAACCGCTAGCTTGATTCGCAATTGGGGCTGACACGATAGGCGGGCCAGATACTGAGTCAACCCTCAAGCTGACAAGTTCTGTGTGTGCCGAGCTGCCACGGCCACGGTGCGTTCCTGAATGGATCGGCCGAGTGGCTGGGTTCGTGGCCCGGGACAGTGGTTTCTCAGCACCCGCCAAATGAAACTCGGGAACAAAGCGGTGGATGAAGTGGTGTCGATGATTCATCACATCTGAGGGCCGCCGCCTTCTGCCCCGAGCTCCATTACAAGCCGCATGACAGACAGGGAAGATAGTTGAAGTTGGCTTCGGGTCTGCTGCGTTGCGCTGATGGTGGAATGCCTGACACGAGTGTGCCGTGATTGATGATGGGCGGGCGGGCGGAGACGTTGTCCAATGTTGAAAGGATGGGATGTGATGGGAATCCTCGTCACCGGACATTTGGAGCCTTCCTTGGTGATAGTTTCCCATGCCTGCCATTAATGCGGAAAATTAATCAGTACCAGGTCGGAGGCATCCAGTTGGCCGGGTACATGCAGCGAATGCAAACAGCGCCGTAAGGAAATGAAGACAAGAAAGAAAGAAGGATGTCGATGTGAAATGAAGAGGAAGTCACTGTTTGGTGGAGGGTACATGTCAATGTCAGTATTGTCAATACATTTCCAAGGTAGACACCAGAGACACCGTAGACATCAGGTAGGCAGGGTGTTCCGCGGAAAGACCCCGCTTTTCCAGACCCAAGGATCCGTCCGGGTGGACTCGATCTCGACGACCCCGGACTTTATCTCTGCATCAGACGTCCCGACTCGATCTCGGTGTCATCTTTCCCATCCTGCCACCATCGCCATCATCGACAACGCCAAAACGCTTAAACGCGTCCTTCCTTACCTTGCCCTGCCCTGCTGCCCTGCTGCCCTGTCCGCACGCACTTAGCCGTGCTGCAACCTGCAACCTGCAACAGACCCCCTCGTCTTTTTCCCCCTTTGATCCCAAAGTCAGCATTGGTCATCGAGCAATCATATCATCAAAGTCCATGTCAAGGACTGGACTGGACCGGACTGGGCGAGACTGGACTGGCTTTTCCATGTCCCGTCACCCGTCATCTTTCTCTCCTTGCCTTATTGGGAAACGACCAGCTTTTAGTACTCTTGATGAAATGTCAACTTTCCTGCTGGATCGCCTGACATGGCATTCCAAATTGAGAGGCCAGTCTTTAGGGTCTCCGGGGCTGTCAGGGGCCTAGACCCAACTGGTTTAAGAAAATCTCAGGGTCCAATCCGGTCATGGGTTGTGAAGCCCCCATGGAAGAGTGTGATTGAGCAAAAGAGCCTCGGAAACCACTCCGACGTAACAGCCGCCCTCTGCAACTCCTTACTTACTGCACTATCCGTACAGAGTACAATTTTTCACTCTCCCACCACACTACCTTTCTTATTGTCACTACACATTATCAACATACATCTCGGCTTATCCATTCAAGAACCAAGGTTATCCCGTATCATCAAAGTCACACGCTTGTTACCTGTCGCCGAACGCCATACGCCGGACTTCACTCCACATTCAAGCGGGCTTGAGCATATTGTGAACCAACCTTCCAGGTTGAGCTCTGTTGGTGGAGGGAAGCTTGACCCTGCATCAATCTCATGAGGCCAAGTCCCCAGTACCCGTCCCCGTCCCCGTCCCCGTACCAGTCCCATTTCTCTCAAGGTATCCGTACGGATACTCCTCAGGTGGTGTCCTTTCCCTTGTCACCAAGCCGGGCTGCGTAAACCACTCTCTTCAGTGCTCCATTAAGGATACGCCCTCTCTCTCTACATTGCCCCAAAAACAGAAATCTCTTCCCACCCCAGCTACGTACGGGCACCTTACGTGACTACTCCGTACTTCGATACGAAGAGTTCGTGGGATGAGAACCGATCTTTGCCTCCCGGCCGAGACTTTCCCATCTCATCCCGATCATCTAACCTAAAAGTCGATGCCGTCGGCGCTTGCAGCCTCATCGTCCGACCACTCAACCATCGAATCGCGGCAAGACCCCTGGATTAGCGGCAGCTGCGTCATTCCAATCGGGGCGAACCTAACCTCCTACTGCGGTACTCCCACTCCGGCAACACTCACCGGGTCCTGCCTTGCCCTAAGGAACCCTGCCACTACGTGTATCAAAGGCCACATCCTTACCTTCCGTCTCTCGCCTACTGCCCCCGGCTCCTAGTCTGTTTCTACCCAGGGCACCTACTTCATACCTACTTTTATCTTACCTTACCTACCTACTTGGGTATATTTGCCTGACAACCTTTGTGGCGATTCTAGCACTAGGCTTCTTTCCAGTTGGTCGGGAGCTAACGCAGATCTAACGGCTTCTCTTACGCCATGACTTTGTCCTAGACTCTACTGCCATCATCACTCGAGACAAAACTTACTCCGCTCGCTCTCGTTACATACCAAGTATCCTTTCACCTTCAATCTTCTCTCGGCAGACGCACTTCACCACAAGCATTTGAAGCGTTGCTCCAGCTTGAATATCGAATATCGAATACATACAACAGCAGTACGTCACAGAACCGAACAGCACCAGAAACATCGTAGACGAATTCCACATAGTTGTTTGAGTTACAAATATTGCCCACGATGGCCTCAACAAACATCCTCATCTATCTGTTGCGCCACGACCTGCGCATTGCGGACAACCCCATCTTTCATCACCTCGCAACCACTTCAGATCACGGCTTCACGCACGTTCTACCCGTCTACATCTTCCCCGCCCATCAAATCGAAATCTCGGGTCTCATTCGAGATGGAAGCAAGTCCCCGTACCCCGAAGCTCGTAGCGAGATAGGGAATTTCTGGAGATGTGGACCCCACCGCACCAAGTTCATCGCCCACGCTGTTTGGGATGTTAAGAAGTCATTGGAGGAAGTTGGGAGTGGCCTGTGTCTGAGGGCAGGCATGTTTGGCGATGTTATCAACGCTCTTCTTCAAGGATTTGCCGACAAGAAGCAAAAGGTCGGCGCTGTATGGATGACAGCCGAAGAGGCTGTCGAGGAGAAAAAAGATGAAAAGGCGGTGTCCTCGGCTTGTTCGAAGCACGGTGCTAGCTTCAAGACTTGGTTGGACGAGAAATACTTCATCGACGAGTAAGTCGCGACTCCCCATACTCAACAGCCTCCCAGCTAACAAGCGCTTCTTCAGTCGCGACCTTGGCTTGAAAAGTCCAGGAGACCTGGATAACGTGTTTACCGCATTCCGCAAGACCCAAGAGCCTTTGCGCGAAAAGCCGCGGCCTACGTTGGCGAGACCCCAGAAGGGCTCACTCCCACCCCTCCCCGACCAATCCTCCATCCCTGCCCAGCGGTCACCATTCGAGATACCCTCCAAGTACGACGAGCTGGAGTCAGCCTTGCTGAAACCTCTTACGAATCCGTTCACATACGAGCCAAAGTTTCCGGAGCAGACCAAGTCTGTCCACCCCTTCAGCGGTGGTGAAGCCGAAGCTCTTAAGCGCCTTAACCACCTTGTCACATCAGGATCCATGTCAAATTACAAAGATACACGCAACGGACTCCTTGGCGTCGACTTCAGCACCAAGCTGTCAGCGTATCTTGCGTTCGGGTGCTTGACGTCCAGGCAGATCCACGAGGCCCTTCTTCAGTTCGAAGACGGCAAGAACCAAGAATTCAAGGATGCTCCGGGATACGGCAAGGGAGAAAATGAAGGCACCAAGGCGGTTCGATTTGAACTTCTTTGGAGGGACTACATGCGACTCTGCACAAGAAAGTTCGGGGAGAAGCTTTTCCGTGTCACCGGTTTCAAGGAGGACAAAACGCCGAAGTGGAAGACGGCCAACGCGGATCATGTCATCACAGACGACAATCTCGGTGCATCTGTCGACGACATCCAGAAGACACTGCAGAGATTCCTTGAGGGCACGACTGGTATGGGCCTCATCGACGCATCCCAATTGGAGCTGCTGCACACAGGGTACACATCCAACAGAGCGCGACAGAACGTTGCGTCGTTCCTGACAAAGCATCTGGGCATTGACTGGCGTTACGGCGCCGAGTGGTACGAGTACCTCTTGGTGGACTACGATGTGAGCTCAAACTGGTCCAACTGGCAGTACGTTGCTGGCGTGGGCAACGACCCGAGGGGGGATAACAGAATCTTCAATCCTGTGAAGCAAGCATTCGATTACGACAAAGAGGGAGAATACGTCAAGGCCTGGGTGGTCGAGACTCGTGGTCTCGAGAAGTTGGAAAATGTTTTCCAGCTCTGGACTACATCTCAAGAGGACTTGGATCGCCTCGGCCTCGCCAACAACAAGATGGTTACTGAGCCTGTGAAGAAAATCGACTTTTCAGTTGAAGGCAAGCCTAAGAATGGTCGTCGACCGTACAACAACCGTCGACGGGGAAGGGGAAACCCCAGCCAAGGCAACGGCGGGAATGGAGGACCTCGTGGCCCGCCAGGCGCTGCTCCCAACGGCGGCTATACTTCACCGACAGGGTCGTCTACCCACGGCGGCAATCAGCAGTCATCGCGCCAATCACCACCGGATGGCCCTCAGGGGTATAGGCCTAACGGCAACTATCGAGGCGGTTACCGCGGTGGACGCGGTCGCGGAGGTGGAGGAGGCGGCTACCGTGGAAGTAGAGGCGGTTTTGGAGGTCGGGGTGGAGGGGGCTTCAACAACCCCTATTACATGCAGCATGGTCAACATCCTCAATGGGCCACTCCTAACACCGCCGCGCAGACCTAGACGTGTGTTCAAGGCGAGTTCACGTTCTGTGGCCGGTGCACCGTCTGCTTAGACTCGAACTACCATTCGACATTCGGTCAACAACGTCCACTATCAACACTCAACCCTGAAGCTACCCCCTTTGAGAGTAAGCGCCCGAATTCAAACTCGCCCACAAGCTTTTGAGGGCGACATCTTGTCACAGGGACCAATGTATCGTTGGTGTACATCGTTCTCGACGAACGGTTGGAGTTTTGCTACGAGGGAAGGGTCATTAGACCAGAAGACGAGTGGGTTTCCATGAGGAAATTGTACATAGCGATACTAGTAAATACAGCAGGACTTTGGATTCTTACATTGCTTTCCCCGCTACCTTCATGCGCGTCGTCGCCACCACTGTCCTCTCTATCATGCGCCGGGGCGGCAGTTTGAGATGGTTGAAGGCATAATCTGAAGGGGATGTGCGCCAGGTAATTGACTAGTTAGGGCGACTTGGATGTGTTCATCCCCTGATGACTCCAAACGCCCCTGGGTACTAGCGATGCTCACGCGGACGCGGTGATTTGAGAACGAGCACCTGTCACAGTAGCGAATGCTAGAAAGAGCTTCGGGGGGGGGGAAACAGAGTGTTCGACCTGCTGTTCCAGGTATTATGAATTTCGGCTTCTCCAAGGCGCGCGGCCGCGGGGTGTGACACGGCTTCTGGTATCGACCAACTCCCCTTGATATCCTCTGGACTGAGTACCGTACATGGCCTATATCCACATTCGGGACTTCTAAGGTTCTAATAATCTTCCCAATGTAAAGGTAAGGATCCTCTGAAAACGCCTTTTTGTCTCCGTCTCTCTCGTCTTTTCCCGCTTCAAAACCTCTTACCGAGAGGCTGCACCTCGACCCCCTTCGGCACGACAAACAACCCCGTGGCCTCGACGGCCAACTGCCCGTCCGGCCCCTCCATCCTCCCGTGCAGGTACAGCTTCCGATCGGTCTTGTCCTCCCCGTCCGGGCCCCTCTTCTGCAGCTCCGGCACCAGCTTGTTCACTCTGACGATGTACGGCAAGCCCGGCGTGACGGGGACCTGGAAGTCCATCTGCAGGTTCGCCGTGACGGCCGTGTTGGCGGGAAAACTCAGCGCCGCGAGGCGGCCCATGGCCTCGTCCATGACGGTGCTCAGCATGCCGCCGTGCACGACACCCGGCCATCCCGTGGTGCCGTAGCCGAAGACGACGGCGACGACGAGCTCGCCGGTGAGGCGGTGGCGGAAGACGACGTGCACGGCGCCCATGGCGTTGGGGGTGTTCAGGGAGCCCGCGACGAGGTGGGACTTTTTGCGGTGCTCGGGGAAGTCGGCGTAGGGCTCCCACATCTCCCAGCTCGTCTCGCGGAGCTTGAACCGGCCGTCCGGGGTGGACGTCGCCGAGGGCATCATGCTCGCGAGCAGGGGCGTCGCCTGCAGGACCTCGGCGGTGGCGGCGGCGCGGAAGTAGGCGGCCTCCTCGGCCTCGTCGGGCCCGTTGGGGAAGATCTCCGGGTCGATCAGGAAGGGCATGAAGAAGCGGATGGAGGCGATCTGGTCGTCCGTGAGCTTGTAGCCGATGGCGAAGAAGAGGAGGGCCCAGAGGGCGCGGCGGACGCGTGGGGAGAGGAAGGGGGGTTTTGTCGGGGGTTGTTGGTGTTGTTGGTGTGGGTTGCCGGGCGCCGCGGTGAGGAGGGCCGTTATTTGCGAGGGGGTGAGGTGGGAGAGGTTCTGGAGGGCGGCGGAGGCGGCTGCTTGTTGCGATTGGGGGATGCTCCCCGGCGGAGGAGGCGGCGGTGGTGGTGGTTGTTGAGCTCGGAGGAGGGACGGTCGCGATGTGGTCAAGGGACGGAGGAGGGCGCGGCGCGGGGAGGAGAGCTCCCGCGCGAGGCGGCGGGTCGCTGTCCTGGGTATCATGGTGCCGTCGACTGTGTGATCGGGAGCTCGGAGGTTGGGTTCGGGAGCTATGCGCTGCAGCGAGGCAGCTTGGGAGAGGCTGCGCAATGTGACGAAGCTGAATTGTTTGGTGGTTGTGCAATTTGGTCGTTGGATTTTTGGTGGAGCTTCGCTTCGGTGAGGTTCGGTGAGGGAGCACTGGCCAGATTGCACGGGCCACATTGGGGGAGGGTGATGTCACCAGTACGACGTGCGATTAGACTCCGATCTTTGTGGATACACGATACACGATGCGGCAGATTCAACCTCACTTTTGGGGAGTAGATTATTTTACCGTACTTTTTGAGTTGTGCTAACGCTAACGCCAAATGATCTCTAATGCCTCTAAAATGCTACTAGCCGCCGCGAATCGAAGAAAAGGAGCTACTGCACAAACAGTCTAGGCCGCCATCAACGTGCTCCAAGCGACCCAAACCCGTCTCGACTTAGGCACCGTGGCCCGGCCGGTGCCATCGGCGGCAGAGGCGCTGCCGTTGCGCACCAGCACCCGGCCGATCTCCATGTAGCTCTCGACGGCGACGACCATGGGGCCGCGCGCCTCCGAGGGGATCCACTTCATCGAGTCCCTGGCCTCGCCGTAGTGTTCAAACGCCTTGTCGAGGATCTTGCGTCGGACGTTCGCGACACCTTCGCCCTTGGGGTTCTCGAGGACGTCTGAGGGCGCCAAACCTTCCTCCTTGAGCCACGACGTGGGGAGGTAGACGCGGCCGATCTTGGCGTCGACGGCGATGTCGCGGGCGATGTTGACGAACTGCAGCGCAAGACCCATCTGGCGCGCCGTGTTGCGGAGGTAGGCCTGCATGTACGGCGGCAGGGAGTGCTTGCAGTGGCAGAAGACGAGTTCCAGGCAGGATTGGCCGACAGTGCTGGCGACGCGGGCTGCATAGAGCTCGAGGTCCTCGGGGGTGGCGATGGGAAAGGTGTTGCTGCTGAAGGAGAGGTCCATCTCGAAGCCTTTCAGAAGCTCGGCGAGGGGCTCCCGGGGAAGCAGGGATGATGGGAGGAGATCGAGCGCTGAGAGTGCCGAGGCGGGGAAGTTCTCTGCGGCATATTGAGAGGCGAGAGACGCCGAGGTCGAATCTGGGTCTTTGTACAGCAGGCTGAGGTGACGGTCGAGCTTGGAGATCCAAACGGACGCTTCCCCGGGCGTCTTGGCTTCATCGACAAGGTCATCGGCCAGACGGCAGTATGAGTAACTGTGGTCTCGTCAGCAAGGATTCATACATCTGGAAATGGTCGACTTACAGCAAGGTCAAGTCGATGCGCAATCGGCCAGGGAAGACCGAGCTTGCAAGATGGAAGCTGCGGCTTTTCTTTGCCAGTCTGGAGACCGCTTGACGGATACCCAAGATTCTTTGCATGTCATACTTGGATGCAGGCAGGACCCTGGCGCGCAGCAAAGACATGGACAAAGCATCGGCCGGCTTGTCAAACTTGTCGGGAAAGGCATCGCAGACGGCAACAGCCTTGTCAAAGGCGGCCACTCCAGTGACAATGAGAATGTTGGTCACCAGAAAGAAGGTGGCCTCCTCAATCTCCAAGTCGCCAAAGAGCTTGAACTCAAGCTTAGTTCCGCTCTCAATGGCCCAGGTGCCGCGGCCCAGAGCCAGCTCATCAACGACCCAAAGGTAGACTGTGGGCAGGATGATCGGTACCAAGGTGCACACCAGCGGTAGAGCCAGGAGGAAATGGGCAGTGATGGTCCAGATGAAGAGGGCAAAGGAGCAAGCCCACACCAAGATCAGGCCCATGTACGTTCCCTCGCCCTCCTTCGCAATGAGATAGGCACCCAGCGCAACACTTCCAGCAAGGATGCCCTGCCCGATGGGCTTTCCGCGCTTGATCCATTGCGGGACGGTATCTGGTGAGTTGAGGTACTGCGCGTGCAGGACAGGCTTGTTGAGGATGATGTAGAGCTGAGCCGTGATGTAGGTCTGAATGATGAAGAAGAAGAGCTCTTCAATCGGGATGTCGAACAGGGTAGGACCCAGGACAGCATTTGGAGGGTAGGTCCAGACGCCAGTTCTGATGAGATAGGAATCCCATGGGATGGTGGCCACAAAGGCGATGGTGACGATGAAGAGTGTTCTCACAACATCGAGGCGGGTGAACAATGGATATGAGAAGAAGGTGAGAAGCCCAGCCAAAGGGATGGTGTACTTGAGGTGCCTGTGAGGGTGTCAGTGAGTGCGCCTGAGTGAGTTTGCTTGCTATGACTTACACCAGCGCGTAGTCGTAACCCATGTTGGGCTGATTTGTGAGGTCTTTTTACTTCAGGATAGCTGCGGAAGGTGCTGAAGCCTCATAAAGGGCAGGATCGGTGGTGTTGAGGCGGTTGGAAACGTGTTAAAGATGAGGCTGGATGTCTCAGCTGCTCCCACTGCAGTTTGCCCTTTGGTTTCCTGACCGCCACCGAAATTGCTGGAAAAGCAAGACGCTCTTAGACAAGGCAGACGTTGGAAGTAGTGATCAGAAGAGGCCAGGTAGGTCAGGTAGGTGTTGACGCAAAGATGACCAACAATTTAGCGAGAGACTTGGCCTGGTGTGTAGAAGGTAAGGTAGGTAGGCAGACCCACGCAAAGCTGCCTCAACTTGTCCGTCTTGTGTTGTGTTGTGTATCCTTGGCCGTATGGCAACGGAACGATCGGCCAATCCACCGGCCGGAGGGATCGTATTGTCCCGAATCGATAACGAAAACCGATGGGTCCTTCCCTTCCGGAGCAATACTCCGCTGATGTTTTTTCTCGGGGCTCGGACTCGTTGCAAAATCGAGGCCGAAGGGAGAGATGGAAAAGACGGACTCGCACGCAGCTCGCCCCGTTGATTAGAGCTTCTTTCCGGATTCGGATAGATTGCGGAAGGATTGGTACTAGAACCTCGGATGGGGCACAAATCAGAGGTAGGGATGATAAGGCTTAGAGGAAGCGGGCGGCGCGTCAATTGTTGAGGTGAGATGCTGCTTGCTTGCTGCAGGCTAAGGCGAGGTGCTGCAGGTGTAAGGTGCAGGTGGCTGGAATTGGTTGGTGCAAGACGCGCAGCCGCAAGAGAAAATAAAGTCTATGACGACCACATGCGTTCTTGAGGGGGAGGGGAGCACAGGGAATAAGAAAAAGATGGGATTTCGTGCTTCCAACCCAACCCACACGGACTTCAAGGATTTCTGATCGGAGCCAGGGATTTCTTTTGGTCGAGGTACTTTGACGAAGGAACCGACCAGCGGGATGGATGGGAGTTGAGAAAGCCAACAAGGGATCTAGCAAGAATGGCCGCTAATTATTCTTAGTGGCAGGCAGCTAGACCATGTGTCAAACGTAGCGGGAGGGCGAGGTGAGACAAGAAAATCTCGGTCGCGAGGAATATTTCTACCGTTGGGCTACTATTTGTAGCGCGCCTCAGAAAAAGGTGAGCTGAGGGTGAATCATCACAAGACCAGTCGCTAGGCTTATCTCTCGCCGGTGAATTCGTCAACCGCCCCGGGAAAGATGGGAAAGAGGTGAAGGGAGGGGCGTTGGCCGTCTCAAGTGTCCCAGTGTGGGATAACTTTCCCTCAAAACAATCTCCAAGTCTCTCCAACGGCACGGATGCACCGAACATGGACGTATCGGCCTGCGAATACGATATATCGCGGCAAACACGTCCCAGGTACAACTACATGCCAAGCACACCATATCGACCCCCCAAAAGGCCATAGCTCCCTAGCTCTCCGTCCCTTGCTGTCGCCGCCAGGTGTACCTGGAGAAGGGCCTGGTGGTTGTCCGCCGTTGGCAAAGCGGTGTGTAACCGTACCTGGCATTTCATAATGTTGTAAGTGCAACGTCGTCAGCCGCCTCCGAAGTCGAGGTGTCATCACTCTACCGAACCGGCCGATGCGGAGCTCTCCTCGCACGATTCCCGTCCACCCCTGCCCGTCCCGTGGCTTTTGTGGAACCTCCCCGGTGGCATGCCAGCAAGATGAATGGGTCTCTCTTCACATGCTTTGCGTCAATGACGAGACAATTATCGAGTATGAATGTCTGTTGAGGCCCCCTCTGGTAGGGTGTTTGGTAACGGAGCTCTCCCCGAATTCTCATCGTGAGTGGGCATGTGAGTGAGCTTCATCGGGTATCTTGGTCCTCTCATCTCAATAACGTCAATTGACGACTTACACGACCTCAATCTCACAAACACAAGTTCAATCTCAAAGGTCATATCACACACTCTTAATACACACCAAAACCCCAAACCGCCAAGATGCCCTCCCTCGGCGAGAAGCCAAAGAAAGCGATCGTCGTCGGCGCCGGCGCCGGCGGCGTCGCCCTCGCAGCCCGCCTCGCCAAAGCAGGCTTCTCCGTCACCGTCCTCGAGAAGAACTCCTTCACCGGCGGCCGCTGCTCCCTCATGCACCACGACGGCCACCGCTTCGACCAGGGGCCCTCCCTCTTCCTCCTCCCCCAGCTCTTCCACGAGACCTTCAGGGACCTCGACACCACCATGAAGGACGCCGGCGTCGACCTGCTGCGCTGCGAGACGAACTACAACATCTGGTTCCACGACGGCGAGCTCTTCAAGCACTCCTCCGACCTCGCCACCATGAAGGCCCAGATCGAGCGCTGGGAGGGCAAGGACGGCTTCGAGCGCTACCTGCAGTGGCTCCGGGAGGCGCACACTCACTACGAGGTCTCCGTCAGGGACGTGCTGCACAAGAACTTTAGCAAGCTCTACAACTTGGCGAGGCCGAGCTTCGTCAAGCACGTCGTGAGCCTGCACCCGCTCGAGAGCATCTGGAGCAGGGCGAGCCGGTATTTCTGGACAGAGAGGCTGCGGAGGGTCTTCACGTTCGCCGTCATGTACATGGGCATGTCCCCCTTCGACGCGCCAGCAACGTACTCCCTCCTCCAGTACACTGAGTTCGCCGAGGGAATCTGGTATCCCCGCGGCGGCTTCCACTCCGTGGTCGCCGCGCTGGTCCGCATCGGCGAGCGCCTGGGCGTGACGTACCGCCTCAACACGCCCGTATCCCGGGTCCTGACGGACGGCCAAAAAGCGACGGGCGTGGTCCTCGAGTCCGGGAAATCCCTCACCGCGGACGTCGTCGTCGTGAACGCCGACCTCGTCTACGCCTACCAGAACCTCCTCCCGCAGACGCCCGCCATCACGACCTACAACAAGGCCCTGCAGAAACGCGAGGCGAGCTGCAGCTCCGTCTCCTTCTACTGGTGCCTCGACCGCAAGGTGCCCGAGCTGTCGACGCACAACATCTTCCTGGCGGAGCAGTACCAGGAGTCCTTCGACGCCATCTTCAAGCGCCACTCCCTCCCGGACGAGCCGAGCTTCTACGTCAACGTCCCCAGCCGCGTCGACCCCACCGCCGCGCCCGAGGGCAAGGACACCGTCATCGTCCTCGTCCCCGTCGGCCACATGTCGCAGTCGTCCAAGGACGGCAGCGGCGACGGCCTGGCGCCGCACGAGAAGGACTGGGACGCCATCGTGTCCCGCGCCCGCTCCATGATCCTCGAGATCGTGAGCGCGCGGACGGGCTGCGCCAACCTGGGCGACATGATCACCCACGAGATCGTCAACACGCCGGTCACCTGGCAGGACAAGTTCAACCTCGACAAGGGCGCGATCCTTGGACTGAACCACGGCTTCTTCAACGTGCTTGCCTTCCGGCCGCGGACGCGCGCCGAGGGGCTGGAGAATGCCTACTTCGTGGGCGCCAGCACGCACCCCGGGACCGGCGTGCCGATCGTGATGGCCGGGGCCAAGATCACGGCGGAGCAGATCTTGGATGACCGGGGCCTGGAGGTCCCGTGGGCGAGGGGGTTCAAGGGGATGTTGCAGCCGCAGTCGGCGTCGCCGGGGAATAAGAAGTTGGATCATGTACGATATGGGTATCATTTTGGGTCGGAGGAGGTTGCGGTCTTGCTGTTTGGGTTGTTTTTGGCGCTTCTTTACATGGTTTTCTGGCCGGCGGTTCGGGGATATGTTTGTTAGATACGGTACATGTATATCAGGTTATGGTTCTCAATACTACCGGCATTGATCAAAAAGATTGCGGAATGATTCAGGGCTTTTAGCCGCATCGTTGATTTATCTCTGTGAGGGAGTGAGAGTGAGCGGTTGGATATAGCCGCCTCATAAGGTGACTACACCATTGCTTACATCTGATGTAATCACAGTAGTAGCAGCCGCTGACCGGGTTAAGTTCATGTGTGATGTAATAACATTTTCAAACTGGAGGGTCGTCCGATCGTATTTCTCAACATACTCTAGCTCTCAATGCCTTGCTATGAAATTCATGTAAACAGCAGGCTTCCTTGAGTTCCGTATCAAGAAGAATAAAACTGACGAAACAGAAAAGTCCACATCAACATAATCGACTAACTTCACATCACAACCCTAAAGACTATCGGTGTCTATACGTAGATCACCCCTTGTTGCGTCATCAACCTGCTCTTCCCATTCCTTCCACCACGCGCGGCAGCCAATTGGCGACTGGGTCTTTCCCCAACCAGCAGGATCCAGACCTAGAAGAGAAACGCCCAGCGTACGGTTATCGGCTGGGTCAATAAAGTACTTCAACATGGTCCTCCCCACCTCCATCAGCCTACCGTGTGGGAGTTGACCAAAGAGGCCTCAAGTTCTCTGAAGGTGATGCGCCATACACGGACCTATAACTCTGTACGATCTTCCCCTCGGACCTCAGAATCATCAGTCTGTCGCAACTGAAAATCACAAAAGACTCGTCCTCGTCACAATAGTCCATCCACCCAATCCACACAACCTGCTACACCTTTACAAACGAAACTGCCTTGAACAGCCAGCCAACAACATGATATACTCAGAAACAACTCAACATCAAATCAACTCGAACGAAACGCGGCGGAACATCACGGGTACGGCAACCGCACACGGCGATCAAAGCCGCATATTGGGTCCAGCAGAGGCATCCGCACCGATCCCACTCGTTACCCCTGCGGAGATCACACCAGCCCCGTGCCCAAGCACAGCGTCTTCATAGCCTTTCGCAGTCAACGAGACATTCCAAGCTCCAAACGTTATCGTAACTTCTCTTGGTTAGTCAGAGGACGGTATCCGGGCGGATCCCATGGATGAACGTCTCAACTCCCAGATTCGTGTCGAGTTCTGTCGACCACACATATTGATAATGGACATGTTGTCTGTTAGATGGACTAGATAAGCACGATGATAAGCATCGAGAGGCGAAGCCTGACTTTCGAAAGATAGGAAGCGGAAAGAGAAGGAACAAGTGAATACGTCGTCCTGGGCCAAGCACCTAACAATAAGCTACACTAAAATCAGTTCCTCCAACTCGACCCCGCGGGCCCTCAACCGCTCAGGAGACAACCGGAAGTCATAGGAAGTTTTCACCCCCTCCGGATTCTCCCATACAGGCAAACCGACCCTCTCATCATAATAATGAACCCACCCCGCCGGAAGCGGCTCGAGCCGAGGATCCTCAGGTGTGGAAGTGCCGTCGGGGCGGGTGAAAGAGTAGTACCAGTGCTTACTCGCGTACTTCATCTGCCATCCCGCGGGAAGATCTCCCAGGACCGCTTCCATCCGCACACGGCTGTGCATGAAACAGGACCCGACCACTCTCCATACTTGTTGGTCAACAACAGGCCTCAGTATGATGAGGTCCGGGCATCCGAGGATGGCGAAGATCCTATCTCCCGGACGAGTCGCTTCGTTGCCCAATGCAAAGAAGCCCTCCTGCGTCTCATGAAGCACGGAGCCGGGCAATATCAGTTCACACCACCGATCAAGCTGAGAAGCGACGTGTTCTTCAGAGACAGACTCATCCGCATTGTAACCTTTTACGTTTCTCAAAAAAACGTTCTGCACCTGCCGTAGGGTCCACCTCGAATCCTCGTAGTATTCCTGGACTTTACCAAGTGTTATCGTGGACACCAAGTCGTCCACCATAGCGGTATTGTAGTTATGCATATCGCGGAACAATATACGATTTATCCATGATTGAATGACAGCCTGCAGAACTCCTCCGTCGGCAGCTTCAGGTATTGGCGGTAAACAACTCGCAACAGTGTCGCAGTACACTCCCACGGTTCTGGCCGACAAATCTGGTAGAAACGCGAAGACTGCTTCTGAAGGGCCAGAAACTTGTTGGTCCACGGCACTGAGCAACTTTGGTACTGGCCTTGTGAAATCCGGTGCCCAACTCGGGCTGTCGGCCATGTCGCACCATGACAGAAGTTGGCAGCTGCCGCCTTCGGCCAGGCCTCGGAAAGCGTCAGCGTAGACTTGCCTGACGCTCTTCTCGTAGTCCGGCTGAATGCAAAAGGCAGGCTGGAAGCCGGCAATACCATATATCCTGTCTCGCTGGTCTGAACATTTGCAGCGATTGGTACTCAGGAGTAAGGAGGGCAGCGATCTTTGATCCGGTATACGACTGGAGTAAACAATGTCTGTGGCATTGATGATGTACTTCTGGATTTGATGTTTAGCGAATTGGTCCAGAGGGGGCTGTCTTTCTATTATGAACATCAGGATGAAAAGGAGGGCATCACCGAGGATTGACCAACGTATTTCTTGATAGCCGAGGACGAATATCGCCGATTCGTTTGCCAGGCCGATCTCCTGACGTACCCAGAGCCTACTGAACCATGGAAGACGAAGAAGATGCAGCAGGGGCTGCCAGTCGGCCTTCAGAACTGTCTCGCAATAAATCGGCGAAAACGTCAATGCTCCGTCCTCAGCTTCATGCCAGTAGTAATCTTCGTCGCGTCCATCTTTCAGCATAAGCCCATCTTCCTCAGTCCAACGCCAGGGTGAGCCCATTGTACTCAAAGTCTGTATTGCTCCACTGGTATCTTCATCTCCCGGTCCAAGCCAGACGACGACTCTGGCAGCATATTGATAGATGTATCCCATACGCAGGACCTGGGTAGCTCGTTCGTCGAGGTCGTTCTGGTTAATGCAGACAGCATCACACCAGAGGGCTCTGAAGTCGGTTTTGTGGCGCAGGTGGCGGAGTGCGGAAGCCAGATTTTGACCGATTCGAAGAGAACCGATCTCATAGAGCTCTTCGTCGTCGAGAAGACCCCAAATGGTATGTGCCAACACGGTCAGGGTCTCGGGATCGTCCTGGTCTCCCCAGACGTATGACAGGGCTTCGTATGCCTCGTATTCATCCTCAAAGGTGACTTTGTCGTGAACGATTTGTCCTTGGAGGGGATCATCGAATCCCCCCGGGAAGAGGATGAATCTTCGGATGTCGCCCGAGGCCAGCGGGGAGTATTGATACACCTGCATTTGGGGACTTGGAGAGGCTTGGCGGCGTAAACTGAGGTCGCTGTTGTAGATCGAAGATGAATGAATGTTATGAGACCGTTGGGCGCAGGACACCAACAAGTTGGAAGTCCAATACTGAGTGCCAACCGTGAGGAGCGCGTATGTCAAACTTAGGTTGGGAAACTGGCTGACGATGTTGACGAGGCTCTGTCGGGAGGTCAGCATTTGTGTCTTGGAAGGCGCCTACCCCTCCCAACTTATTGGATTCGGAAAGCCCGAACTCCACAAGACATGATTGGTTCGTGTGCCTGCAGTTGCCTTGCCTGCGGCGCACACGTTCGTTATTGGGCTGAATGTCGAAAGCCCAATAAGGAAAGGGGAAGGAGAAGAACCAAGCTGGGGCTGACGGAGCTTTTTGGATTAGCAGCAAAACTCACGATCGCTCTCACGTTACCTGGGTATTAAGAGTACCATAGTCTCATAGCCTCGAGACAAGTCTTCAAAGGAAATCGACAATGCTGGACAAAGTATGGTTTCGAAGTCATGTCTCTCTCACGCCAATTATTACCTCAAAGAAACTCAACGCGAGAACGGAGAAGTTTCTTGGGAGGATTAAACAAGTTCTCTAGAAAATATATCTCGACATTTGAGTAGTTAACTAATGACTCTTGTGGTTGTGCTTCAGAAAGGTGCTGAATATCTTCCCCCTCGATACCACAAGGGAAGCGGATTCTCCCCTCGGCAAACCACCTGCTCAACGTCAAAAGTGTCCTAGACATAACACCCTCCTAGACATTAAGCAGGGACAGCCTCGAAGACGCGTATTCTCCCGTGGTTTCCAGACACGTAAACAGCCACCAACAGAGCTAACTTTTTGTCAATCCAATCGACGAGACCTCCTGCTTGACCCTGAACTCCGCCCCATCAGCCCTCCAGACATCGTTGTGGGAATTACGGTCTCCATGAACAACAACTTCCTTGACCGTAACCCCAGGCCCAGCAAGACACTTTGACCTCTGCGGCATGGCAGAGAGGAGCGGCACGTCGACGAGCCGCGATTCGTCTCGTCGTTTTGCAAGGTGAGCTGAAATCGCTGGTATGTAAGCATCTCCATGGACTAACTGGCTCGAACGCTTGAACGCGTTGCTGAATGACAAGGCCCATAGACAACAGGCCGGTCAAGAGTTTGAAGGGAATGGTATAACAGCCCCCAATCTCGACTAATGAGATTAGCACTTGACTAGAACCCGTGTAGAAGAGAGACTTCCAGCGCGCGACTTTAGACGAAGTTCGAATTCACTGTGATTAGTAGGCAACGTTGTGTCAGAAGCTTGGGCGAATTGCTGAATGACGAGATCGGGAGACGACAGACAATTGAATATGGGAACCGTCAGCTCATGTGCCTCAAATCAGCAATGAGCCTGAATCCCTCAAAGCAGCCACCACCAAGAAAGACTTCTTCGCCGCAACTGCGAACAGGGTTCAAACTGCACATGAGCCAGAGGCCGAAGTTGTGTCATAAGTCGTTATTGATCCTAATACAATCTAACTCCGCCCTATTCTCCGCCGCTATGTAGTATTCATGAATCGTTACACATGTGCCGGGCAGAAAAGCCAGTAAATGGGTAAAATGAGAAAAGAAGACACACATAGCCCCCTCCCGGCAGATCCGGTCGTCTAATGCCAGTACGTCGCATACCGAGTGACATGTCCTGTAGTCCGAATCCGTTGTAGAGCGCCATTCACCGCTTTGCTCACACAGTGTACGGTGTAGCAGGGCTTCCGTACTTATATATCCTTAAATCGTCGTCCGCGCAAGTCTAGTACCGGCGGGGGCGTTGGCTGTCGTAAACGACCTCACGCTCGTAGATTCGCTCATCATCGTACTTGCTGGGGATGCGGTGGTGGTGGTGGTGTCCGTGACGGCGATCCCAGTCGTCGCGCCACTCCTTCTCGTGCTCGATCTCACGAACACGGTTCTTGCGGAAGCGGCGAATCTCGTCTGATACCTGGACCAGCTCCAGCACATCATCCTGCGATTGGTTAGCATGAGCGGTGAGGGAAAGATGGGGCTTGACTCACGTATTTCAGATATTGCATGATGTAGAAGAAGTATTCGGTCTCCTCGAAATCATAACCCAACTCGATAATGGCGTCACGGATGACGAGATCCTTGGTGATCTCCGTCCACATCTCATTGCGCTTCTGCGGGCGTGAGCGGCGGTCCTTTGTCTTCTCAATATCAATCTCGGTCTCGCGGTCGTAGACCTGAACACTAAGACGATCACGAGATTCCCGCGGTGAGGGCAAGGCAGGCGCAGGAGAAGGTGCAGAAATCGGAGCTCCTTCCCGTTCGGGAATGAACTTGGACCGTCTGACGCCGTTGTAGCGTTGCCAAGTGACTTCGGCAGAGCCACCTCCAACGCCGTCCATCCTGACGCGCTCAGTTCCGGGAGGAACATCCACGATGCTCCAATCCTTGGTGGCGCCACCCCAAGCTTCGCCCATCTTGCCCCTTGAATCGATCTTGGAGGTGATGTACTCCGCCTCCTCTTCGACGGGAGTGCGGGCTGCAGCGGAATGAGCACGGCGACGCGAGGAGTGGTATTGACGGTCATCGATGCGGAGGCGGTCGGTGCCAACGACGAGCTCCCTGCTGTCCTTGAAGGCGGGAGATCTACGCTCGCGGCTGGGGGAGCGGTGACGACTTGAGGATCGGTGAATGTCGATGTCGGTCCTGTTGCGGGACGTCGTGATGTCGATATCCAGTTCCCGGTCTTCAGTCCTGGTCATTGGTCGGGGTGCGGGGCGAGGCGGAGGAGGAGGGCTGGGGATACGGGTTACGCCTGGCCATGGTTAGATCACCGGATCACGAAATCGGTACGATGTGTGAACTTACCATGGTCGATGTCACGGTAGTGAGTGATGACCTCTCTCTCAATCGTGGGCCCACGAATGGTTTGAGGAGGGGCAGGAGTGGGAGGAGGAGAGGGGGAAGGTGAAGGAACACGCTCCCTTTCCCTCTCACGCTCCACGATGCGCACACCGACACGGCTGCGTTCTCTTGCCGGAGGCGGAGAGGGCGAGCGTTGCCGCTCAACGTAGCGAGCCCGAATCTCAGGGCGGATTTCGGGAGGAGGTGGTCCGCGGGAGGGACTGCGAATCTGCTCACGCTCTGAGATACGCACCCTCGAACGTTCCATTTCCTGGTCGTGAACGTGCGGGGGCGTCAGGCTGCGAGCCCTACGAATGACACGCTCCCGGTAGACGGGACTCGGAGAGCGATGACGAGGTCTCGAAAGTTCTCGCGACTCAACCTCTCGGCGGCTCAAGACCATGGCACCAGCCTCAGGAGGGCGCTCATCGCGCAAGAAGCGGAGGCGGTCACCTTCGCGCTCGCGAGGCCTATCGCGAACGTCAACGTCATTAAATGCGACCCGGCTCTCTGCCCTCTCGCGGCGGGGCTCATAGAAGCGGTCTTCGAAGTCGTTTGAACGGTAAGCCATTTTTGCGGCAGGAAAAGGTGACCGTTTAACGTGCGGGAAGCTGCAGCGGAGGCGCCTGTTTGTTGGGAAGTTTGTCTGAACAGGTGGGATGAATGGCGGGGTAGTAAGCGGTTCGTGGTCGTGTAGCGCACAGCGTAGCGTGAGCGTCGGCGACACTAAAGTAAAAAGACACGGGTATCGTGCACAACGGATGAAGCAACCCGGAAAACGGGTAGATCAAAAGTCCCTCGCGGCGCTGAGGAGTGAGCGGAGGGAGAGGTGGAGGGGAGGTGCTTTAATCAGAGGCCGAGCCTGAAGCTTAGCCGGCTGAGAGTGAGAAGAGGGGGTGAAGAGAAGCGGGAGAAGTGAGTGAGAGAGAGAGAGAGTGAGAGAGGAAGAGGGAAAAAAAGAGTCAGAGTGGGAGCAACGTCGTCATACCACAGCAGCAGCTGGGTATGCAGGTAGGTGGTAATATGTAATAAAGGCAGCCGACAGGTGATATAGGCCAGCAGAACAAGCAGGCTGCGTCGTGGGGGACCTGAGCTTGAGGAGGAGGAGGAGGGAGGATGATGATGGAGGGGCCGTTCGTATGTGGACTTGGATTGACTGGGACCGGGCCTGTGAGGTGAGGGCAGGTGGGAAGAGGGCAGTGAAATGGGAGGGGTTGGCCGGCTCGTTCTGTCGAGTTCCAACTCTGAGTGGGCGCCGCGCGGTGAACCGCCTGTCCGCTGTCACTAAGCAGGGATGTTCCCGACGTTTTGTCTATGTTGCTGCGGGAAGCGGGATGGTAGGGATGTCGTCGCAAAGGCGATCGAGGGTGTCGAGGCCCCGGGATTTTGGGCAGCTGTGGTTGTCGAGTAATTAGGTACGGACGGTCATTTAGATGAAGTAAAAGGTGTTGGTGTTGTTGAATAAGGTAAGGTATAGACGATCGATGGATGAGTCGTCGGTAAAGAAGCCCTACGGGCGGATCTGCCGCACGGCAGGAAGTTTGCCCAGTCAAATGAAGCAAAAATAGAGGAGAGACAGATGGAAGAAGGCTCCAGTGGTCTGGAACTGGGAGTCAATGATGCAGGTTGCGTCGGGCTGGGCCAAACAAAAGCAACGAAGTCTATCGAAGGTTGCACTTGGGAGGACCTTGCCTTGCACTACTCGGAATTTACCAGAGAAGCAGACTGCGGTGCGATGCGATGGAATGACGGGCAGGACATGGACGGTAGGCGGCGGAAAGGCGCAGAGGTGCAGAGAAGGCGATGCAGTTCTTTCGGCATGCCCTCATGGATTCATCATCCACTTGGATGCATTCGAGGCATCCACTTGGGCTGGTGGTGGTGCTGCAGGCCGAGTGCTTGTTAGTCCTTGGGCAAAGGGACGAGCAATGAGCGCCGTCTCCCTCACCGATCTCCGGATGCCCAATGAACAGGGACCTGTCTTGTGACTCGCAGGTCGATGTGCATCAGCAAATCCAATAGGTAGAATCCTGCTCGAGTTTTCACGGCCTGGGCGCTTGATTTCAAGATTCGGTATGGAAAGAGCTGATTTGACGATGGCAGTTGTATTTTGTATTGCTGATGACACACTGCGGAGGAAAGTGCCGGCCCTCTCAGGCAAGACGGCCGGCAGCAGTAGCAGTAGGAAGGTAGGTAGGTAGACAGGAAAAGGAACACATCTCATGCATAGCAATCAGGTATCTTAACTTTCCATTCTTTCCCCGTAGTTCCCTCCGTCTAAGGTGACAGAACCTGATCTGTATGCCATAAATGACAGTTGAAGCGTGGCCCGCTGCTTCCATCAACGTTCCATCTTACATCTTCAATGACACCTCAAGTCTGGGACAATGGAGCCTCGTGTCCCTGGAAAGACATCGTCGACCATCGCATGAAGTTGGTTGTCGTGCGCCAAAGACCTGATTTAGATCCATCACACTTAATTCTTTGTTGCTATTACTGGGAAGCTGATGAAACAGGGGGGGGCAGCGAGCTGGAAGCCGAAGGACCTAATTGTAGAAAGAGCGGGAAGAAGCTAAGACGATGTAAAAGTGGATCCTTCCCAACTGAGGTATCCAACTTTTTTTCCTCGCTCTTTCCCATCGCAAGTCACAAGCCAGACCACCTCACACGAAGGACAGAGGGACACTGCGGTGAGCTTGCGCTGGCTGCCCCTCGCCTTCCGTTTTCCCCTCTTTCCTTAGGCTCTCGCCCAGCCACCCCGCCGTCAACTTCCACTTCTTCTCAGATCCATCGCCAAAAAACACACTGACGCAATAATGCATCCACACCAACCAGCTTCGTCTTCTCCCGTCGCTGCCCTTCCATCGTTCCTCGGCCATGCACCTTCTCTCTGCCCACTTTCGTCCTCTCCCTTCTGGACGCCAAGGCAGCTTTGGAAACGACACAAGAGACACGATTGGAACTGTAGAGGGACAGCCTGCGAGTAAGGCCAATTCCCACTCTTCAAACCCAATTCCAGATTGCGACCAACTGCCGGGGATGCTCCCTGAAGACCGTCTTCACCCTGTTCCTAACGCCTTTTTCCCTGTTCTAAACAGAAGCTTTCCATCATCGTGTTACATTCCCTCGTCTCTTAATCCTCCTTGCCCCCCTTGGAGCTAAACCACCCAACAATACTCGTGAACTCGGGTCGACTTCACCAACCAAGTTATTTTACCAACCGGAGCAAAAGTCGGAGGGAGCTTCTTTGTTGTCGCCGCTTGTTGCCACAACCTCCGCAGTTGGGTTCCGTCCCGTTTTCACCGATCGGACCAGGATATTGCTGTTCCCGCTTCAGCCTGATCGCCAGGACCGGCCCATCTGTCAACGCCTGGCCCGAACACAAGCTCTATCGTCCGCACAGCAGACGCCCATCTTGCCGCTTTTCAATCTGATCTTTCCACCCTCCAGTTCACTCACTCGGCACTCCAACCACCCATAACGGGCTAGGAGGTACCCGGGAGCCTGTCCGTTCATTGGGCTGGCCTGACATCCTCGAGGACCCTGGAGAGCAACAGGGCATCATCAGGCCCATCCACGAGTCACTCCCGCAGATGGTGACCTCCCACACCATCATGAGACACAGCCCGGCTTGCACACTTCGAGACTGTCATTTCTGCCGGTCTTTGGACGACTACCTCTTTTCGTCCTTGATTGGCCACCAGCTACGACGCACCATTAGACACACTTCGAACACCATCACCCCGGAGGCCCCCAACGTCACACAAACCGCCTCGTCAGCCGTAGCTCGGCGTCGCCTGTCGCCGCTCGTTGACAGTCTGCAGGCGGACCGCTCACGACAGCTCGTGGAACACCTCATCCCTACAGAGTTCAGGCTCTCGGCAGGCGCGCCTAGCTTCTGTTCGACTCAGCCCTAGTTCCCGGAATCATACTTGATGGGATGGGCGGAAAGCTGAAACCGAAGCCTCCAGAGCCCTGGGATCTCAACGGACAAGGTTCAGAGCTCTGTCAATCTATGCGAGGCGTCAGCAACGGACGAGCCGCCGCCCAGTTCGGACGAGCCTTCAACACGGCCGACGCACACAACAAACTCTCTGGGCTAACAACGAAAATAGGTTCTTGGTATCAAATCATTACAGCGGTCATCATTCATGCTTCGTTCGGACGCCTTCCAGGGCCTCACTGTTTTTGCGCCTGCGCCTCTCTCCAGCCCCCAATGCTCCTCCTCGCGCCGTTTTGCCCCGTCGCGTCCATCTCCCCCCAACAACCATCGCCAGCGAGCTCGTATATCTCGCCAACGGCCAACTCTTGGGGCGGAGTCGTGGTATCCGCCTCCAATATTTGTACCCCAAGTTTCTCTATCGGCTCTTCCGTGCTCCGCACAAAGTTGCCGGAAGCCGTGTATGGCCCCGCTCCACCAGCTCCGTTGATGTTCTGGCCCCATGATATCTGCTGCTTGGCGACTTCAAGCTCCTTCAGTCGAGCCTTCTCTGTCGCAATCTGTTGTCGTCGCCTTCGCACAAAGAACGTGATACCAAAACCCATAAGAGCAGCAACTCCGACGGCAAGGCCGGCCCCAATACCTGCCTTAGCTGCAGTGGACAGGATCATCGGCTTCGCAGTTGTACTCGGTGTTGCTGTCGGCGAAGCTGATTCTTCTGGACCAGTCTCTACCGACTCAGTTGCGTTGAAACTAGGCACCACACTTGCTTGAGTCCAGAGGCCGTCAGAGCCATGGTATAATTGCACCAAGCTACCGTTCGCGCGATACCACAACCACATCTCATTGGTATCAAAGTTACTCGTCGCAGTCAACGAACCACCCGCCTTCTCAGCAACAGGCCACAGACGCGGGTCTTGCTCAGTCACTACCGTCCACACCAAGTTGATGTTCGACAATTGGTGCAGCTTGGAGTCAGCTCCTATGTAGAAGATGCTCCTAACAGACGATCGATCGACGGACGCGGCCATGTTCGTTCGGTTACTCGCCCAAGCTGTCATCGTGAAGTTCGGGGCGACGGAAGAATCGAAGACGATTCCTGTCGCGTCGGTGTTATTCGTCATTGTATCATTCTCGAGAGGACGAGGCAACGTAGCTTGGGTAACGTCAGCCTTTCAACGCGTCTAATACGGGATGGGGAAGCTCATACCAAGACGCCAAGTGTCGTCCTTGAAATATCTTGAGATCTCGAGGTTTTCGGAGTCTTTAGGAAAGACGACAGAAACGTTCGACTGACCCGAGTGTACAGAAGACAACGCCATCGAAGCCACCTCGTCTTGGGAAATACGGCCTCGCAACTGCCAGTCGGTTTTCGTGGTGTATGCCAAAACGTTGACTCTCTTGTCCTCGTCATGAAAGAAGAGGCGGTACCCTTCCTCCGCGCCCAGCAACTCAACCGCTAGGCCCGTCTCGGGATGAATGGACTCGACGTGTGCCGTGGTGGAGATGACGTATTCGCCTTTCGCGGTGTAGCGGCCAGTCGCCGTGTTGCATTCGAAGTAACCGTTCACAATCGCGCCGTTTTCCGCCTGAAAGAAAACCGATGCCTACCCCAGAACGTTAGCAAAGGCAGCACCAGCACGCTTGTGGTATACGCACCGCCGTTTGTTTCTTGCCCGTGTCGTACCAGCCGGCGCCAGCGAGTGCAGTGCCGTTTCGGGGTTTCCTCATCAGTCGAAAAACATTCTGCCCGTCAGTAGGTAGAATAGGCGTTGAGTTGCTATTGCAGGTGCTGTACAGAATATTCCCGGTGGCAGGATCTTGCATCGCCAGTTGTGGGCTTAGCTCTGTCCACCAGGACGTAAAACACGACACCCGGGAGAAAAGGAGCGCCGTCGCCAGGATAATCCCAAGCAGGGAACGCATCATTACGATGCTTCACTGACAGTAGTGAGCAATAGGGCCGACCGCGGGCTCAGAGACCAATTAGACGAACGCGCATGGGCTTCGCGAGAGGAACAGTCGAGGCGAAGTGGCCGCGGCCAAGAAGAGAGACACGATCATTGACTAAATCGCAGCACCCTGGGGATTGCCGGATTTTATCAATCTTCTCTCCTTGATCGCTCAACCGACAGCTGGGGTCCACAACCTACAGTCGTCGTGTGGATGCGCTGTCCAACTCGGGAAAGTTTCGACAAACTCGCAATATTACTGCCGGTCGACCCCGGGAAAAGGGCCCTGAAGAATGAAGACTCTCATCTCGATAGACCCACTTACATCGACGGCTGGCTTCCAGGTTGTTGGTTCAGCGACACCCTCAGCTCCTTCAGCCCCCCTCCCCTCGCCCGTGTTGCTGACGCAGCAAACGACCCTGGGGGACTGCGGCGACTTATGATGGTCATCAAAGCCGTTGGCTGGGAAGAAACCGCTTACGAAGACGACGAGTAGGGCTACCTCGGACTGCGCTCGCGATAGAACAGGGAGGCTGACCTAGGCACTAATTTGTCCACTTGCTCCACCATCAGCTTACACCGTTACACCGGCCAGGGCTCTTGTGCGCCAAGACCTACATATAACGAGATTATCGTCGACTTTAGAGGACAAGACGTATTGAAGGCTCTTCTTCTCGCTTCAGATGCATGCTGAAAACTGCTGAGTCTCTCTCACTTGAATAAGTCCACAATGGCAGAGATCTTGCGGTAGCAGTCTCGCTCGCCATGCCATAATCTTCAACCCCTCATCACCGGCATTGCCATTACGGGGCAATACTTGGGAATGGCTTCGAAAGGTGATCAGGCGCTCGACTTGTCCTCGACCGCCTTCAATGATTACTTCATGTATCTCAAGCGACCGAAGCCAGCCATGCGTCAGGGTTTTTGTCTGCGACGTTGCAGCCAGCACGTACTCCAACACTTAAGAGTCGTCAAGGCAGGCAGGCACTGAATGCTCGAGAGCTTAACTCACCTTTGAGGTCGAGGGACTCTGACTGTCCGTCTTCCTGGCTTATCTATATGGATTTGCATTGAATGAGTGGCAGCCCAGATCAAACCTGACCGAACTCCAAGTAGGCATGATCACGACGTCAGAACTCCAAAGTATCCTTTCAAAGCCGGCAGAACAACAATTCATATCCAGGCCTCTCCTCTGCGCCCCTTTCCTCTACCTAGTGACCTCTCTCTCCTTCAAAAACGTCTCTATCCAATACCAGTAGCCTATCCCGACTCGCTCCCTCCGCTTCAAAGTGAGGTCCTTGATATCATAAATCTGATGAGCATCGCACATGAAAATATAGCCATACATTCATTCAAATTGACCCCCTCTTGTTGGTCCAAAGTGAGCGAATGTACGAAACCGTCCATGGTTCACGATATCGGACTGCATGGAACGACAAAGGCTAGCCTCATGGGAAGTGCGAGACGCTCGTCAACCGAGAACAACTCGTCGAAAGCCAAGCATCGGATCCTTTTTACAGCGTGATAGTATCACAACACGTCCCGGGTCACAGTTGCGATGAACTCGAGATGATGATCTAAAAAAATGCATTTCATAAGTTTCCCTAGGTAATCAAAACCAAACCCCGACGCGCCCATCAAACACCGCCCAAAGCTCTTCATGGTTTACTGCATTACGCCATCGTCTTTTTCTACTCCGCTCTATCCCTCTTGTCGCCCTCAAGCCTCGAGGCCTCTCTTGACGTCCTTAGCCTTGAGCCCCGTGAGGGACTGCTCTGGCTTGTGGTGAGACGGTCTGCCGGAGAGCATGTTGACGATCTCCATCATGTGCGCCCAGTGGGCGTCTTTGGGGCGGCGGTTCTTCCAGTCTGTTTCGTCATCCTCAAGGTCGAGGACGGGGCTGAAGACGACGCTGGCGCCCTTGATTCCAATGACGGAGGCGCTCATCGGATCCTTCTTGCACCTGTTATGGGACTTGGGCTGGAACTCCTCCAAGTGCTGCATGCACTTGATAGCCAATCTGACGGCACGACATCTGTCCATCGGCGAGGGGACGCCGCCCTGTTGGACGTGTCCGGGGATGCTGTCGCGGGACTCGAATCGGCCGCGCGCCTCTTTGCGAATGATGTCGGCGATGAGCTTGGCGTTGAAAACGTCATCGGCCTTTTCGTTGATGAGAATCAGACGACCAGAGGATGACTGGCCCTTGTCCTTAGCGAATACCTCACGGAGGTGGCGAACGTCTGCGGCCAGCATCTCAAGGTCCATACCCTCCTCTGGCGTATAGACGGCGCTCGCCCCGACACTAAGGCCAGCGAGCGTGGCGATGTAACCGGACCTGCCACCCTGAGTCTCGACAACGAAGACGCGACGACGGGTCGCAGAAGCAGATTGCTTAATCTTGTCGCAATATTGAACCAACTCGTTCAGGCAAGTATCGGATCCCAGGGAGTACTCGGAGCCAGGAACGTTGTTCGAGATAGTGGCCGGCAGGAGGACCATGGGAATGCAAAGGGAGGGGTACAGTGACCTGGCCTTGCGCAATTGCGACACTGCGTGGTAGGCCTCAAAACCACCGACAAGGAAGAGAGCGTCGAACTCATACTTCTCGATGAGATTGGCGATGAGCTCCATTCCGGACTCGGAGGGAAGCTCTCGGTTCGTTCCTATCTCAGAACCTCCCCTGCTGGCCCAGCTGTCTACGTCAAGCCAGTCGAACGGGCGTACCGCACCGATGGGCTTATCGCCGTGATGTCTCGCAAAACCGGCAAAACCGTTGTGAATCGCGACCGGCTCATGGCCGCGGGAAAGGCAATAGGCAACACCAGCGCGAACAGCAGCGTTCATACCACCAGCTGGCGCGCCGACGTTGATGAAGCCGATCTTCATTCTCTGTCGTTACTGTCAGCAACATCTCATCATCGTTTGACAATACCACTGACCTGCTTCTCAGGAAGATGATGGTCGTCTACTCTGACGTTGGTAGTCAAATTGTAAGAGCTGAACATTTCAGAGAACTCGGCGTCGCGCAGAGACATTGCCTTGTCAAAGTCCTTGTCTTCGACAGCCTTTGCGACTGTCTTGGTGTCGAGAACAGCTTGCATAAGGGGTCTCCGAACAATCTGGTTTTCGGTGATGGCGATGAAGCAAGTCTCGGTCTCGGGGGTGGCTTCGAGGACAGCCTTGACGGCCTCCACACCTTGCAGCGTTGCCAGCATTCTGTCGTACGCCACAGCAGTACCTCCACGCTGGACGTGACCAAGTGTCGTGACGCGGGTATCCAGAGCGAGTCCGTTCTTGTCTGCGAGAAGATCCTTGACCATCTCGGCCGTGATCTTCTTACCATTGCTGTCCTTGGCACCCTCGGCGATGATGACGATAGTCTTGCGCTTTCCGAAGCTTCGGTGCTGGGTCTCGTTAGCTTTCAAACCACCGTCACGCACTCAGTTATATGCTCACCCTCTTGACAATATCGCACATGTCTTCCTCCCAGTTCTCCTCTCTAGGCTTCTCGGGAATGAAAATAAAGTCAGCACCCGTCGCAACACCAGCCATCAGAGCCAGCCAGCCACAGTGACGGCCCATGACCTCGATAACGAAAGCTCTGGAGTGCGAGGAGGCGGTGGCCTCAATGTAGTCGACCATCTCGCAGATACGCTCGAGGGCGGAGTAGCAACCAATGGTGGCATCGGTGCCGGACATGTCGTTGTCAATGGAGCCGACGAGACCAACGATGTTGAGGTGCTTGTAAGGCTCGACCTGCTCCTTCTTGAGCTGGCCGGTCGAGATGAGCTCCTCCACCAAAGAGGGCCATTCGGCGCGGAACTTGTCGGCACCAGTCAGAGAACCGTCACCACCGCAGATGATCAGGGCATCAATGCCGTTCAGGATCATGTTCTTCGCAGCAGTCAATCGGCCGGCGCGCTCGTAGAAAGCCATGCAGCGGCGGGTTCCAATCAGGGTACCGCCTTGTCCGAGATAGTTGCGCACATCTCCCCAGGCCGCTTTACGGATCTGGTCGCCGCCCTGGACCAAGCCCTCGTATCCATCGTAGACGCAGTAGGGATCGCAGCCCATGTGAAGTGCCGTTCGGACAACGGCTCGCACGACGCCGTTCATGCCTGGGGAGTCACCTCCCGAGGTCATGATGGCAATCTTCTTCTTGGCGGCCATGATCGCGGATGGACAGGATGGAACAGTTCGTAAGAGGTCGGGACGTCGGTATCAAAAGAGTGGAAGGGGAGAGGCCCTTTACAGAAAACGATTAGTCGATGCCAAGATGATGCAGGTATTTCTTAGGAGACTGGTAATGATATTTGTTCAAGGGATGATCGTACGAGTTGTTAGGCCGTGCGCAAGAACAGGGTAAGGAGCGGGAGGGAGAATGTCAGGAAGATCATGAACTTGTCTCCCACCTCAGGCAGGACAAGTCAGACGCCAAGTGCTTGGAAGCTGCGAGGTGGTTGGAGCTTGAGGTACCTTTCTAGGTTGGGGAATTCAAGTTGGAACTCCCGGAACACGGGCAGGGCGAAGGGAAGCTGCGAGACACGCTTGGCCAGGCTTTTTTGGGGTTCGGGAGGGCGGCGCGCAGAAATAACGTCCAGTCAGAACCAGAACCAGTCGCAAGACAGGAGATAATAATAGCGCGCGCCCTGGTGTTTTAATATGGCGGGGAATGATTGACAGCAAACAGTGAAAGAGGAGCATGCACCTCGAAAAAAGAGCAAAAAAATAAAAATAAAAAATAAAACGGCCCCATTGCACCGCACCACAGTCCGCAGTCGGTCGCACCCTCACCAGCACCAGCGCGACGACCCCTCCCAACAGAGCCAGCATCAGGGCCCGGGAAGCGACGTTGGTGGGTTGAGAGAGCTCTTATCGCTTATCGTGGCGCGGGGGAGCTCCGGTCAAGCCCAGCTGGGAACACCGCCGAGGCCGCAAAGACCGCCGAAGCGTCGTCACAATTGCAGGGGGCTCCGGCGTCTCAACCTTGAACCGGCCTATGAAAACCTCTTACGTCGCTGTATCAGGTACGGAAGACCGCCTTACTGGCCACCACCTCAGTCCATTGTCTTCAGCTGGGCGGTTGCTGCAGAAGGATCTTCGCTGACGTTCTGTGCATCGCAGAGTCGCAGAACCAACTGCAGTTCTGAGACTGTTTTAATCGCTCACCTCACAGTCCAGTCTCTCTCTTCTTCTCATGTTGCGCCTGCACCTGCCAATGCACCGGACCAACTCCGTCAAATCGTCAACTGATTCGGAGTCACACCCATTGGTGAGGGAAATAATTGGCTGCTGCTGGATTTTCCCTCGCTCTTACTCGAATGAGTGAGGGGTTTTCATGTGTGAACATGACACCAAACAAGGTTCTCTCGGCTCTCTCCCATCTCGGGCTTATTCTGGGCTGCTTCCACTGTTATCCACCACCGTTGCCAGGTCCAGACTTGTCACCACTTGCAAATGCCCCTCCATCAAGCTCCATGGCGGGGCGTCAGTCCAGGGTTCAACGTGCTGGATGACTGCAAGCCCTCACCAATTTGCTGAGCGCGGCTCCGCGGTCTTTGGAGGGGTCATCCACGTCCCTCGTTGATAAACCCTTCCGCCCTAAACCTTTTTTATCATAGGAATCAACAACATTCTTGCAGTGACACTTCGCATTGTCAGCTCTTGTCACTCATGGTCTTTTCCATCTCTTCAGACGACTGTCACCAACCAGATGATGGCGTAGGTTATGAACTCGATCACATCGTCCAATACTGTATATCATCTCTTCGCTGGAGACATGCCGCCAACGGTGGAGAGCGAGCCGCTGGCAGGGATGCAGGGATAACGCTCCGAAGTGAAAGCGAACATCGACAATTCGTGACGATGAGATCAAGTGACAGGTCGTCCGACTTCTGTATCTTTTCTGAGAAATGTCATCACTTGTCATGATACTTAATATCCAATTTTCGCAGTATTTACATGTCTTTCCACAGTCCCGCCGAGATTCAGCCTCGATCGCAACTTCACGCCATTGCCCAATACTCAAGCTGGTAGCAAGTTTCAGGAGTCTGACTTTTTACGACATCCATCTGTGCTAAACTTGTATCGAGTGAACATGTGAATGTCGCCAGTGATAGTTTCAATCGTACCTTGTGGTCTGTTGTCGGTGAACGTCGGTGTAAGGTCCGCTTGACCGAGAAAGAGCAACAGCGATTGGTCACGGGCTTGGTGGAGCTCATGCCATCTCGGTCGCTCCAGCCAATCCATGGTGACTTCCAACTCCAAACTCCAGCCTTGCGCAACAGCCTCACCAACAGCAAACCTCCCGCGCAACATGCGGGTAAATTGCACGCCCAGCTTCAAATATCCTTCCTTGCAATAGACCCATCGAAGCGACCAGAACTGCACGAACGATAGACGAATTGCCCATCATGGCGTCGGGCACCTCAATGCCCTTCTCTTCCCTCCAACCGATCCCAGCGGGCGGTCGCAAGCCCAAGAACCTCGGCGAGTTCATTGCCCGCGTACAAGCGGAACGCGGCTTCCGTAACGTCACGGAGGAGAGTCTCAAACAAGAGATCGAGGACCGCAAGAATGGCGTCGCCGATGTGAAGGAGGAGGAGGATACCGCCATGGCCGACGGAAACAACGACGAGGACGAAGAGCCGGCAGACGCCAACGCCGTGCGGATGGATGTGTTGAGAAATATTGAGTGCGTTGGTTGCTGTGCTGCTAAGTCATTCTCTTTTAACAATTAAATCGCAGTGTCGCCCATAACGCCGCGCTTATGACCCTCGACTTCATCTCATTACTCCTCTCGAAAGAAAGCCCCGCCCAAGCCGGCGTCACCCTATCCCAACAACTGCGCGAGTGGACTGGCATCGGCACTCTGGGTATTGCCAAGCGAGAGGACAACGAAGAACAGAAGCAGCGCGACGCTGAGAAGGCCAAGGATAATCGCGACGTCTCGCTGGGCTGGGCCTTGATCGACATCAACAACACGAAGGAGTCGGCCGACAAGGCAGCAAGCCACCTGAGCAAGGAGATCGAGCGTGAGGAGAAGTACTGGGGTGAGGTTCTGGCAGTACACCAGGCTGGTTGGTCCATGTGCAGACTGCCAGCGGAGAGGCATACCCTGGGCGTGAGATTCGGTTTCTCAGAAGGTGAGCGCATCCGCTACTCGTCTAGATGTCATACTGACCATCTACAGCATCGCCCGAGTTCAGGAATAGCAGTCTCGCCCCTCTACGGCGAGGTGATGACGGTTCGGCGCTTCTCAAGCACGGTCGAGTTGGCTCGGGCTGTCAACGTCTCGGTATCACCATCAGCAGATCAGGCGAGACGACCGGCCGCCTCACCACCGGCGTCTCCGTCCCAGACACAGCCCTACTACAAGATCGCGTCCTCGAAGCGCGAAACACCATCTTCGCGCAGGAACTCTGGCATGAGCTCCACCGCGAAGCCCACTCGCTCGCCTCGTACGGCGTCCGCGCAAGCAACTCCGCCATCACATTCAATCCTCCATCGGGGCCAAGCCTCAACCTCGAGCTCGAGACGCTCGAAGAATTCGCCAACACCGTAGACGACCACCCAGACAACAAACTCGCCGAGGCAACGCATCTCGGCCTACACATCTTCCTCAGCCATGCCCACCGTATAAACGAGCTCCAGCGCCTACGCCCGGTGCCTCCCCACCAACGCCGCAACCAGACGCAAAACCAGTACCACCTCCTCCGCCCCATCCTCGCCAAGATCATCCACGACCGCTCCATAGCGCAAGCAACCCGCTTCGCCGGCGACCTCACCAGCATCTTCCGCCAGTCCGGCGTCGACTCTGCGACCTTTACCCTGAGCACGTCCTCCTTACCCACGGCCGACCTGCGAAACAATTCTGGCGGCTCTTCCAACCGCCCCAGCGCCTCCCAGGCCCTCGCCAACTCCCTCACAACACTACCGGCAGATTTCGACATCGAACTCACCCTAACCCCGCTATCCCGCCTCCAGATCCGCGGCCGAACATTCCTCCTCCCCCTCACGACGACCCAGTACCAGATCCAACTCCTCCCCAACACCACTCAGCCTCCCAACACCGACACCCCGGCGCCGCCCAACTCCCTCCAAACATCCTACCCGCCCTCCCGCGACCCCTACCCGGACCTCGCCGCCGTAAAGCTCTACCTCACCAACGCCGCCGCCCACGCCCTCACAGACTACGCCATGACCCTCATCCCGCCGCCCCAACAACCACAGCCGAACTCCTCCTCCTCCGACCCCGCACACCCGGAGTGGGTGAAATCCGTCCGCGGCACCGCCATCCGCGACGTCGACACCGAGACCCGCGAGGTCCGCTTCGACATCCTCGACGGCCCCGAGGGCCGCCCCGCGCTCCAGGTCGGCGCCGCCTGGCGCGCCGGCGATCAGGCCCGAATCAAGCGTTGGGCCTGGCCCGGCGGGGGTGGCACTGGCGCGGAGACGAAGCCATCGGCCACCATTGTCGACATCGTCACCGCCGTCGTGCAGTCCAAGGAAGTCTAGGAGACTGCTACGTGGGATAGTGGCTTCGTGGATCTAGATTGTGGGCGGATGTAACGATACCCGATGCCTTCTATTATAGCTTCAAGAGGTGACCGTTCACCATGCCGTAGCATCGATCAAGACACGGAGAACTGGAACGTCGAATGATTCGGCGTGGTCGTCTCAGGGGTCTTGATTTATGCACCACGACTCACATTAGTTACTTTTTCCAATAGCGAGCGCCGTCTTGCAAGGCGTTTAACAGAACAATCACAGCACGCGAGGCAAGTCAATCAGTAATGTGAAGACGGTTCTGCCTGCAAATGTATTCGTCTCTCTCTCTCTCTCTCTGCTCTGCGTCTACTTGGTATCTCGCTGTGAAGCATCCTCTGTATCCTTTCCCGATGCCATTTTCCTTCCTCCGATGTAGCAAATGCAAATAATGATAAAGAATAGTCGTGAAAGAGTCGTCAATCCTGCCCAGTACCATTTGATACACATATCTCGTCCCACTTGACATAACTCTGAAAACCGTAGCAATAAATAAACAAGCGTCGCTCGAAGCGACAGCATGGGTAGAAAAAAAGGGACGTCGGACAATTGGGCGAACAGCGATGAGTTGGGTGTGAGTATGGGGGGTATCTGCTTAGAGATTGAACAAAAAGCGCAGCTCAGTCATGCTGAGACCAGCCAACTTGGCGCCCTCCCGCTCATCCAGAGCGGCATCGACGGTTTCTCGCTTCTTCTCCTGAAGCTGGATGATACGGTCCTCGACCGTCTGCTGGGTGAGAATGCGATAGACTTTGACCGGTCTCTGTTGACCTATCCGGTGAGCTCGGTCCACAGCCTGCATCTCGATGTAGGGGTTCCAGAACGGATCCATAATGACCACGTTTGAAGCTGCAACGAGGTTGAGACCTGCGTTGCCGGCGCGCAACGAGACAAACATCACCTTCATCGAGGGATCGCTCGTGAATTTGAAGGCGCAGTCATCGCGCTGTGACATGGTCATCTCACCCGTGTAGCGGCAGTGCTTGACGTTAAGACCTTCCTTCTTGATCGCAACCTCCAGAAGATCCAGCTGCATGGTCCACTGAGAGAATACGATCGTCTTCTCGCCGGTCTCTTGGATCCTCCGGAGGAGGTCCATGCATGCTCTGGCCTTCGCCGAGCTGAGCCAGTGATGACTGAGGTACCTGGTGTAATCGCGCCAGGCAGTGGCGTTCTTCTTCGCATCCTTGCGGAGTGAATGCAACATCGAACCCTTGATCTTCTTCAACCTTTTCTTCTCCTCTTTGCTGGGCGATGAGAGCTTCTTCTTTTTACCCTTCTTCTTAGCCTTTGGCTTGGGCTGCGGGGTGCGCCGCGGGGTGTCAGACGATTCGTCATCGTCATCGTCACTAATATTGTTGTAGACGTCGTCCGACACGATGAAGTCTTTGAGATCGCCGTTCTTGTCGACTTCCTCATTGTCCTCGTCATCCTCGTCGTCCTCGTCAGCGGCATCTTCCTCTTCGCTGCTCCAGACAGAGCCATCAGACTCGTCATCCTCGCCAGAGCTTCCGCTTGATTCTTCGGGCATGTGAACCTTCTTGAAAGCCGAGAACGTGATGATGTTCAACGGATCCAGCGGGCCTCTGCACACGGCGCACTTAACCTGGCTATTTTCCTCGCCGTTCCGGATATTCTCGCGTTTCACGTTGTCGACGTGTTGCTTCAGACATCCTGCGCAGAGCTCGTGTCCACAGGGGAGTGGGATGGTAGGGTCGGGCATCATGTCGTAACAGATAGGACACTCGAATCCTTCGTCAATAGCGTCGGAATTTTCGAGTGCGCGAGACTTTTCGAGAAGCCTCGTAATGACGGCATTTGAGAGCTTCTTCACTCGCTCGAGCATCTGGTCGTCCACCTCGGGAACCGCCTCGTCCGAGTCCAGGAGCAGATGCGGATGGCAACAAGACTGACGCAAGCGAAGCAGTAGTACCAGCACATGGGAGTAGTGCTTGCCCAGAGTACCCTTTCTGAGATACTTGTTGATCTGCACCTGCGACTTGGTCTCCAAGTCTGTGTAGAACTTGCGCTCATCTTCGTCCAACTCGGCATAGACGACTTCTTCGGTCTTCTCTGGCAACTGCAGGATTGGTTTGCCGTCGATCTCCGAGGTCTTGGTCCGTCGCAACATCGTTGCCTTGAGGAGGACCTGCAAGTTTCGCATGGCCTGAGCTTTGGGATCACCCTTCTTTCCAAAGAGTACACCGAAAGCTATGCGGAAATTGTTCCAAATGCAGTACGGCTTGATCTTGAGGAAGTTGTAAAGGGAGTAGAGTTCGTCGACGCCATTCATCATAGGAGTGCCGGACAGACACCAGCGGTATTTGCTTTGCAACGCGGCAGTAGCTATAGCGGCCTGAGTCTTGCTGTTCTTGATTCCCTGGCTCTCGTCTAAAACGACGCGATAGAATACCGAGTAGTTGGGATGAAAGAAAGAGACCGAACTGGCGAGGGTGGGGTCCGTCTTGGTGTTGACTTGTCGGTCTCCGTTATCCTTCCAGAAGGCTGCTATCTTCTTCTTGTCGGCAACCAGCGTTCCGTAAGTGGTAAGGACGACATCGAATTTCATGAGTTCCGTTGCCTTCTTCTTGTGCGTGCTGTGGTAAACGAACGTTGTCAAAGCGTGGCCCGCAGTCGTCTTGAGCTTCTTCTTGATCTCATCTTCCCATTGCCTAATGAGAGAAAAGGGTGCCACGATGAGAGTTGTCTGTCGCATCAAATTAGAACATGGACTTTCTTGGGAGGGGTTATGCGTACCTTGCAAGGGGAGTCGGAAGGTGCTTTATTTGATACCATCAGCGACAAGACGGAGATGGTCTTTCCCAAACCCATGTCATCAGCAAGAATGCCCCCCTTGTTGGAGCCGTTCTCCTGACGCTTCATCCACGTGAGAGCGACTCTCTGGTGGGCGTACAGCGGGTATCTCATTGCTTCCGGCGTTCCATCGCGGTCCTCCTCGGGGATCTCCATGCCTGCATGCACGTTTCTCAGAAGCGCCTCGACCTCTTCCCTAGACTTGCGGGGATCTTCGTGAATATCTTGCATGATCGATGCAACGCGGGCATCCAGCGGGTTTCCGGATCCATCAGTCAAGTCCATGAAGTTGAAATTCCTAGTTCTGTTGATCACTTCGGCGGTACTGAGAGAGGACTGAGGGAACGAAGAGTGGGAGCTGCGCAGCTGGCTGGCAGGCATGAACGACGAAAACGGATCATCATCTTCATCCGACGGGAAAGTCCCAGGCATGAATCCCATATCATCGAGGCCGGGACTGGGCGTCGAACTCGACGTGGGCTGAAGCCCGTAGAAGTCGTTTCCACTGGGAAAGCCGGAGTTCGATCCTGGAAAGCCGGAGAGATATGATGAAGTCATCTGATTGCTGAGGTCTTGCCCAAAGGGAGTGGCTCCCGATCCGAACGGCATTGGGGCAGATCCGTTACCCATGGGGCCGCTCGACCAGCCAGTAGCGGCCGAAGGTCGACCTGTCTGAGACTGACGCTGCCTTTGTCTTGAGCGCGAGACCGACGCAGAGACGTCATCATCGTCCCTATACTTGGTCAGCATTGTTTTTGTAGCATCACGACTGCCTCCGTTCCGTCCATGTTCGACTTCTGTCTCATAGCGAAAGCAACTGAACAACTCACCCAGTAAGGTCGATGATGTCCGCCGCGTCGTCGATGCGCTGAGACTTGCTTCGGCCGGGGCTGGAGAGACCGAGGGTGGTAGCCTCGTGTGGTCTCTTGTTGTTAACGGGCGTTGACCGACCTGAGTTGCCGAAAGACTGCGTTCCGTGATAGCCATTGCTCAGGTAGGACATGCCACCCGGGGTTCTGGGCACGCCTTGCGCGAATGACGAGCTGGCTGCCGGAGGCGGCCTGTAAGACAGCTCTGTCATTTGTTAGCTTATCGTTGACTCGGCGTGTGATGTGTAAGGTCTGTCGAGGATCGTGAAAATAGTAATAGGGAGAGGGCAAGAAGATATGGAGACATAAAGACGTCGAGGAGGTGCAATGATGAGGTAAGGTCGGACAGTATCTGAGACAGCTGCCTAGACCACGACGACAACCGGCGAGGTTCCCGCAGACCTCTCCGAAAGCAGACGCGGAAACGAAAAAGGGCAAAAGCACATACGTTGACCCCAACCATCCAAGTAGTTCATATTGCCGCCAGAGGCAGATGTGCCTTTGCCGTTCGAAGACTTGCGTGCGTCCTTGTTCGCTCGGATTCGGTACTCCAGCTGCTGCTTCTGTCGCTTCTTATCCTCGACCTTCTTCTGCGCGGCTCGGAGCTCGTCCTGGGACTGCTTCTTTTGCTCGCGGTACGCTTGGGCGTCGAGCTGGTCGTCTTCCAGGGATTCGAGGATGGCTTGCGCGAGGTCTCGTTCGTTCTCGAGCTCGAGGAGTTCTTCGGCATGCTTCTGGAGAGCCTTGCGGTCGCCGTCAGCGACCGGGCTGCCCGCCATTTTTGTAATGTTGGTTCCGGTCCGGTCGCTCAAGGGGTCGGGTGGGCGGTGTTTGGTAATGGGCGGCGTTAAATGAGGCGACCTGCAGGAGGTGGGCAACTGAGTTGGTACGTGGCGCGGTGCTGCAACATCTGTTGGCTGGAAAAAGTTGAGGTTCCGCCGCAGGCTTGGTGGAATGGAACGAGATGTCAGTCCTGGAAGTATCCTGAGCGGTACTTATCGACTTTGCCTGCTGCAGGTGCGGTGGCTTGCCGTCAATGTGGAAGGATGGATACTTCGAGGTAACAACGAAGGAGAGAACCGACCAGAGCGGAAGAGAAAGAGGGGTGAATGGGACGACAGAGACGGATGAAGAAGGAGACCAATAAAAGATGGAAAGAGCGACGAGAAGATTCCGAGAAGAGCAGGAAGTTGCGGTCGGATCTGGCCTGTCCAGGCTGCTGCTGCTGCCAGTTTCAGCCTTCCGATGGAGGTAGCTCTCGTGAATGCGACAACAAAAAATCGAGGTTCTGCCTTCACGGTTGTCTCTGCAATCGCCTCAGGTGCCCGTGTGCTGTGGCAAGTGTGCTGGAGTTGACCAGGAAAAGACGCTATTGGCGCTGCTTATCTTATCGGGGCCGATTTTAATTGATGTCATCCATGTATGGTTGCAAGGGAAAGCGCGCGACGCGTTAATTGGGGCGCGCTTGCCTTACCGTAGCAACCACTTCACTCTTCGAACTTACCTTCCGCCTGTATCCGTAGAGGGGAGGGGAGGGCCCTTGTTGCTGCCTGTCTTGGGCAAGTACTTCGCAGCGTCCCGTCGCCTCCATTGGTGAAAAGTTGATGAGACCCTGAGGACGGTACGAACCTGCCACAGTCCACCTCGCAAAATGAACCTCGATCTCACGAGGCTCCTTGGCTGCATCTGCACCACTAAGTCTGACTTTCTTCGGTGTCGCCAAGGCGATATTGCCTGCTCCTGCGCCTCACGCGCCTGAGAAGTCATGAGTCAATAGTGGTACACATTTAGAGTACTGACCACAGTCAGCTACGTATCCGTACTTATCCGGGGAGAATTCCTCATTTGCGTCGATGAGGCTGCCAACAGAACCCGGATCTCATCCCTTTTGTTACAAAACCGCATTTTCATGGGTACGGTTCCAACAGCAGCTCGGTTTCTGCCTTGACCCACGCCTTTCGCAAACTGAAATACGATCGCGCATTACAAGTAGAGCCCCATTTTCACATCGGTCCCACGATGCCTCAGCCGCCAGGACTCCCAAAGTTGCACATGTCTCAGCAAAAAGCCAGGCTGCCCGCAGTCAGCCCCAAAGCCGCCGTACGGTGCCACGACGCTCCCGTTGCACTGGAAGAGGGAGAAAAAATGTACTTACTCCGTACGACTAACGAAGCGGCACTTTACCCAGTACTTCGGTGTACAAACTTGGCTCGGTGGCTTCTGCTTTCTGATTCATCACAAAAGTCCAAGCAGCAATCAACCCCGTCCCCGTCCCCGTCCGTCACCCTCTCTTCCGTGTCCTCAACACTACTACTGCTGCTGCTTACCAGAGCCTCATCTCCCGACGGAACTGCCTACCTGGGTATCCGAGCCTGACTTGGCGGAAATGGTTTCAGCGACCAGACAGACGGCTGATCCGCTCGTCCTTGTCCAATGATGTGACTTGCTGAGCCGCGCCATCCTCAAATAATGAATCTGCGTGATCTTGGGGTCAGAAGTGCTTTTGCCTAAGGTACCTTGGCGTTTCTGTGCGGCCAGTTTTGTGACAATACGGGCAAAAGCACATCTTATCCAGCAACATCTTCAGGGTAAGACTAACTAACCTTCGGAAGCAATCGCAATCAGTCGTAAACAGTGATATCCACCCCACTTGTGTTTCCTTCTCTTGGAATAATTCGAACCTGAATGAAACACCAAGGTAGAGCGGATCAGTTCCTCAGATGATTTGCGGATACATTCAAAGGGCAGTTACTCTCACAGGCACGTACCAACCAATCAGCGAGAGGATCATCAATCTCTATTGAGCTGTAGGCCAAGTAGGGCGAGCAAATTATTACTATATACGTCTTGTGTAGTTGTAGTTGTAGTATTGCAGTGCAACATGCAAAGCGCAAAAAACAAGCGTCAAAGCGAGCGACCTGCAGGCCTCCCCTGATAAGTCCATCCATCCTCCATTCGTCGTCATTTTTTCCCGCTGTGCGTCGGGAAAGTTACAAAGGAAAATTAATTTTAAAAACCTCTTCCTCAAAATTCCCAAACAGTAAGTTTTCGTGTCTCGGAGAAGAGAAAGGGTTGGGTATCCGTCATCTGAGTTGATGTATGTGTATCTGAGAAAATCCTCCAGTACCTCAGCGGGATGCAATGTAGTCTTGCGAAAAAGGGGGTATCATCATTCTAGTGTGTCCAGTCTTGGGCTCAAGAGCATGCTGCGTGAGAAAGATGGACTGTGGTGCGAAAGACAAAGGAAATCCTCCACATTTCCACGAATCAGACTCGTGCTTAATCTTCAAAGAAGTCATGGTCGTCAAAATCGCCCGGATGAGCATCTGAGTCGTAGGCGCTCGAGCGCATCATCGGTGGGGTCATGGGCTGTTGCCGGCTTGATGGACGACCAAGCGGTGGGCTCTTCTGGGACATGAACCCGGGCTGTCCGTTGGTGACAGAAGGTCCGCGAGCGTGTGCCTGCGCCTGTGCCTGTAGTTGTTGAGCCGTGTAGCGGCGACCAGTTGTTTGGAAGGCCGTGGGTTGGGGCTCGTCGGCGTGTGTGGGAGGTGTCTGGCGAAGGCCAGATGCCGGAGGCGTGAGCAGTCCTCCAAGCAAGTTGTTGTTGGATGAAGTCGAGACAGTGGATCTGGAAGGTGTGTGGTTGCTGTTGAAGGCAGATCTGGACGACGAGGGGCGAGCAGCCGCTCTGGAAGAGGGCGCCTGGGATTTGCGCCAGTTACCCCAAGCAGCGGCAAGGGGGCCGACAGCCTGAGCGACGCGCGGCGTGGCGGCTTCCCTCAGAGACTGAGCAATGTTGGGCAGGTTGATAGCCGACCCGCCGTTCATCGCACGCTCGCGCTCCTGTTCCTCCATCTGCAAGTTCGCCTTAAGACGGATGGCGGCGTCCTTAACAGCCTCCTTGTCGAAGTCCTGAGCGGAGAGGGCCTGAATGATATCTTGCAGGTCGCCGTGTCTGACTGCGAGAAGCTCGCGCAGCCAAGTGATCTCGTCGTCGCGCTTGGTAATCTTTGCGGGGGCCTCAGGGTCCAGCTTGTCGACGGTGGACTCGAGCTCCTCAATGCGCTGCTCGCGAGCCTGGAGTTGCTCTTGCAGAACCATGATTGACTCGCGCAGAGCCTGCGGCGAGATCTTCTCTGGGAGCTCCATCGACTTGGCGGCAACGGCAACAGTAGCAGCAGCCTTGGCCGGGATAGCAGCGATGGGCTGAGAAGGCTCAACACCAGCGGACTTGGCGGCCTGGACGGCGGCGCGGGCAGCCTCACGGGCAATCTCGACCTTCTCTTCCAGATGAGCAACACGGTCTTGGAGATGCTCAGTCTTTGAGGTGGAGAGGCTGAGACGCTCGAGAAGGTGTTGTTCAGTCTTCTGGGCGTCCTCGACAGCATTGTTAAGCTGTCGCTCCCAGCGGGCCTGAATGTCCTCCACTTCGTTCTGGTGCTTGCGCTTGAGCTCCTCGATCATCTGAGTCTCGCTGCTCTGAGCGGCCTCGGCCATCATCTCAGACTGAGCCTTGGAAGTCTCCATGTCCATGGTGAGTTGGTCGTTGTCGGCTCTGAGCTTGGCAATCTGCTCTTCGAGTTCTTCGCGAACGACATTGACGTGGTGATTGGCTTGATCAATCTCGTGCTGCATAGCAAGGCGAGTACGCTGGACCTCGCTGGCGCCAGATTCCCTAGCCTCCTCAAACTCACGCTTGTACTGAAGGGCAGTCTGGTGAAGCTTGTGGTTCTCCGTCTTCATCTCACCAAGGATGCCCTCAAGACGCTTGCATTCATTGACGGCGCGCATGCCCTGGCGTTCACCGCTCTCAAGACGCTCAAGCTCGGTCTCGATACGCTCGCGGGTGCGAGCCTCGGCCTGAAGCTTAGCATCAAGAACCTCTTGTCGGGCCACGAGAGCTTGCTCGCGCTTAGTGCGGCGAGCATTCTCTTCGGTGATGTCACGCGCAGCTTGGGCCATGTCCTCCTGAAGGGAGACGAACTTGGCACGCCAGCTTTCCCTGACGCGCTCGTTCTCCTGCAGCTGAGTGCCGAGGGTGTCGAGGAACTTCTGCAACTGCTTGTTCTCGTTGACGGTCTCGTTGAGGTCGATCTGCTGGCGGCGAGCGGTTTCAATGACGCGCTCGGCCTCGGATCTCCAGCGGTTGGCTTCTTGAGTGGTAGCCCGGAGCTCATCATCCATGTGGTTGATCTTGTTGGTGAGCTCAGTCTGTGCTTGTGTAGCATTTGTTTGAGCAGCCTCCATAAGCGCTATTTGCACCAAGTGGTTAGAAGAACTCTGCTCGAAAGCCTTGATCTTGTGTTCCCGGTCGTCAACAACTTCGCGGAGACGGTTCTCTTCCTCGGTAGCAATGCGAAGCAAGCGCTGGACCTCGGAGAGTCTATCTTCGGCGGTACGGCGGCCATCGAGTTCTTGATGAGCCCGCTCTTCCTGTTGTCGGAGCTTCTCCTCGAGATCACCGATGCGGTTGTCAAAGATGCTGCGGTTCATGATCTCAATTTCAACACGAGTCTCGGCAGCTTGCAGCTTGCGTTCGAGCTCTGCGGCGAGGTCCTCGGCACCGCGACGCTCAGTAACCTCCTTCTCAACCTTGGTCTGCTCGGCGTAGAGGCGCTCTTCGAGGTCCATGACCTTGGCCTGGAGCTCGCTGAGCTTATTGTTGACAGCCTCATCGGACTCGCGCTCAGCTGTAGGCTGCTGAGATGGGGTGGGCATGCGCTTCTCGACAGCTTCCTCAACAATGTTGCGGAGATCCTCGCCACGGAAATCAAGGCGCATGGACGTGCCGAACTGCTCCTTCATTTCCTCCAAAGCGCGAAGGACAGCGTTGCTGGTGTCGTCAGAAGCAGGGGCAGAGGCAGCCAAGGGTGCGGCAGGAGTAGGAATATTGCGCTGGTGCACCGCGAAGGCGTCGAGAACGGCGGCACGAATATGCTCCATCCGCCTGTCACGGCGGGGGCTAAGCGAGCGACGGGGCATGGGCTCCTCGTCCTCATCATCGGCATCGCTATGCTGGATTTCTGCGGAGGTGCTGCGACGAACAGAAGACGAGGCTCTGCGTGAGCCACCGCGGAGAGACTGCTGGATAGAGAGCAGAGCCTTCTCCATAGGGGCAAGGCGGGTAGCGAGGAGATCGCTGACACGGTCGTTGACACGGCCGTCGAAGAACTGCACGCGCTGCTCCAGCTTTGCCTGCTCCTCGTCGCTGAAGGCTCCCTCCCAGTCGCTTTGCTCCGCGCTTCCGATGTTGAGGTTGGTGACGGGAGCATCGAAAGACTGGGCACTCAGAGGTGGGTCGACGAAAGGATCCTCCAGTTCAGTAGATGGCAGAGCAGAATCTCCTGGAAGGCCACGGTATTGGCGGATAGGGCTTGAAGTGCCACTGCGATATTGCGCCGCCGGTTGCAGGCGGTATGGCGAAGTGTGGGTGACCTGGATGTTTCGGTTCGGGCTGGCTTGGTGATATCTGAGATCGACGTTCGATCTGTTCACACCAAGGGTAGGGTCGTTCTGGTTGAGGTGATCCATGATGGCATCGATTTCCTCGAATGTCGGCTCATGCTTCTCCTCCACAGACTCGGCAGTGTCTTCCCTGCCGAAGGTGAACGCAGGGGCAGCATCTGGCTCATCGGCGTACTCCTCCTCAGTTTCGGAGACAACATAGTCATCAGGGATTTCACCCTCCTCGAGCTCAGGCTCAGGAGCAGGCGAAGGTGACGCAGCGAATCGAGAAGCCGCAAGACCCTTAGCCTTGGGCGGGCTGGCGAACCGAGAAGCACCGAGCCCTCTAGGCAGGGCAACCTTCTTCGGTGGCGGAGATGGCGCTGGAGAGGGTTCACGAGGTGACGGAGCAACGGCCTCTGTGCTAGGGACGAAAGGCTCGATAGTGTCTTCTCTGTCGCGCTCGTCCTCTTCTTCCTCTTCCTCTTCAGTTTCGTCCTCCTGAGCCGTGGAGCCCCAACCGCCACCAGGAGTGAAGGCCTTGGCAGTAGCAGAAAGGGACTTGTTGTGGCCCTTCTTGTATGTGTCAATGCCGAAAGGCCGAGCTTCGTTGAAGTTTGCCAGTTCATCCTTCGAGTCAAATTCGAAAGGCGCCCAGTTTTGCTGTTGCTGATCGGGAGAAGTATCGGAGGGGCTAGTAGCAGAGACCGCCTTTGAGTCGGTGGGTTGCTCGGAAGCCACAGTTGAAGACATGGTAGTGTCAGCTGGCGTAGGAGCCTGGTCATCGCCTGACTTGTGCCCGGAAGCATCCAAATCTTCGGTCTTCGATGCAGGCCGCAGGGACTGCATCGCCATAGGTTCGGGTGACGGCTCAGCAAATTGAGGTACATCGTCACCATCTCCACGAGATGCCTTCGCTCTCTTGGCAGGTCCACCAATTGGACGGCCGTCAGCGTCCTCCTTCATTCCATCCTCGTCCGATGTCTTCTTCTCGCTGCTGCTAGGACGGACAATGGGGATAGCCTTTGACTTCTTGGCAGGCTTGGAGGCGTCGGAAAGGTTCAGATCAATGTTGCCAAAGATCGAGCTGTGGTTTCCAATGCTCTCGCTACCCGACGTAGGGCTGGCAAGTGAATCCGAAACAGCTCCGAAGGGTGTGAAGGCGGGCGCATCCGGTCGAAACTTCGGACCAGAAGCCGAAAAGCTAAAATCGCTCTGTCCAGGGGAGAAGACAGGGGCAGCAGCATTAATCTTGGACGAAGTGGACTGTGCGCCGAACGATTGCGCTGATGGCGAAGTGATGGATGGCGCGATAGATCCTGCTTGGAAAACAGTCGGCTGGAAAGAGTTACTGGCACCGGCTCCGAAGGTGAAGCTAGTCTTGGACTCGTGGCCAGGGTTGAACTTGAACTCTGGAGCTTTGACGTTGAGCTTAGAGAGCGAGGGCTTGCTGGCGTGGCTGCCTCGTCTCTGTTGACCAGAGCTGCTGTTGGCGGAAGACACGTCGTTCCACGGGTTGCTCTGGGTGGAGAAGGATCGCTGGTGCTGTTGCAAGAGAGTTGCAAGGTTGAAGTCCTGGACAGGGGTGCCGAGATTGCTGGGGTTGGTCTCGACTTCAGCGGCCTCATCAATCCGTTGAGAGTTGACATCGTGCCATCCGGAGAAGCTGTCGTTTCTCGGCCGGTTCTCATCGTGATGAGAGAAGAAGTTCTGCGACAACGAGTGACCGCGGCTGTGGGGACGGGGGTGATGGAGCACAGGGCCATCGCCAGATTGCTGAGCGAATTGCTGAGGTTGAAATTCCTGAGGCACGAACTCCTGAGGAGTGAATTCTTGAGGGATAAACTCTTGAGGCTGGAAGTCCTGCGGTTGAAACTCCTGCGGTTGGAAGTGCTGGGGAACGAATTCCTGATGGGGAATGAACTCTTGATTGGGGACAAACTCCGGGAAGTGGACAGACGGCTTAGTCGCATGAGACACGGGCTGTTCGTCTGGGATGCTTGCGAATTGTTCCGCGGCGGCCTCTTCGTTGTGGGGGCTGTAGTCCTCATGCTCCAACTCGTTGCGCATCTGCTCCTCGAGATGATACTCGGCCTCGTCGATTTCGGCTTGGAGATCATCGCTGTTCCTCTGCGCAGCCTCGGATGACTTCTTGGGCTCCTCCGCGGGTTCCTCTTCTTCCTCATCCTCGCGCACCTCTTGCAGGCGCGGTGATGCTCTCGCGGGCTGCTGTTGCTGCTGCATGAACTGATGGGGAAGCATCGGGTACTGCAAAGACTGGTGTCGCTGATGCGCGTTGAAGGCAGGGCTGCCAGTCGGTGCGAATCCTTCAGGGGTGAACGGAGATACTGGTGACAGGATGCCGTTAAGCATTGATGGCGAGTCTGTTCTGTGCTGACCCCAGCCAAGAGGAGACGGCTGGTTCGCGAGCTGGAAGGGCGAGTGACCCATAGGAACCGAGATGGACTGCCGAGCGTTGTACTTTGCAGGATGGCTGCCGAATCCGACAGGGGAAGCAATGCTGGGACTGTGGGTGTGGGAAGATCGTCCAGGCATGAATTGCGACGGGAAAGGGAAACCTGCGTGGTTGCTGGACGCAGAGGAGGTAGGCAGCGGGGGAGAGAACGGCAAGGGCGGGTATTGCGCAGAGGCTTGTCTGCTTGGCTGCGATACTGCGGGAGAGATGGAGGGCGCAGGCGGGTCGTCGTCGCCGAAGGACACTCCAAGAGCACGCAATTTGGCTTCGTTAAGCTCATTCACGTAATTCTTCCAAGCGTTCAAATCAGGCAGTGTGACCTTATACGCACGCTCTGCTCGCTCTCGAATCATGTCCTCGAATGAGGGCCATCCATCTCGACTTTGGGAGTAGCCGGAAGGCTCCTGGTAAGTGCCGGCTGCGGCATCCAAGTCGAAGCCACTGATGTCGTAACCAAGATCTTGCCACTCTCTGAACATTCCTTCGACTTCAGTCTGGTTGAGAGGCTTGGGCGCCTGGCCGGGGCGTCCTCGTTCATCGTCTTTGGGAAGAAGAACCATAATATTCTTACCCTTCCACGGAACCTTCTTCTTGATGCGGGGCGTCCTGGTCGGCTCTTGGATCGTAACTCTAGCGGACGCGCTTCTCATCGGTGTTATCGGGGTCTTCGCCGTCGTCTCGCCGGTAGCGGCGCTAGCAGTTCTCCGGGGCGTCGACGGGACGGCAAGATCTGAATTGCGGGCCATTTCGGCCTTGGAAAGCTCGGGGCTCTCCATGTTTGTCGGACGTTTCGGTGTCACGTCCTCCGGCTTGAGGGTCTCGGCGCTGGAGCGGGCACGGGGATGGCGCGGCGCCAAATGCGGGTCGCGGGCAACGCCTGAGTTCGCTTTCGGCGTTCGCAATGACTCCTTCTCGTGCCACGATTCGTCTGCAGATCCTGAGCCGCTCAGTGAAGAGTGCTCACTTCCGTCGCTGAACCAATGGCGGCTTTCTGAATTCTCACCCGCAGTGTGCTGGCGAATCCAGTCTTCGGTGAGTCGTCGCGCAGGTCGTCGGGCGCGGTTCGCGAGGACTTGAGCTGCGCTAATAAACGGTTCGGGCTCTCCGCCGTCCTCGTCGTCTCTGATGTCGTTGTCGTCTGGACTCCCTCCGAGGGACAGTGAGGGTGGCGGACGAAGAAAGGGGGTATCAATAGCCAGGTGATGAATTATTGGCGAGCCGTCGGATTCGTCGCTGCCGAAGCTCTGGCGGGCGAGGTTCTTCGTCTCTTCTGTCGAGTAAGGCGAGCCCCAACTTGCAGTCACGTACTCTTCTTCGGGTTGATTATTCCGCAAAATATCCCGGGCTCGATCGGGCAGCCTAGGGGCAGGTAGCGGAGGCAAAACGGGGGAGGACCCGAGGTCCTCGCCGTCGGCGGCCGTAGAAGTGGACGAAAGGGCCGGGGACGTCGGGGCGGATGGCGGACGATGGCCAGTGCCGTCCTGTGCTGATGCAGCAGGAGGAGAGATGGTCGATTCCTGTTGAGGAGACGTCTTCGTGGGACTCTGTGTGGATGAGGAGAGAAGGTCAATGTGGCGTCCTTCGTCGCGGCGCGATCAAGGTACCGCTGGGGACTGGAATGCTGGCAATGTAGGTTGACTTACCACGGTGAGATCAGCGCAGACGATGGAATCGTCTGGGCCAAGTCTCTGTCTTCGCGTCGAGGACCCTTTGTTCAATAGCCCTCGTTCGTAGCGGCACGCAAACAAGCAAAAAGCAGGCCACGAGGAAAAGAAGCGAACGGACGGGTGCTGTCGAGATTGTTGACAGGAATAAGGGGGTGGAGGAGAGAAGGCCCGTGTGATTGGGGAGTCGCTGTGTGTATATTTGGGCCAGCGGTCTTTTTTTTTTTTTTGTTCTGGTCGCGACGCGTATTTTTTTCCCGGGCCAGGTGTGCTAGGCAAAGGAAAATGGTAGGCCAGCAGGAATAAGGTATTATTTGCACAGGTTGACCCCCGGTTCAGGGATTAGAGAACGGGGGTTCGTTGCAGAAATGAACTGGGGGAAAATTATCGAATAAGGAGCGACATGAAGCCAGAAGAGAGGCCGTGTACCGGACGCATCGGGATCACAGCTCAAGCTTGACGGGGAGAAGATATGATCTTGACGGTTTGACAGGTCGTCGGGTTGGGGTTGAGGATGGACTTGAAGGAGGGAAGAGAGAGGTTCGGCGTGGTGCGAAGTGTCAGGAAGGAGGTGAGAAGAAAGTGCAAGGCGAGGTCAAGGGCCGGGGGAGCTACGAAGTAACTTTCGATTTCCATCCTGTCGATGATGTCCCTGCCGGCGGTTGAAGGTGCACTGACTCGAGGTACTTGCCGGGCAGAAATCCGACGTCAGGTACATGCACAGACGCGGGACAAGGACCGCTAGACGGGAAAGGCAAGGTACAGGTACAGCTATTCGTACAGGAACAGGAACAAGAGCTAAGGCGAACGGGCTTCGGGTAGCCGTACAGGAAGAATAATTGTCTGCGGCCAAACAGCGGCAATGTAGTCTACCTGACCTCGCAGTATTGCACAACTGGATTCGTCACTCTGCGCTGGCGGGTTCGCGGAGGCAAGCAAGAAAGGCATGCGATGTCGATGATGAGGTGGACGAGAGCGTGGGACTCTCCGGGGTCATCAGTACCAGTGGCACCACGAGATTGGCCGCTGTCATCTGCACATGCAGCTTTGTCTGAGGTTGCTGGGAACAGCAATCGACCGGCCACCAACTGCTAGGAGGCACTAAGAACAAATGCAATACGCCGCGCAATATAATATAGCTACCCTTATAATCTAGCTATTAATATTATCTTATTATACCTAATAAGTATATATTTAATATTTAATATTCTAAAAGAATAAAACTCTATCCTAATAAGCTTCTTAATATACTTAATAGTATAAATAGCCTTACTCTTAAGATTAAAGGGAGTAAAACCTTAATAAGAGTTATTAGTCTATAAAAGACTATCCCTTCTATTAAGATTATACTATAAACTTTATCCTTTTATTTATTTACTTAAAATATTATTTTATATCCCTTATTTTATATTAGCCCCTATTATTACTATCTTTAGTATAATTTTAAGCTTTAACCCTCTTTAGTCCCTTAATACCTTTAAGAATAATATTCCCTTTTATTTAAACTATATTAATAATATTCTTTTTATATATTATATTAATAAGAATATTATAATAAATATTATCTTTTTAAAGGAATAAATAATTTAATAATAATATATAAGTTATATAATACTATAGTAGTATTTAAACTTATTTATAGCTTAAGTAGTAGCTAAAATAGAGTATAAATTACTATTAATCCTTAATATATTATAATATAATAAGCTATATAATAATATAGGGCTTAGCCTACTTAGTATCCTAATAATAGTAGGATAATATATAGAGGTACTAGTTAGGATCTAAACGTATTAGATATAAGGTTAGTAGTTTCTATTTTAGATATACTAGGTATAATTAGGCTTAAATTAATCCTTATTGTTAAATAATAGCGCTAACATAGGAAAGGTAACACATAACTGGGAGGCACCAAGAACACAAGAGACAGCTGGCACCAATGACCGTTTTCTTCCCTAAGAATCTTCCATTGGCCGGTCGTCACCGCAAGCACATGAAGGAGAGAATAATTGGAGGAGCAGGAAGGAGCGGATGGGGGACCCTGCCTTCCTCGACAATGGGACAGACCGGGGCAAGCCAGGAACAGGCCGGCTTAAAAGACGCCAACGGCCCAGGTTTGTTTTAATGAGCATCCCCGCTCAACCACGGGGCCGAGCTATGGCCAGCCAATCTCGCCTGCTCGTCCTGATCGTATATACTTTAGATCACGTATATAACCGCCGTGTATTCGAGTACCTCTTAACACAACGTCTCATTCCCCGGAATCACCTCCCTTATTTTGCATCACTTTCAAGCCAAGGGTGATTTCCGCCGAACCAAAGTGCCCCGCTGCTTGAACTCCCAGACGACATCGTATTTGCCAATGGCTCGATGACGGGCCGTGACGCTGGATGAATGCCATGGGTCTTGGATTTGCACGTGTGCACAAGGCTTCTACGGCATCTTGCGAGTTCGACGTGCCGTCTAGACCTGCCTGATCCTGAAATCGTGGCTTCCATAGCTTCCGGCAACACGTCTAGCTAAAGCGCGCAATCGAGCCAGCTTGAATGCACAACGACTAACCATACCAACTTTGGTTGAAGATCACCAACGTCCTTCTAGACCTTTAAAAGCCCAGCAACCTCGACACAGCAGAGCCGCATTACCAACATCAACGAAGACTGCTCCGTTAACGCCAAATCCAGCCACATGTGCGATCAGTCTCAAGATCCATCGGGAACTCAAAAGCGCACGTGTTGTCCAACCTCAAAACCCCCGACGTGCATATTGTTTCGAAGACCGCAAACCCGAGGAAACCAAAAGGCCGTCAAAGCCCACATCTCGACTTGACATGATCCCATCAATCACCCCGGGTTCGGGTCTCCCGGGGCCGCGGTCGTCCCATTCTTCGGTTGACAACTCCTTCATCCAGACTTGCTGCAGTGTTTCTTGCCTTACCAAATTATCTATCATAACATTATCCGTTACGTAGGAATTATGAGGACAGAATCAAGTAGACTTCCTAAGCTCCTTCTAAACCGACGACAACAATCTACAAGATCATATCCAAACTCAAGTATCTAACCCTCATACCACAAACACCCGCCCACATGTCTCATTCTTCCCGCCGTCTTCACACACAATCCCAAAAGAAAACATATAAATCCGATTTCCCAGCAAAAGCTCAGACATGTTTGTCTCGCAGCAACAAAAACGCGGTCCAAGGAGACGCGTCGAAACGGAAACGAGGAGCTTGGGGCAAAAACATTTCCATATCCAAACGGGACCCGAAGCAGCGTTGTTCCTGGTGTTCTTCGATGTGAGAAGGAAATTTCGGCGGTGGCTGGGTGGTTCCTTGTCCGGCGCAGATTACACGTGAAATCGATCTCAACACGGCCTTATCCCGACGGCGCCGTTCCGCGGGCTATGTTCTGCCATTGATTTCAACTACTAAATACGTTTGCCGTTCATCCTATTGATATAATCCCCATCGCAATCTCGAAATCGGAGAAAGTGAGGCTACAAATCTCTCTCCATCTCCACCGAATCGCATCGTCAAAAGCACGCCCGTTATGCGCAACGGAGATGCTCCCGCTGAGGCTCGATCCCCATACCTTCCCGGGAAGGCGTTATGGAGGTATTCACACATCAGATCACTCTCTCACAGCGACTCACATGTTCAACCCCCAGATCAGCCGAAAACATCTGAATAGAAAACCGTCTCCATTGACATTATTCGTCATGCCGAGCAACCGCCGGATATCAACCTCTCAGCCGCGAGGGTCTTTTGGAAAAAGAAAAGAAACGCCCAAAAATAACCCATCCTAGTTTGTACAACTTGAAATTCCACCTCTTTCATAAAACTTCCTTCCCAAGCTTGCTTGCTTGCTACTTTTCTCTCACAAGCCCCCAGACAGCTTTCCCATATACACACGCCGTGCGACATCACCACACAATCGTACAGCTTCTGAAACCCCCATCCCTTCAACAACAGCATGCAAGTTTGCCTCGCAAGTGCCAACTCAAGGGTCACAAAAGATGTCAAAGTTGCCGTCCGAGCCCGCAAACACCGGTTCGCCGAAGCTCTGCTTCGTCGTCGAGTCGATTGCCGATTTGCACTCGGCTAGCCACCCAGCGTCAGCCATCGTCCCAAAAGGGCCCCCATCGTGCTACTGAGAGGAGATTACTTACTAGCTTGCTCGTCGCACTTTGAGACGTCGAACTTGGCGGGACCGTTGTTCGCGGCCTGCGAGCATTTGTTCTTTTGATTATCGCACGCTCTGCCCGCGGCGGTCGAGAAGTCGGGCTGAACCATTCTGCCGTCAGCAATCTCCAACCTACAATTTCTACCCGATGGTGAGAAACTTACGAAAGTGTCTCCGTCGACTTCAAACGGTCGATCGGGGTTGTTCGACTTGGTGATCTGCCATACCGCGACGTCAGCAAACAGCTCGCCATGTCATCAATCCCAAATAGGTCCCCCAAACTCCAGAGCGCGCCGCCACAACCGCAAGCCATCCATCCTTTCTCGCCCCAGCCTCGATTGACCTCCCCCAAATCAACTCCTCTCATCTCTCCCAGTCGAAAACCGAGCCAGAATGATAGAAACCAGAAGACATACCGCAGAAGCCTGGACACCCCCAAGCGCCCCCGTAAACGTCTGCAGGTTCTGCGAGCCCTGCCGCGGCAACAGCCCCATCTTCCACCCCATCCCGAGCTCGTCGCTGATATCGAGCGCCCTCGCGCCCGCGAGCACCAGCAGCGCCGCCGACACCACGTGTGCCGTCGTCGTCGTCCGCATCGTGTGTGCGTGTGTGTGTATGTGTGTAGTCGTCGTGGGTAGATGGGTAGATTACGTGTGTGACGCCAACGTTTTGCGGGGTATCGTGAACCTTCGTTCGTAGTCCGTCACTTTTCTTCTTCGCGCATGCGATCGCAGCTCCTCGGTGAATTATGGATAAAAAGAAATAAAAAAGTCGTCAATCGAGGTTCAACCTCTTGTCGTTCTCGCGTCGTCAACGATGCTAGGTAGGGCGTGAAATAACCGGCGACGCAGCGCTCTCAATTGGTACAACTAAGCAATAATTCAATGGTGGAAAAGGCAGTTTTCGAGGATTAACTTTCTCCTGCGCCCAACCCGTGAGAAGCGTCGAACGATGGGCTCTCGGGTAAAGTTCAACGGGCAGCAAGCAGCAGCACACAGGCGCGCCGTAGTAGAGAGATAGAGAGAGGGGAGGAACCTGAAACGGCGCGACGTGCATCCCACAATTTTCCACGTTGGGACGCAACACCCAAAGAACCCGAAACACCACTGATACGTGCGGCGAGCCAATGGGCCATCGACACGACCACGTGATGTGCCGCCAGCCCGCGCAGTGCCCAGACGGGTAAAAGAGAAGGACGGTTGGACTGTGCTGCGTTCGGAAGAAGACGATCCTGCCCTTGCCGAGGAGGCAGGCGCCACGGTGCACCGTTCGGTTCATCAGATGGCAGGTTGGCAATTATGACCGGCCGATCATATTGGGGATGAAAAAGGTTGGATGGGAGGGGAATAGAGTTTGGCAAGGGATCAGTCTAACTCTGTCTCATTACCCCTCCGTGGATTCCTCGGTCTAGTAAGTTTATATTCTCACTGATGTCATACGGTCGAGTTGAGGAGAGAAGCTCTTGTGTTCCCGTAATTTTGGCGGTGTTGGTATTAAAGTTGTATCTGAACGTACATACAAGCCCGCGGATCCAGGAGACATCCGCCAGACTTGCCGTCTCTGATTTTGTCGGTTTTGCTGGTGCGATGATGACTTGTTACGACGTGCGACTCGACTGAAACCCAGTCGGCGACGAGTAGACAAATGATCACCCCGAAGCCCAGCTGACAAAAATGAAAAGGGGGGAACTCTCTGCTGCTCTATGTACATAATTTTCTATCCATTAGTCCTGAGACTCTGCGCAATATGCAACCTTGCCTGCCGTAGTAACAATACTTGGGTGGCCCGAAACTCCGCATGACCGAACGAAAAACATGTGCAGGCCGCAACGTAGTAAGAATAATTTGTAGAATGGTGTGTGCCTTTTTAGGCAAGAGACCGTGGGGGAATCAACGCTTTCTTCCGCAAGAAACAATCATCATGAAATGCTGAACTGGTAGTACGCCTCCGGCTTAGAAGTTGGAGGAAGCGTTGACTTGGCTCGGTGCGTGGTAGCTCTCGAGGGTGGACTGGAAGGGAGTGCGGCCAGTGCCTGCGGAACCGCCAGCGCCGCCCTCGACCTTGGCCTCGTTGCCGTACTGGTTGTTGTACTCCATCAGACCGTCGTTCTCCTCCGCCTGCTTCTTCTTGCCCCAGATTCTCCACGCCACGAAGCCGAGGGCACCGAGAACGATGGCACCGCCGACACCGACGACCACACCAATGACGGTGTTGCGAGTTTGTGTGGACATGCCAGAGGAAGAATCGCCAGAGTCGGACTGGTTAAGACCGGGAGTGCTCGTGACGGTCGACTCGGATGTGAATGACGTAGCGACACCCTCGGAGTTGGTCGTCACGATAACAGTCTTGACTGTGGAGGTAACGGGTTGTGCGGTGGTAGAGGGGGTGGAAGAAGCCTCGCCAGAGGTGGTGTCCTGGTTGCCGGCGGCGGATGTGGTGCTGGTCCTCAGAGTCGTGGACTCGCCAGTCGCGACGGGTGTGGTAGACGAGGCAGCGGGTGTGGAAGCGCTGGGAGTGGCGGCGGCGGGAGTGGTTGTGGTTCTGGCGGTAGTAGGAGTAGGAGTCGTCGCGGGAGCAGCTGTTGTCGTCGTGGTGACGGCGGCTGCGGAAGTGGTTGTAGTTACGGCTGCTGCTGAGGTAGTGGTCTCGGCAGCGGCCGAGGTTCCTGATTGCCTCTTAATGAGGCCATCGCGAGGCTCCTCCTTGTGAAAGTTGAACCATGAAGCCTGCGCAACAGAGGCGACCATCAGGAGTTGGAGAGGGCGCGTGGGATGCATTGTGAATGTGGCGGTCGGTAGGCTCGGAGGTGGTGAGAATCGCGGGATCGGGGACGGTTATATGTCGCCGATAATCGTAGCTGAACCGTTTTCGTTCCTCGCGGTTTTCTTCAGGTTTTCCGGGACAGTCGAGATCAGGTCCCAGGAGAGATGACGGGATTAAGAGACAACTCGTGGCAAAGCTGGCTCGTCTGGAATTCGGAAAGTTCTTGCCCTGAACTGGTGGGTACGAAAATAGGAGACCGGCACGGACGGGTTCGCGGAATTTTCGTCGGGGTTAGGGTGAGGCGAGGCGAGATGAGTTCCTAGGTTTGCGGAATCGACCGAGGGATTACGGGTAAAAATGGATCGTGAGGTGAAGTCGAAGGAGACGTGATGCAAAGAAACGAGAGGAGTAGGTCAAGAGTGAGCAATAGGAAATAAGTAGCGAGTGAATGGTTTTTATCAAAGTGATGTGACGGATGGGATGAGTTGGTTGGGATAGGGCGGGAAGAACAGAAAAACAAGACTCGTATTCAAGCGGGAGGGTGGCCAGTGGTTAGTAGTCAGTGGCCGATGGTCAGTGGGAGGAGGAGTGGTCCGTGGACTTTTGGTCTGTGGTCCTGGCGCAGGCGCAGGAACTGGACTGGTGCAGGTGCCGGTGCCAAGCAGGAAGCAAAATGGCCCCTCCAACCCTTGGCCCTTCAGCAACCAGCGTTTTCGTTTTCCCTCCGCGGCGTCGTACTGTCCGTGTGGGTGGCTGTTCTTCCTCTGTATCCGTACAAACTGGAGCTGGACCGGGGGGCTACGTTGCACAGGGAGATGGTCTTTGGTGCAAGGGACAACGTGGTGGCGGCCAGAAAGCGGCGGTACGTACCGGGTGTCTCCTGTTTTGCCTGGCATCTCAGGCTTTCACCATCTCAGATTCGTCGGCTTCCTGCGAAAGAACGGTCTCTCATTGGATGTGACGTTTTCCCCTTGTCTTGAAGATGGAGATGGAGCCCGAGGCACATGATGATGAGTATCGCAGCCATTCAGAGCAGAGCTCTTCTTGTGGCCCCATCCTGACACCCACACCTCAGTCTGACAGTGTCCATCGTGGCTGGCCAGTTGCGGACGACTGTCTCGCGTCTGCCCACCCACTTGGGCAGCCGGCAACTCGCTACCAGCCCTGCTACTCCGAAGGACCCAAGAAACCGAAAATGTGGCCGAGCCTGGAGGTCAGTGGAACAATTTTAGCGGTAATTCCAACTGTCAGCAACATTTAGCGGCCAAAGGGCTGGTAAACGCCCCTTCTAGGCCTCCAGACGGACCCGGGAGTCTGAGTCCAGCCCGCTGCACCTGCACCTCAGACAGCCCTAGGCGAGTCGCCTGCGCGCCTGCACAGCATCCCGTCTGCCACCATTCCTCCTTCCTCGACTTGAGTGTCAGTTGGCGCTGAGCTCGGTTTTCCGCTTCTTTATCTTCCTGCAGGCACGAGATGCGACAACCCGACTCTAGATCGCGCTTCCATCAGCAGACAATGGAACAATAGACCAAAAATAACATGGTCAGTCGGTTCGCCCATGAGTCCATCGCTAACCGGCGCCATTAGGCATGTCTTGCAGCAGCAGCCGTTGCAGTAGCAGCATCAACCGAGCAACATGCATGCTAGGGGATGGCGATGACGACGCGCTAAACCATCGAATTCAAGCTTTTGTTTCTGTCTGCTTCTTTCCTACCGGAAGAGGAAAGGGATCGCGACCTTATCCAGCCACCTTCGAGATCTCCTGCAGACTCTCCGAAACTCTTTCCAATGGTCCCTCCACCATTCAACGACACCGGCAGCAAATACCAAACCGAAGCCGCTCAATAGACGATGACAACAAACGCAACGGACCACTTCCAATGCACCCCGGCCGGCCAGCGTAATGCCAATGCAACATGCCTGCTCTGGGCCGATCTCTGTCGCTATTTTGAGCACCGACCCGTCGCTCTTGGCCCCGTCTTCACCTCCACTTCTGCTCTCCAGAACCCGGCGCCATTCCATTCAGGGTCTCCCAAGACTTCTCCCCCGTCTCCGGGCCCCTCCCAGCATTCGTCATTCCTGCCGTGCCTTTCGAGAAATCCGGATTCCATCACGTCTTCCAGAAGTCGGTCATCGTCGGCCACTCGCCGTCTCCCGCCCTTTGCTTTGCCAAAGACTCGGACATAAAACAACCCAATATGTGAAGGGTCTTAATGAGAGCCGATCAGGGTCGTTAAGGGTCTGGGACCACACACTATGCATATCTCAGTGCCGAGCATCACCTCACTGGGCCGTTGGCATTCGCCTTCTGCAGCGGCCGACGTCACTTCCGCGCTCGACTTCTTGTTATGCTTCACCGACGCTCTTGAGGCCTGCACCATGATGCTATCTTTGAGCAGTCAAGGCAGTGTATTCATTTCAGCAACAATACACACGGATATCTTTGGTGACGGTAGACCCTCGGTTGGTCGGCTTCGCCTGATCTGTCAAAAACCCTCCCTCATCACCGGTCTAACCGTGCGTCATTGCTCGGGCGGCCGCCGAATTCCAGATGAACCGCCCAAGAACGAGTTGATGGGCGGTGAAAACCTTGAAGAGAGTAATTGTTTCGCCCAGCCACGTCAAGTCAGGACACCCCTTTGCTGTCTACATCGTAAAGCAAGTCGAGTTGAGTCGTTTACGGCATGGGTGACTCTTGTTCCCACATCCCGGGGAAATCGAATGGATCTCGCCAAAGAAACTGGTGCCGAGGGAAAACTCGCCCACTCTGAGAAGAGTCGTCCACGGCCACGCAACCGCAGGATTCAATGGCTCACGGATATTTGCTCCATCACGGTCGCCGCACTAATCTTAATAGCGTGCAGACCTTGAGCCTCATCACTGTGCATTACCAACCGAGCCACAGGCCCGCTATGAACTATTCTACTCGTCTGGGGCTTCTCTTCACCCTCCAACATTATGGACGACAGCGAACATCACCGCAGTCGAGCACTGAGATCTTTTGCGCGCTAATCAACAGTCCCATACCGGCCGCGGCCCCATGCTCACCGGGCGGCGTTCGATTTGATTCCCCAGCTGTTCTCTCCACTTCCGTGCGGCCTCCCGACGCCGCCGGCGGCCCAACATCCTTGCCAAGAGTAAGCCACCCGAACCAGACGCGGTTAGCCAGATGCCGATATCATCCAATCTCACCTCCAGCCACTCGACCATGAACACGCGAGCTGGAGAGGTTCCTCCGGAGTGTTTGATGCCACGCGTTTATGGACTCCTAGGTAGTTGGGAAAAAACCGTTTCACTAACCCTTATAATAGCCTGGAAGCACTGCCCAGGTACCAAGGGGTCCTAATTAGCTTTGTTTCCATTAATCTAGCTCTGATTTGGATCTCATCATGAGCTCCAAGCCAACTTCCAATTTCACGGTGCACACGTCGTTGCTGTTCAACTCGAAGAGCAAAACATTCGCCAAGAGCAGGTCAATTGTTGTCGATCCAACAAATGGCACCATCGTGGACGTCTACGAAAGAAAAGATGATAGTGAAATCAATGTGAACCGAGGCGACATCGACCTCCGAGGAAAGGTCGTCATGCCCGGATTCGTCGACGCTCACACACACGTCTTCCTGCATTCATACGAGTGAGCCGTGGAATTGTGGGCAGATCTTTCAGTCACTCATCTGACCTTACTCAGTGAAGCCTCTTCCACCATCCAGGAGCGCGACGAGAGCGTCGTCGAACGCATCGTCCGCGCCACAAACCACCTCCGTCTCGCGCTGCTATCCGGCTACACGACCTACCGGGACCTAGGCACGGAAGGCCTGCGCTCCTTCGACGCGAACCTCCGAGACTGCGTCAACCGCGGCCTGCTGCCGGGCCCGCGCCTCTTCGTCGCCACCGAGTGCCTCGCGAGCACCGGCTCCTACGAGATCCGCCACGAAAACGCCGCCGTCGCGATGCCGCGCATCGCCGACGTCTGCGACGGCGTGGACGGCGTGCGGAGGGCCGTCCGAAGGCGCGTGGGCGACGGCGCCGACATTATCAAGTTCTACGCCGACTACCGTCGCAAGGTCATGCGGTTCCCGCCCCCGCTCGTGCCGCCCGGCGAGGGCCGCCGCGACGTCATCCCGTTCCCGCCGCCGGACCCGAACCCGGCCAAGACCATGTTCTCGCAGGAGGAGATGGACGCCATCGTCCAGGAGGCCCGGCTCGCGGACATGCCGGTGGCCGCGCACACCACGACGGCCAAGAGCGCGCTGATGGCCATCAAGGCCGGCGTCGACACCGTCGAGCACTGCAACGAGGGCAACGAGGCGGTGCTCAGGGAGATGGCGCGCCGGGGCACGATCTGGGTGCCGACGCTGGGCGTGATGCGGGTCTCGCCGGACTTCGAGGGCATCCTCGGCCGGGTGAAGAGGGCGCACGAGCTGGGGGTCCGGCTGGCGGCCGGCGGCGACACCGGTGCGTTTCCGCACGGGGAGGGGGCGCTGGAGATGGAGCTCATGGTCCGGGCCGGCGTGCCCGTGTTGGACGTGCTGGAGGCGTGTATGGTCGGGGGTTGGGAGAGTTGCGGGAAGGAGAGGAGCGGGTTCTTCTTTGGGTCTATCGAGAAGGGATATCGGGCGGATATCATCGCTCTCGGGGCGGATCCGAGGGAGGATGTGGGAGCGCTGCGCAAGGTTGATTTTGTGATGAAGGATGGTAGGGTGTGGAAGAGGGACGGGCGTCCTGTTGGTTTCTTTGAGGAGGTTGAAAAGGAGGAGTCTCGTGGGAATGAGGAGGCGGACTGGGTTATTGTGTAGGTCAATCTCCTTTGGTCGGGACAAGCGGGTTTTCTTGTGTAGACTTGCTGAGATGGGAAAACTTCACTGGCTTTATGATTATAAGCGTTTTCAGTACACGTAGCGAAATGGAGCTTTTCATGAACACATCGGGTTTTAACGAGGAGTATCGTCCTATTGACGGACTACCATGGATACTTGCCATGCAGGACTCTCAATATACAGTTAAGAAGTTATATCAATATTCCCTGCTGACATGCGGTACGTCTTGATGCGGTAGCAAGGGTTGAGAGGAAGAAAGGCTTTAAGTGCCCATTGTTTGGAATAGTTTCAAGATTGGCCTCTATCTATCTTGCTCGTTACTTCCTATTAATCCCCATTACACCCTAAGGTACTCTAATTCTCGTGCCGTCATCGTATCTAGCCGCCAGCCCATTCGTTCTTTACAGCAGCGAATGCTCGCCGCAAAATGACGGGTTGCAGAACACCAACAGACTATCGCCATCATCGATTGACAAAAGATCCCCGATGCTGCCGAGGAAGAACAAATCGGTCTTCGGCAAATTGTAATCATACTGATCAAGGTACAAACGAATGGCGCACCGCAGCAGGGTTGCGGCCGGACTTGCCTCCCCAACACCAACGAATGCGACCATCCGATGCATCACGGTGACATCGCATCCCCGGATCCGCCTCCGAGATGCACCTTCCCAAAAAGACCACATCAACACCGCGCATCCGCGCATGACGCCAGTATACTAACCCAGAGCTAGATGGAATCTCCGCACGGTTCTCGCGGGAACGCAAAAGCTTATCCCGCCCAGCCCCGTCCTCGTACGGCTTGGTGAACCTGCAGGGAGGAGGAAAAGGCTGTGCGGCAAGCTTTCTCATCGGACGATCGTTTCGTATGCGAAGCTAACGACACCTGTTCTTCCCGACGTATTCTAGCAGCCGCCTCATGCCTTTGAAGTGGTGTGCCAGGTGAGGGGAAGAACGCGTGGTTACTACCTCGACAGCTCTTCTCTGTCATACAACATCCCGGATTCTGACTTTGGAAGGTGCGAGTGAAGAATCCGGATTTACGTTGCTGTTTTTGGATATTTTTTTTCACAATTACCTCTCCTCTTCTACCGAGGATATCAAGCTCCCTCTTTCACCACGCTCTCTACCTCGGAAGCAGGTTTGCCACGACAGGCCGGGGGGTGTTACCATCCATCACACGATCATCATCATCACTATGCAGCTAGCTCTCAGCGTATGATCATGCAGCAAGAGAGGTGCAGATTTCCAACGGGAGGCCGGTCGTCGTTTTCCGTCCAGAGAACGCTTGCATGGGCGACAGGGGCCGAAGGATGAAAACCGGCGGTCGTTCTTGTTGATTTCATAAACCCGCAGGACGCGCCCTCCTACCGAGAGACAGAACGCGCAAGGGCTGGTTTAATTCTTCGCAACGTCGATTCATCTCAAAGTTTGGCGGGTTTTCCAGGACGGCCGCCGGAGAGCAACGCTGTATTGCTGCATCCCGGTTCACCATCATAATTGCACGCCGCTCCTCTATTTGGCTGGTCATTCATCGAGCAGGATACTCAGCATTCCCAGCTTGGTGACATCCTCGAGAAACAGCTAAGAAACGCCGTCACCCAAGACAAAAGGAAGAAAATGAGACTACCACTCTTGTCGATTGCCTCGTTGGCCCTCGGGCTCTACTCTTTTGGAGGCAGCGCCACGGCACATCCTTCAGTCATCGACAAGAGGCAACTACAAGACATTGTGACATGGGACGAACAATCACTCTTCGTTCGTGGAGAGCGGGTAATGATATTTTCTGGAGAAATCCATCCGTTCCGTCTACCCGTTGCCTCATTGTACTTGGACCTGTTCCAGAAGGTCAAGGCCCTTGGTCTGAACACGGTCTCGTTCTACGTAGACTGGGCCCTTCTGGAAGGAAAGGCAGGCAACGTCAACGCCGACGGCATCTTTGACCTCCAGCCATTCTTCGATGCAGCTTCTAAAGCTGGGATATACCTCATCGCCCGACCTGGGCCGTACATCAACGCCGAAGTGTCTGGCGGAGGTTTCCCGGGATGGCTGGCTCGTTCACCAGCTCGGCTGAGGACCTCTGATCCCGAATTTCTTTCCGCAACAGACAATTACATGGTGAAGATTTGCGACATCATCGCCAAGGCACAGATTACCAACGGAGGACCGGTCATTCTCTTCCAACCAGAGAACGAGTACACCAACTTCGTGGATGGGCAACAGATCAACGGGCAGTACTTCCAATATGTCATCGACCAAGCTCGGAATGCTGGGGTTGTTGTTCCAATGATCAGCAACGACGCCAGGCCCGCTGGTCATAATGCACCTGGCACCGGAGTAGGGGAAGTTGACATATACGGCTATGATGGTTATCCGCTGGGATTTGACTGCGGAAACCCAGGCATTTGGCCGGCCGACAAACTCCCGACTAACTATCGAGCATTGCATCTCGCCCAGAGCCCCAGTACCCCAAACTCGATCATGGAGTTTCAAGGCGGATCTTTCGATCCATGGGGAGGCCATAACTTCGAGCAGTGCGCTGCGCTGGTCAACTACGAGTTTGAACGAGTCTTCTACAAGAACAACCTGGCAGCTGGTGTCTCGATTTTCAATGTCTACATGCTCTTTGGCGGAACAAACTGGGGCAACTTGGGACACCCAGGAGGGTATACTTCTTACGACTACGGAGCTTCGATCACGGAAGATAGAAGTGTAGCCAGGGAGAAGTACTCCGAGATGAAGCTGGAAGCTCAGTTTTTGAAGGTCTCGCCTTCGTACTTGACGGCCAAGCCGGGCAACTTGACGACTGATGTATACGCCACCAACTACAACTTGGCTGTGACGCCGCTACGCTCAAACATCAGCGCATCATACTTTGTCGTTAGACATGCCAACTACTCCAGCTTGGCCACGACGGAGTATACATTGCGCCTGCCGACCTCACAAGGAACCATCGCCATCCCTCAATTTCGCGAGAAACTCCAGCTCAATGGCCGCGACTCGAAGATCCACGTAGTGGACTACCCTGTCGGTAATAAGACCTTGCTCTACTCGACAGCCGAAATCTTCACTTGGAAGAAGTTCACAGACAAAACAGTCTTGTTGGTGTACGGCGGACCCGGAGAGACGCACGAAATGGCCATCAAGAAGACTACTGAGACTCCATTCCTAGCCGAAGGCTCTGACGTCGACTATAATGTTGTTAACGGCAATTTAGTATTGACATGGAAGACATCAGAACAACGCCGAGTTGTCCAGGTCGATGATTTCTTCATATATATCCTGGGTGAGTGAAACTGTTTCTGTTTTGGATACATGCATTCGCTAACACATATTAGACCGCAACTCAGCGTACAACTACTGGGTACCAGACTTGCTAGACGGTGCAAACCAGACTTCATATGGGTCGTCAATCATGAACCCGGATGCACTAATCGTTAGAGGTGGATACCTCGTTCGATCCCTTTCAGCTGAGGGCGACACCCTTAAGTTGCAAGCAGACTTCAATCAGACAAGCGACCTAGAGATCATTGGTGCCGACTCTGCGCTGACAAAGTTGGAAGTGAATGGGAAGCAACTGGACCATACAGTGAACGATCTTTCCAACTGGATAGTGAAGCCGTCTCTCTCAAACAACAAACCCATTGTACCGGATTTGGTGGCGCTACGATGGACGTACGTTGACTCTCTTCCAGAGATTCTCGCAGGATACGATGACTCTGCTTGGCCACTCGCTGACCACACCACGTCAAACAACACCGTCGCCAATGTCACAACAACAGTCTCCCTGTTTGCCTCAGACTATGGCTTCCACGCAGGCTCTCTCATCTACCGGGGTTACTTCACTGCCAGTGGTGACGAAATCACATTCAACGTCACAACACAAGGCGGCGCAGGTTTCGCGAGCTCCGTGTGGCTGAATGAATCCTTCCTCGGCTCCTTCACCAACGGACCAGACGCATCCGGTGATAACACCGCAAGTTACAATCTCACGAGCCTCAATCCCAACGCTACGTACGTTCTGACCATTCTTGTGGACACCATGGGCCTCGAGGAGAACTTCTACATCGCGACCGACATGATGAAAACCCCTCGCGGTGTCATCGACTACAACATCACCTCGCCGACCGGCTCCAAGACCAACGTCACAACCTGGAAGATCACCGGAAACCTTGGAGGCGAGGACTACGCAGACCACTTCCGCGGACCGCTCAACGAGGGAGGCCTATTCTTCGAGCGTCAGGGATACCACATCCCCACCCCCCAAGACTCGGCCTTCACAATACGTTCCCCATACGACGGCACCCACACGCCAGGCGTCTCCTTCTACGCGGCAAACTTGACCCTGGACCTCCCCTGGAAAGACCTCGACATCCCCCTCTCGTTCGTCTTCGACGACATCACCAACTCGACGGCGGCCTACCGCGCCATCCTCTACGTGAACGGTTTCCAGTACGGCAAGTACGTCAGCAACATCGGTCCGCAAACCAAGTTCCCTGTTCCCGAGGGAATTTTAAACTACAACGGCAACAACTGGATCGGCCTCGCGTTCTGGGCTCTGGAAGAGGGAGGAGCGACGCTGCAAAATTTCCGCCTCGAGGTCGGCAACGCAGTCACGACGGCGAGGGAAGAGGTCAAATTCGTCGAGGGCCCGGCGTGGACCAAGCGGACTGGGGCGTATTGAGCCCCCTCGGGGCATACAATTACGCATCTAGAGTATCATTACCGCTTTTGGCATACAAGTACTCATCAAGAGTATCATTAGTAGCAATATCGATTAACGCACCTGCCCCCGAGCTGTCTCGGGGATACGAAAAAACATTTCCATCATGCAGCCCGTATACGTATTCTCCGCCCACGTGCCATGCCTTCTCCCTCAGCCAGCCGCAGATTACAGAAAGTCTGAGTCATATTCACGTCTCCTCATGATGATGGTCCTCAGAGCACACGGGGAGAGGCTTGGCCTGGTCTGGTCCTCCTCGGTGTATCTTCACTTCCACAAGTATACTCCTTCCCGTACCAGCCTTCAACGGAGTCAGAGTGTGTATTCTATCCGTCTCCCCGTACAAACATCCCCTCCCTCTCGGCCTGACGGCTTCCCCTTTTCCATTCCCTTCCCTCCCGCCGACGCGGACGGATGGACATAGCCGCCAATCACCGCTCGTGCAACGTGGTGGGCTTATCCTCCTCCTCCTCCTCCTGTCTTGGCTGCCTCGGGAGCACGAGGGTTACAGACAGTCTCAGTCGGTGCAAGGTCTCCTCCCTCCCCAAAGTCAAGACGGGCGCGGCGGATGGCTTTTTCTGTGTACGACGCGAGGAAACTTTCGTGCGTGTTTCAAAGCCCGAGTCTGGATCACGCATGGCCAAGCAACGTCACTCACGATGATGGATTTCATGGTCTGGTAACACGAGACAACTTCGTGTTGAATGATCTTCTCATTGAAGAAATCCGCCTTGTAGTCTTCTTGGGCGGAAAGAAAGCTGGTCTACATACAGGAGAGTCTCTTAGACATAATGCTAGAAGAAACTGCTCGAAACTCTCGAAATAGGGCTTGGACAAGTCGTCCATGAAGTGCCCGGACAAGTAGGCCGCAAAAAGCAAGATAACCACACCAAACCCCCTTTAGAAAACCGATACACCTGGGTAATGCCCTTATAACTCCCTGAAAGAAGCAAATCCTGGCTTGTTTCCTTTCCCTGAAATTGGTTATCCCGATGAAAGTAGATGCGTGTAAGAGTGAGCGATGAGGCTTAGACCGAACGGATGCTAGACATGTCGCTCAACTCTGTTCCATCGCGATCCTCCTGCTGGCTTGCCTTAAAAGCTTGCTGGGCGTCGGCGAGAGAGGCGATCGGCTTGGGGTCTCTCTCAAAGGAGCAGATGGCCACGATGAACATAAGGCCACAGACGCCCGTCAGAAAGATGATCTGGTCCCTTAACGCGACGGCGTATACTTCCTGGACGCGGCGTACGAGGCTCGCGGACCAGGAAGCCGAAGCAGTAGGCTCTTGTTGAAGCGTCGCGAGCTGCTCTGGGCTGAGGTGATGAACGAGAGAGTCGGCGCGGCTGTTGAAGAGGACGGTACAGATAGCAACACCGATACAGCTGCCAAGAACCCGGGCTTGAGCGATGGCGCCCTGGGCGACAGCCTTGTCTTTTTCGACAGCAGCGACGATCGTAGAAGAGCCGAAAGAGACGCCAACTCCGAGTCCAATGACGAAGGTGAATGCGTACCCGAGGTCAAATGATGAATCAACGTCCGCAACGAGCATCATGAGTCCGACGCCGAGAAGCTGCGTGGCCGATGCCATCGTCATGAGAAAGGCCGTGTGGTTGTACTTGCGGCAGATTGCACCTGCCAAGAACGAGCCCATCGCAGTACCTGACAACATCGGAAGAAGGTGGGTACCGGCTTTGAAGGGGTTTTCATGCTCCAGAACCTGCATGCGCTCGGGAATGGCGACGATGAGGACAACATAGGGAGCTCCGGTAAGGAATGCAACGATCAAACCACAGATGTAGGGCCTCCGACGCGCCAGAGCAGCTGTGAAGACAGGCTCCATGTGAATGCAGTGCAAGTGATCGGGGTATTCGCAGAATTTCTTGTTGAGGTACACTTCCCAACCGACGAAGATAATCCAGCACAGCCCAGAAATTGCGAAAGCCGTGATGATCCCATAGCTGTTCCACTCAAAGACTCGGGAACCGCCTCTCTCGACAGCGAAGACGAGCGTGACAGAAGCAATGAGAAGGGTGAGCATGCCGATGAAATCGATTCTGAAGAGCGTCCGCAGCGACAGAATGCGGTGGGCGCGACGCTCTAGAGGGTAGCTGAAGTAGATGCCGAGAAAGGCCAAGGCGCCGAGAGGGATGTTTAAGGCGAAGATGACACGCCATGAAATCACCGTGGTGATGGCTCCTCCGAGGATTGGACCTAGGAGAAAGGCGAGGGCAAGAGTGATTCCAATCAATGCTCCCATGGTACTTGGGTTTCTGGCAGGGCCGTGCTCCAGAAGGCAGATCTGCGCAAGACTGTAAAGACCAGCGCCTCCTATGCCCTTGAAAGCACGACAGGTGATGAGAGTCCGCATATTATCAGCAGCAGCGCAGCCGAGGGAGAAAAAGATGAACATGACCCAGCTGAAGAAGAGCATGCGGCGGCGGCCGAAGATGTCGCTCAGCTTGGCAATGCCAACAGAGCAACCCATGTAGGTGAGCATGTAGGCGAGAAGAACCCAAGACGCATTGTGGTGGTCGTGGAACTCCTCGGAGATGGAGATCAACGACGTGGCAATGACCGAAGTGTCAAGTGTGGACAGGAAAAGACCCAAGAGAAGACTAAAAATTAGCGGCAGCTGCAGAGAGGATGTAGGATATTCTTACCTCATGACGAGATTGGCCTTCATGAAGGGCGTCATTTGACCTCTGCTCGGGGCCACGCAATGACTGAGATTGGTCGCGGCAAATCCAGCGGTATCGCCGAGAGACGGGTTGGGGTACGAAAGGGGCTGCGCCGTCTGCTGGCGAGACTCAGGTAGCTGAGGGTTCTCCATTGTAGTGATTGACGATGTCCCCGGTCGATAGCGATTGCTGAGGTTGCTTGCTGTGCTGGAAGCGAGTTGAAGAGATGAATTTCGACCACGCGAGATGTCTGGTGATGATTTGAGATCCCCCCTGACTCCTCGTCCGGATAGCCAAGGCGAGAGTAGAAGCTTGGATGGAGCAAAACAAAACTTGTCCGTACCAAATTTGGTGACGCAGGAGAAGAAGGGAAGTCGAGGATGAAGATGGGAAGTGGTTGAGGCAGCAAGGGGAAAGGAAAAAACTTCGGCAAGGGGCTGGTCTTGACAGGACACAAAGTGGAAAGGACGGCTGGCGGCGTCACCAAGCAGACGAAAGTAGAACTGCGCAACCTGGCTTGACCAAAATCCGGATCGAGCTCGAGAGGGTAAGAGCAAAGTCTTCAGCCTTACTCTTGCCAGGAAACAAATCTTTTCTTCAGTAAGGATAATGCGGGACTTGTTGATGAGTCGTCCAGTTGCCTCGATGATGTAAGACTGAATGTGAGGCCGTCGTTGTGCTGCGAGTACCTGAGGGCAGAGGTGAAAATACCCTTCTCCTGAATGAGCGTGGCAGGCCAGACAGAGTAGAGAGGAAGACACTTCTGCACAGTCGTTGGCCGTCAATGGCGGCTATAGTGCATACATATAATGAAGAAAGGCCGGAAGTAGCTCCTTCAAAGCAGATGAGATCCTCAATGCATGTACCCAGGATGCCCGAGACACCACTTTTGACGAGGCATACCCTTCGATTCTAGCCAGCTTGAGCTTGAGATCTTCTCTAACAGTCTCACCCAGATGAAGACACGGATGGTGACGGGTGCTGTGTAAGGTTGAACCAATTCTTGAGGCGAGGCTTGAAAAGTCAGGACTTGACGAGATGCAAGGCGGCGCCAGTACCTTGCAGTAAGCAGAAGCAACCACATCCTTCGAGAGAACAGGTCCCCTTTCAGAAATCAGCCAAGGTGTCAGTGACCCCAAAGAGCCCCCATTGCCCCCAAGTGTTCTTGATTGACTGCTCGGGCTTTGAAGCTTGTACCAAGAGGTTCTCGGCAAACGATGCATTGTTGGTTTCTCAGATGCGGTGGAGTCGCCGCCATGCAGCCCAGGACACTTCCCGTTGTCGTACGACCCCGAGACCCTTTCGTGACAGAGACAGTGGCTTCCGTAAATCAGCCACTCATGTGAGTTGAGGGATTTGGGGAGTATTTTATAACAAGCGACACTGTTTTACCCCGACTCTCCTGTGCCGGCTTCAGAGGAAATTGACTGGCTGAACATTGTTGATGCTGCAATCCGGCTGTGCCACCTCGTACGCACTCGTCTTCCCTGACATGAGAGGCACGAGCGAGGCGGGGTGACGAAAGGCCTGCTGGATCGGTGTATCTCCAAATGCCACCATGCTTGGCATGTACTGAACCCCCACTTGGGACGTTGTGCGTTCAGATGCCTCGTGGTAGACCAGCCACCATCCTAAGACCTGGTTCGCAAGAGCGTTGCAGGAATCTCTCCAGCCTTGCCAAGTTGCCAATCTCCCAAGTTTGAGGGAAAACGGCAAAAGATAACTGACTGAACATGAACACGCTTCCCCCCGGCTTGTGGGGCTGTTCCGAACAGAGAACAATGGCAGACGGGCCCGGCGCGTGTACGACTTCGCGATGAATTCCCCTAATGGTTCTGGCGGGGAGGAAACACTTATTTCCTGACCTTAAAGAGGTGAACGGCAAGTCCAAGCGTTTTCTTTCGTCGTTATGGTGTGTACCACAAGCATGTTGAGATACGCCTCCTCATCTTGAGTTCTCAGCTGTTGTACACCGTCTTGTGACACCTCAACTCGTTCGTCTTGGCGGCCGACCGGTCACCTATCAATCTTCTTCCCGCATCAAAAGATCCTTCAGTTCGGGCTCAGCTCTGCCTCGCGCTCTCTCAGATTTGGTGCCACAGATGAATCTGGTAAATGCCGGTGGCTGCTTGAGAAGGGATGAACTTGAAGCACGGACTAAGACAGTGTGAAGTGTGTGTGAAGTCGACACGGATCGGATTAAGTCTAAACCGAAATACACGGATGATTTGCCCGGCGATCAGGGGTCTAATAGCGTTCCACTTTCCAACTTCATCAGTCCGGAGCTTCGCAGTTGGGTGGAAAGAAACAGTCACTTTTTCTGGCCCCCAGTGTCCTGGACCTTGCTCGATACGGACTCTATCCAATTCTCACCGGTTCATCTAGTCAGCGGACCCCAATCCTTCCGGTCAATGAGCACACCACTGTCGACGATGTTTGACGCTTGGTTTGCCGGCTCGAAACAATGATTGGTGTACAGTCATGTCTCAACAAGGGTTCCTGCATATGCCATCATACCACATCCAACAACACTCAGCATGGTGTCTTTAAGAAGCCTCTTCCATGATAATGGTGTCAGGCTCCACGATTACGTCGGCTGTGGTTTGGGTGCGAAGCTGGCTCGGAGACGGTATCAAGTGACTACTTCCTGGGGGCCACCTGTGGAAAAGGATTCGACTTCGACTTCGGTTTCGGCCGTAGACGACAGGATTGCCCCCAAGATCCTCAATGCCAACGGAGCTTAGTCGTGGTTGGTGTCTTAATCTGTTGAAGCCATTATGTTGCTGGTTTTCTTGCAAGGAAACTGGAATGTCTTCTCTTCATCGTCAATGTGGGTGCGGAAGGGCCAGTATTTTTAGATGGGCGATGCTGCCATGGCGGACGGGGAACATGCCGCCCTGTGGCTATCCAGAGTCAATCACCGGATCTCTGGGGGTGCTTCGGCCGTTCCATACATCCCCCGGGCCGAGACTGGGCCGTGGAACCGGAGATCTGGGCGACTATCTCATACGGCAGACAACCACCATGACCCCGTCGTCTCCGACAATCGTGATGGCAGAGACCACTCTCTGACATCCCAGACTCGTAGGGTCATACTGTCAGACGTTCCTCCCCAGGAGGAACATTGGACGATTGGCAGCCCAGGGCCGTGGCAAATGTGTACCAGGAATGTGTCATTGACACTGACTCGGAAGCTCCTCTGAACCCGCCCATCCACACTGACTGTCCTACACGATGCTCATCTGACGCCTGATGGGGGCATTTTGGGGTGCCAGAATCACCACCGTCACCGGGAGAGGTTGATACCGCCAACGTCAGCTACGCCTTGATTATCGCGGTGAGCGAGTGCTGTCCGTATATCTTGTTTGCGAACTACGGTGAGGAAGAGGTTCCGAGGCACCGGCCCGACCAAAAATGGGGATATCTGCAAGTTGATCCCTAGTTGCCGCGACGTAGAACAAAGTTTCTGTCAACTTTACACTGTTACCATCCGCCCCCAACGGCCCTATGTCCGAGGGCTGGTTGCATATCAAAGCTGACTGCGCCTCCAGTTCATTCTATTTCAAGCATGATTCGCCGCCGTTGAAGTCATCGTGGATGATGCTCAACTGGCGGATCTTGGAGAGTATATCTATTTACAAGAGTCTGGCTTGGTGACAGTTCATGAAGAAGACTGGCTATATAAACATATATTAAAGACGCAGGCATACTTGCCAGAACGCCAAGTGCCAGACAGCAGTCTTCTACTTTCTTTAAACAAACGACAAAGACAAACAACAATGGTATTTCAGATCAGATAAAGGCGGGATTTTGCACAGACCGCCGGCTCTCTACACCACAGCCCACGCCATCAACTGCATTTATACAAAGAAGCAGCTTGATAGGTGACAAAACTAGTATGGGACTGAACAGAATTGGTCTTTGAGAGAAAAAGTTGATTTGTTTGTGAAAAGGGAAGTTACATGACTTGGTGCCTCACGCTTCAGGAAGAGGGCAACAACTTCACTTCACCTCACCTTTCACCTCACCTAGCAACCACCCCTGGCCGTGGTGCTCCCCCTTCCTAATTCACCAAACCTGACTTCTGATAGATCAACCAAAAAAAATCCATCCCATCTTCCAGGCCACCCTACTTCACTTTTCCTTCCATCCTTCTCCCGTCCTTCACCCTTCTTCATCTCTTTTTTTTCTTTTCCATCACAATCCCGAATATCCAGTAGAGGAGGCTGCTTTCACATACACGAACTTGCATTGGGATCATTGTACAAACGCATTATCTCCATTGTCCATTCTTGTCGATTCTCCCGCATTTCTTTTCCGTATTGATACCCCCTCAAAAAGCTCGAGTATATCATCCAATTTTGCCAATTGGCAAGATGGAGGATATCGCCATCGTCGGCATGGCCTGTCGCTTCCCCGGCGAAGCTACGTCTCCCGAGAAGCTATGGGATATGATGGTCGAAAAGAAGTCAGCTTGGTCCGAATTCCCCAAAGACCGTCTGAACATCGACGGGTACTATCATCCGAGCGGCGATCGTCAGGGCAGTGTGCGTCTTCGACCCCATCCCATCTTATCTTCCATCTCGTATTTCATCTGAGCTAATTTGATATTTCTAGATCTCTTTCAGGGGAGCTCACTTCCTTCAAGATAACATGGCTGCATTTGACGCGTCAGTAAGTACTTCATTTGCCCCCTTGACGATGACTGGGACGCGTTTCTAACTTTGCCCCAAAGTTCTTCTCGGTGATGGCTGAAGACGCGAAGGCAATTGACCCTCAGCAGCGCTTTCTCCTCGAGGTCTCCTACGAAGCGCTCGAGAATGGTATGTCGCCATACAATGTCCCCGACCAATTGCTCGTAGTACTAACCTTCTTCAGCCGGCCTTCGTGTCGAAGACCTCAAAGGCAGCCCCACAGCCGTTTATGTTGGCTCGTTCGTCAAAGGTTTGCCCATCTTTTCATCCCAAACGCCATGATCTGACAGTCAGCAGACTACGAGCAGATCTGCCTCAGAGACATGGACTGGCAGCCCCAGTATGCTGCAACTGGCACCGGAAATGCCATCATGGCCAATCGCGTCTCTTACACCTACGATTTCAAGGGACCAAGTATGACGCTCGACACCGGCTGCAGTGGCAGTCTCGTGGCTGTTCATCTGGCCGCGCAAGCTCTCCGAACTGGAGATTGCGAATTGGTTAGTCGCCTTTCAAGCCTGGTCTTCTCTGTACTAACTGTCTAGGCTCTCGCTGCCGGTGCTGGTCTGATTCTGACCCCTAACACCATGATGCCGATGACGGCCCTCAACTTCCTTAGTCCAGATGGAAAGTGCTTCGCCTTCGACTCTCGTGCCAACGGCTATGGGCGTGGAGAAGGCATTGGCTTTGTTGTCTTGAAGAAGCTGTCGCATGCTTTGAGAGACAACGATACCATCCGAGCTGTCATTCGAGGTACTCATGTCAACCAAGATGGTCTGACAACCGGTAAGTAACCTCCTATGCGTCTGGCTAAGCAAGTCGGTTGGTTCTAACGTGTGTGTCAGGCATCACTCTTCCGAGTAAGGAAGCCCAGGTCGCCAACATCCGGAGTCTTTACTCCAAGTATGACCTGGACATGCAACAAACTGCTTTCGTCGAATGTCACGGCACTGGAACCCAAGCCGGAGATTTCAGAGAATTGAAAGCCATCTCAGAGACTCTTGCCACTGATAGGCCGACTGAAAGCCCCATTTATGTCGGCTCTGTCAAGACTAACATCGGTCATCTGGAGGGAGCTGCAGGAGTTGCCGGGCTTATCAAGGGCGTTCTTCTCACTGAGAAGGGAAAGATCCCTCCCAACATCAACTTCGAGAAAGGGAATCCGAACATCGACTTTGAGGAATGGAAGGTCAAGGTACGCCTCCGTATTCGTGTTCCTCCTTACCTGGGGAAAAGGCTAACAATGCTGCTTCAGGTACCCACAGATCTCACCGAATGGCCTGTTGAAGGTCTCCGCAGGGTCAGCGTGAACTGTTTCGGCTTCGGTGGCACCAATGCGCACGCTGTGCTCGATGAGCCATCCTCATACTTTTCGGCACGAGGCATCTTGGGCAACCACAACTCTACGGTCCCCAAGATCATTGACTGTCACGAAGTTTGCGTGCCTGCGCCTGAAAAGCGCCACCAGCTCTTCGTTTTCTCGTCGAACGAACGTAAAGGCGTTTCTCGCGTGATGAGCTCACATCTTGGCCACATCAGTGACCTTTCGGGCTTTACTCAGATCGATGCCAACGATTATGCGTATACCCTCGCCTGTCGTCGCTCTATTCTTGAGTGGAAAGGTTTTGTCGTTGCAAGCGACGCAGATGACCTCAGTGTCAAGCTGGCGGCAAGAGATGAGACCAGCTTCATTCGATCCACTCGTGAGAACACACCAAAGGTTGCCTTCATTTTCTGCGGCCAGGGCTCCCAATGGGCTCAGATGGGCCTGAAACTCATGTGCTTCGACGCCTTCAGAAACAGTCTTGAGGCTGCGGCTGCCCATATCAAGAAGCTCGGAAGCGACTTTGACCTCATCGAGGAGATCACTAGAGACCCAGGGGCTTCACGCATCCAGGACCCTCGAATTTCGCAGCCTGCAACAACCGCGATTCAGGTGGCGCTCGTTGATTTGCTCCGCTCTTTCAACGTTTCACCCACCAGCGTTGCCGGCCACTCGTCTGGCGAGATCGCAGCAGCATACGCGTCTTCGTTCATCGACGCCGAGACGGCCTGGGCGCTTGCTTACCACCGCGGCCACTGCGCTTCTCTTCTCCAGTTCATCGCGCCTCAGCTGAAGGGACGTATGTGCGCGGTGAGATTGTCTTCCCAGGAAGCACAGGAGTACCTCAAGCACGTGGCTGAGTTCAGAGATCTCGAGATCGCCTGCGTCAACAGTCCCATCTCAGTTACCATCTCTGGAAGCCTTGACGATATACTGTGGATGCGAGATGACTTGAAGTCGCGCAAAATTCTGTGCAAAGTTTTGGATGTCGACATCGCTTATCACTCTCGGCACATGAAGGAAATTGAAGAAAGCTACAAGCAATGTATCAAGGACATTCGCCCGACCGACTCTCCCACAGAAGTCCGATTCTTCTCATCCGTCAAGGGAAAGCTGCTCCCAGGCCACCTCCTCGGACCGTCGTACTGGGCAGAGAATTTGGTCTCCCCCGTACAGTTCGTTGATGCTGTCAAGTGTTTGATGAACTCCGACAATCGACCAGACATCATGGTTGAATTGAGTCCCCATGCTACTTTGGAGTCGGCCCTTTCTGAAATCATCGCCGAGCACTTCTCTCAGTCCCAACTGACGTATTTGTCGCTTTTGCGGCGAACAAAGGACTCTTCCCTTACAACTCTTGAAGCTGTGGGTCAAATCTGGGCTCGAGGACACCCGGTCAACGTGTTCAACGTTATCTCCAAGTAAGCTATTTCGGCAGTCTACGTCTGGAATTCGAGCTAACCATTTCTAGGGGCAACACCACAGGATCCTACAAGACTCTCGTTAACCTTCCTTCTTACCCCTGGAACCATTCCAAGAGTTTCTGGCACGAGTCCCACACCTGCACCGAGCACCGGTTCCGTAACTTCGGCCGCGAAGATCTGATCGGCGCGCCATCGCCTGATGCCACGACCTTCGAGCCCCGCTGGAGAGGCTTCTTCCGCATCTCGGAAAACCCTTGGCTCCAAGATCACCGCGTTCAAAAGACTATCGTGTACCCGGCTGCAGGTATGGTGACGATGGCACTGCAGGCTGCGAGCCAATTGTCCGTGGGCATGCTCGATGTCATTGGCTTCGAGGTGACGAACCTGCAGATCGAGAAAGCAATGATCATCCCGTCCACAGCCTTCGGCCTTGAGTGTTCACTCAACTTGAAGAATATTTGCTCGAAGCCTGACGTCGACCCCGAGTGGGAATTCTCCATCTATTCCAAGAAGGAGGAAGGCGCTTGGATTCGTCATGCTGACGGACGTGTTCGGATTCGCAGGGGCGAAACCGCTCCTCCCATGTGCGCAGGCGCTCACAAGAAAAAACACTCCGAAATCCAGAAGCTCTGCGACAAGACTCTTCCGCCCCGACAGCTCTACGAGATTCTGGATGTCGTTGGTCTCAACTATGGCCCTTGTTTCCAGAACGTCGTTTCTATCTCGACTCATCTCAATTCATGCATTAGTAAAGTCCGGATCCCGGACACGAAGTCCAAAATGCCGGCAGATTTCGAATACGCCCACATCATTCACCCGGCGACTTTGGACTCAATGTTCCAGACCCTCTTCGCTATCGACAGTAAGCCTATGGTTCCATCCATGATCGATAGCATCTTTGTCTCTGCAAACATCTCTCATGACATTGGCGACGAGTTTACTGGGTACGCACAAGCAGAGCGATCTGGACTCCGCGATGCCAGGGGCTCTATTGTCATGACTTCCGGCAACGATGGCTGGGGATCTCCTTCTGTTGTGGTGGAGGGACTTCACTTCACAGCTTTATCTGCCCCGTCAATCGAGGATGGAGGCTTTATCCCGAATCACCGCAATCTCTGCTCCGAGATTGTGTGGAAAGAGAACTACGCGACATCAACTACTGAAGACTTCACTTCGATGCTGTCTCTGATGGCGCACAAGCACGCATCTCTCGCTGTGCTTCAGTGTGGTGGAAACGAGCATCTGGCTCGACACGTCTTGGAAACCCTTTCTGAAGATGGCACTTCACGTCTCTCTCGATATACAGTCATCGACGAGGCGACCTTTTCGGCTGTACAGGAGTCTATCCAGAACACTTCGATGAAGAACCTTGTGGAATATCGGGACTGGTCGGCCAACAAAGAGACTTTCCCCAGCTACAACGTTGTCATCACTGCTAATGATTCCAACGTCGATCAAACAGAGGCATCGAGGCTTTTACTTGCTGAAGGTCTTGTTCTCAACGAGATCTCCCAGTTGAGAGATGACGGAATCATCTCGGCGAGAACTTCTCAGGAATTGAGTGGTAGCCACTCTTTACAGGCGTCGTACGAGCTTGAGTCTGACAATGACATGAGCCACTGGATGCTTGAGCAGCGCTTTGAAGCCCACTTCTTCACCAGATCCTCTGGCTGTACTTCATCTCCTGGAATTCTCATCGTTCTTCCGGACACGATCAGTTCCAGTCTGCAGGTTCTCATTAGCGCTGTCATCGAAGTTTTCTCGGATAAGGGATTCGCGGTCACAGCTAGCACTTTGTCCGACGCTAAACCTCAGGGCTCAGCCTGCGTCTCTCTTCTTGAGGTCTGCGACAATTTCGTATACAACTGGACCGATGAACAGTTTCGCAACTTTCACAAGCTCCAGAACGAGGCGAAGAGCATCTTGTGGGTCACTCGCGCTGCGAACCGCAAACCTACTGACCCCCGTAATGCACCGGTTGTTGCACTGATCCGAACCATTCTGTCTGAAGACCCTCAGAAGACCATCGTCACTCTGGACTTGGACGAAAACACCCCTGCAACTTTGGCCTCACTGCCGCATGTCGTCTTGACCGTCATGGAGTCTATCCTCAATGGATCTGGAGAGACTGAGTTTGCCGAGGAGGAAGGAAAGCTCTACATTCCCAGGCTGATGCCGCTGAAGGAGCTAAACAAGTTGATTGAGAGCGATTCGCGTATTCAGCTTCAACATCAGCCGATCTTTGATCGGTTCTCTCCCAAGATGTCCTACGAGATGATCATCTCCAAGCCAGGCACCGCGAACGATGGCTTTCACTTCATCGAGAAGTTGTTCACTTCGAAGCTAGGTTCAGGAGAAGTAGAGATCAGAACTCTCAGCGCAGCATTGTTCAACGATGACCTCCAGACTGCGATGGGCCGCACTACTGGAAACAGTCTCGGCCTCGATGTCATGGGTATTGTAACTGGAGTTGGATCCAAAGTCAACGACTATCGTCCCGGAGATCAGGTTCTCGCTATAGTCCCGGGAGCCTTCAAGTCGGTTCATCGTGTCGACCACCGTCTTGTCAAGCCCGCTCCGCCCCCTGTCGAGTGTTGCCAGTACAGCCCAAGCATCTTTGTTGCGGCTTATTACGCTCTGTGTACCATCGGGCGCTTGTCCTCAAAGAAGACGGTACTCATCCACACTGGAGCTAGCGCTTGTGGTCAGGCTGCCATCAGGATCGCCAGCTTCATTGGTGCCGAAACCTTCGCTACTGTCATTGGTGATACTTCAGGCTCGCAACTCAAGACACTGAAAGAGTCCCACGGCCTCCCTAATGACCACATTCTCGATGCTGATTCAGATTCATTCGTCACTGCCGTTCTCGCCTCTGGCAAGGTTGATGTCGTATACAATCCCACTCAAGAGCATACGGCCGCGAACTTGAAAGTTGTCAAAAGATGTAAGTCATCCCCTCTCCTGGACTTAACCATGATCTAAAGCTAATGATTCTACAGCCGGATGCGTTGTTCAGCACGATGATAAGACCGGAACACCTACCAACGTCCCCATCGCGGGCACGGCCTTCATCAAGCTCGACGTCGGCGTTCTTCTGCAAGAGGACCCGGATCTTGTCATGGATATCTTCCACGATGTTAACGACTTCGTTTGGAAATACCTGGCCAAGAGCTCACGTCTCCAGGTCGAACCGGTCCATCGCTTTCCCATGTCGGATATGGAGGCCGCTTTCAAGCAGATCGAGCAGGAACCGAACCACGGCCTGACGATGATGATGGCCAAGCCCGAGATCCAAGTCCCGGTGGCCCACGAGATTCACACAAAGCCTCTTGCGGCTGTCATCGACCCCCACGGTACCTACGTTCTCGCTGGTGGTCTGGGCGGCCTGGGAAATAGCATCGCCAAGCTTCTTGCCGACAACGGAGCGAAGAAGTTGGTGTTCCTGTCGCGATCTGGTGGTAGCCCCGACGCCGACGTCTTCTTCAAGAGCCTGTCTGGTGTGGATGCTCGCGCAATCGCAGTGGATATCACAGACCGAGACGCTCTCGAGAAAATAGTCCCTGACTTGGGCAAAATTGCCGGAGTCGTCCAATGTGCCGCTGTCATCAAGGTATGTTTTTGCCGTCCCTCGCACTGATTTGACTTGATCACTTACAACATGACAGGACGCGCTCTTCGAGAAGATGACCCACGACGATTGGACCGCGGCATTCGGACCCAAAGCAGTCGGCGCCACCAACCTCGTCGACGTCTTCAATCCCCAACCGTCCGCAACCTCATCTTCCGACCCTTGGTTCCTCTTCCTCTCGTCCGCCTCGGGAATCATCGGAAACAGAGGCCAGGCGAACTACGCCGCCGCCAACGCCGTCCAGGACGCCCTCGCCAAGAGCGGCCGCATCGCCAGGGCCTGCTCCCTCGACCTCGGCCCCGTCCTCGAGGCCGGCATGCTCGTCGGCGACGAAGACACCCTGGGCAAGCTCCGCGGCGCCGGCTTCTACGGCATCCGCCACGACGACTTCCTCGAGATGGTCTCCCGCGCCATCACCGGCGAGATCGTCCCCGGCGTCCCCGTCCCCGCCCAGATCGTCTCGGGCGTCGGCACCGGCGGCCTCATCCGCCAGAACAACCCCGGCGACCCCTTCTGGTCCCGCACTGCCATGTACTCGTACATGAACACCGTCGACATGCCAGTCGCCTCGCTGGACGGCGACGACAACGACGCCGACAAAACCCCCGGAGAGGACGACGTCAAGAGGATGCTGGCCGCCTGCGGCAGCCAGGACGAGGCGGCGGTCATCGTCGCCGCGGGCCTCGTGCAGCTCATGGCCAAGGCCATGACCCTCCTCCCGGAGGAAATCGACCCGGAGAGGGCGCCCAGCGCCTACGGCGTCGACTCCCTTGTAGCAGTAGGCGTTCGGAACTAGATCTTCCGCAACGCCGGGGGAGTCGACGTCTCCGTGTTCGAGATCCTTGGCGAGACGTCCATTCGTGGACTCGCCGCCGTCGTCGCGAGCCGTGGAGACTGGTGAGGTGCTTTTGTTTTTCTGGATGCGTGGAAATGATAGGAGCAATGAAGGTTGGACATCGTGTGACGTACATTCGTGGGAAGAGAGAGTTGCGGATTAGCCGGGACGAGAGCGAGATTGTACATTCTCTTGGCGTGGCTGCTCGTAGTTCTAGTTTAATGTCTATTTTGTCAACGGAGTTCTTCCCATCCTTCCTGTGAGACTTTCCGCTCGCTGTGCCTCCATCACGAACTGATGGCTGTCTTGGCTTAAAATCCTCTGGGTCACCACTTGAGAAGTTTGAACTCTTGGCTTATGCTCCATCTCACAATAGACTCCGTGAGAGTCATGTTGGCACCCGCCCAAGCCGCCGCAGCCAGGAATATTGAAGCCAAACCCGCCGGCTTGAAAGGAGGTATGTAGTTCGCGATGGTTCAGAGCCACCACCGCCAAGGAAGTTTATCCAACAAAACGCACGCGGCCTTCACGCCGCTCAGCAGCCCGGTCTGCCAAGAAGCTGCGCGAGAGGCAAAAACTAAGAAAAGAATTAGGCTTCAACACTGGTTTAAAAACCGAACCGAAATTTTTTTTTTTCTCACGGAGTTCAATCCGTGCGCAGGCAACAACAAATTCCCCGACTAGAGAATGCCCGCGTTCCAAGCCACCGACCGACCGCCCGTCCGGGACGTGGTGCCATCCCCGCCTCGTCCTCCACTCTTCTCCGTCCCGGGACGGGATGGGGTCTGGGGAGGGGATCGGAACGGGGCTCTGTCACTCGGGATTTACCTGAAAACGGTGGCACGATGTCTTGGTCTCTCCATTCATAATCTAGGCAAGCGGGTAAGCTGAGACAGACTACACTAGGCTCGTGGTCCGAACGGTGCTGACATCCCCACGATATTAGGCCCGATATCGTTCGTTCGCCGCCAAGAAAGACGAAACCTTTCCAGCTTGCGCCCGCTTCCCCGTCCTCCGAACCACGAGGAGAGGAGCGGGGTAGCTAGCTGCATGAGCAGCGAGACGGGAGGGAGGCCAACTGCGGCTGGAGGAGCTGATGTGCTGCTAACTCGATGTGTACACCGTTTGGCCGTAAGCAACACCTTGCGTATCTGCTGAAAGCGAGACTGGCTTGCAGCCGAGTTGCTCGATTGCGTTGCGTGAGGGCGGGCATGCAGGGCCCGGCGGCACGAATCCCATGCGCCCTACCGTAGGGCTGACGGATCACGCATTTGCTGACCGGAGCGGGCAGCACTGTCATCTTGGAAGAGTATCCCCAACATTCCACACGCTGTCTTGACGAGCCTACTGAACAGCCCAAGGAGTGAAGACGGGTTCTCAAAGAAGGGATCGGAACGGTGGGGACTCGTCGTTGGCGGACATCCAAGCCAAGATTTCCTGAAGTTGGAAAAAAGCGCCCGTCAACGTGCTTTCTGCACGTGCGTCCCAAAGTCAATTCTCACGCTGACGAACCGTTGGGCCTTTAGGGCTGAGTAGGGCGAGATCATCGTCTAGACTTGGGTTGGCCGTGATCGAGGCGGATGAGGCGGGCCAGAGAACCCGGACGGGATATGGGTTCCCGTGGATCTGAAAGCTGAAACGTGCGGCGACGTCTTTATGGCCTAGCTTCATCCAAATCCTCTTTAAGATGTCGAACGCTGAGAAAAGAGCTTTCCTCGATATGGAATAACCGCGCATTTGGTCGAGCGGCTAATCTGCATGAGTTCAAAATCGACATCCGAGACTAAGGTAGTCGGATGTTGTGCGGATCATTTCGCCTTACAAGGCTGATCGGGCTTTGGACGCGACAGATATTCGTCAATTGTCCTCGGCAATTGATAAGTAGTCGAATAATGTGTGACATGATCGTCATCAGGCCAGCTTGGTCAGCGGCTGCTATTCTAGAAGGATGGGTGAATAAGCTTAAGGAACCTCTAGCTTGCATACGGATGGACGGGTTGGTGTAGCAGACTTATTTTCTTGCCTCTGGTCCAAAAGCCGTGAAGTTGTATCGATTCCGTCTCATCGTCGGTTGCAGGCTGACGCGTTGTTGATCATCATGGCTTGAGACGTTCGTCTGTCCCTCCCTCCCCAGTAACTTAATCTTGTCGAAGAACCAGTAGGCCGCTCTCGAGGCTCGCTAGACGCCGCTAATTTTTCTTTTACCTCCGAGAAGGCCTAGAAGCTTGATGAACAATAGGAATCGGGAATATGCCTGCGAAGCTCGCTGATCATTTGATTACGAGACCATGGTTGGCGAGGTTCATCCTTCCACCGGTTATCGGTATCATTACAGCATCCTGTGCTTTACTATTTAGATACTCATTATAAAACCCATTATTTATCCTGCATCCTGTGCGCCCCCGCGTGCAAGGAACTGAGACCCTATTGTCGAGCGACGGGAGGCATAGCATATGGTTTTGTCGGAGATACTGCGTGGAGGTTCGCCCCAGATATGGATAGAGTTTCCAGATCCCCGTTTCAGCGGACATTTTCGATGCCGAAAGAGCGTACGGTTGTCGGTCGTCGTTGACAAGGTTTGTAGAATAACTGTCCGGTACTTCTACGGCGTGAAGCTGCCCAATGCCATTGCCTACTTCAGGACCTTGCGCATGAAGTATGCAATGACGCGCCTCCTCAAGCGCCTTGAGCCTCGGTCATGGTGACTCTTTGCGCCAATAAATGAATTATTGGCGTTTTCTTAAGAGACTGTCAAGCCGGACACTCTGTTTTGTTTCTTTTGCGGAAGACTTCTCGAATGCTAGAAGCGGACCGAAAAAGCGCAGCTGAATGCTGCGTCTGAGCAGCAGCCAAAGCAGGATTCGCGACTCATAGCTCAAGGTCATGAGATTGTGAGCTGGAACGTGGTCAAGCCACCAGGGAAGCTTTGCCAGTCAGTCTCGAGGCCTTGTATGCGTCTTGAACCCTAGACAACCTATGCATCGAGGCAATGTGGCATTCGTCTCTTGTAGGAAAAGCGTCATGGACAGGGCACTGAGAAGATTCGCATCACTCATGTTGGCAGGACGGTTGGCCGTAGGGCCGGATCAGTTCCTGAAATCGGTTGGGGAGATCTCTCAGGCCTGCCTAACGAGGCGAAGATTGATGCCAATCATTACCATCCGGATTGCTCCAGCGGCTGCTCTGCCCTGCGACGACATTTAATGGGACCTGTGACGAAGACTGCGGCGATATGGCTCAGGAGCTGTGAATGGCGTGTCTCTGCTCGAGGCTGCTTGCAATCAGCATGTCAGACGCATGAAGACTTGTGAACGCAACAGTTACTGTGCATTGCTGGCCCTGCATTGAATAGTGCTGAGCCGCTGCTAGAGTGAATTGCCAGGACTGGTCCAGTTGTAATGGGTGCGGCTGTCATGTTGTCTCGCAGATGAGTCTGAACGATGAATGTCGTGAAGGTGATTGGGTGATGACCGGTGAGCTGCATCGAACCGCATTCCCGCGCGATGTTTCCGATGAGGCGTTTGTCTTACCGAAAGCTTCCTCCAATTGTGATCGAAGCGTTTCTTCTAGAAAAATGACACGAAGTTTTTGAGTCAGGACATGCGACGATAATGCCATCTTTGGAGCTTCAGTTGGAACGCGAAAACGAAGTTTGGAGAATGGAAGGACCGGGAAATAAGGTAAGATGTGAGAGAGCAAGGGCACCGGGATCGCCGTCTGCAGCCCACGGTCATGGAGGTGTGACCAGCAGACGGCAAGGACGGCTGGGTACGGGTATCTGGCAAGTTACCATCGCAGTAAGAGCGGTAGCCAAGGGAGGAAGGCAGGGAGGTAAGCTTGAAAATGCTGGGCAAGCTGGTCAAGCGGATGAATTGATATCGGATGTATGGGCCGCTAGCCGTAGACCAAAACACTTGCAGGCTGGTGTTGACTCTTGACATAGTGTAGAGATGAAGATGAAGCAGCGAGATGGCTGTGTCGCTGGTGATTCATGACGGTGGTGAATTAAGACAGGAGCTGCAGATGGCAGGGAGAACCTGTGAAGAGCACTTGGAGAGTGGCGATTGGCAACAGCTGCGCATTCGTAGTAGACGGAAGGATGACCGGAGCACGATGACGGGATAAGCTTCGCAAAGAAAATGGGCGGGTTGGCGGTTTCTATTCGAGATGCGGGTATCTTCTCAACCTCGGTGAGCAAGCGGCACGTAGGTAGGAAGGTTGGAAGGTTGTTCTCACCTCAGTGAGGTTTGTCCTGCGGTACCTACTTCTGTAGGTTCAGTCAGGTTGCATCCTCGCTCAGAGGGCACAGCCATAGGGCAATTTTGTTTGACTTTGTAGCCAGAAATGCATCATGATGAGTGAGAGGGTACCCCGGCCGGACCAAAGGCCAGAAAGGGAAAACGCACTCCGTGAGATTTGATGCCGTCGTGTGAGCCGGTGTCTGAAAAGATTGATGCACAAGCAACCGGTGAAGGAGACGAGAGCGCCAGGTAAATGAGGTATCTGAATCTGACGCTTGGGAAAAGGAAAATGACAGTTAGCGCAATCAAGATGTTACGAGGAGCAAGCAGATGTGGAACGAACGGAAGAAGTTCAAATGGACGCAAGGGCAGTCACAATCACAGTCACTGTCACAGTCACAGAAAGAAAGAAAGTGAGACCGATGGATGAGCCATTGGACGTGGAAGGAAAGGCGGCAGGAGGGGAGCGGCCCGGGATCGGATAGCTTCCGGAAGTGGGCCACCAACGCGGCCGCTCTCCCGCCGAAATGGCCCGCTGAAAATGTCCCGTCCGTTCCTTCCTTCCATTCCTACCTTACCTACGGAGTACTTCCATTATTCGTACTATGTTGGAATAGGTAGGCAGGGGGTTCTCAACTACCATGCTAGGGATGCTGTAAAGGTATCAGGTGAGGCATGCATGTAATGTATTACACGTGCAATGCTCTGTATTCGAAGCTTTCCCAGTTTGCACCTCATCATCGCCAGTACCTTCTTCACATCGATTGAATTCGCATCATTCGACTGCTTTAACTAGGTCATCGACCGAAATTGACATCTCCTGGCTTTTGCGGGGGCTTCCGGAAATGGCCCTATACCTTAACCGCTCCCTTGCCCAGTCCAAGTCCAACCTTGGAGAGAAAGACCTCATCTCGTCGAACCTTGAGCCACGACACTCACGACTTACACACACCATCCACACTCGACGTCAACGTCCTTGTGTTTCCACACGAAACCATCAGCCCATGCCTCCCACCGAGCCCCATCTCCATTCAGGGATCATTCATCCTGTCAATATCCTCTTTGGCCAACAAAGCTGGTTTTCGTCGCCCTTAGCCTCAACGACAGCAAGCTTATCCCCGCAGTCCGTCCCTATTAACCTTCGACGAGATACCTGCAGCTACATTTAGCTGCATGCTCCGGTGCAGACCTTGGACGCTGTTTAAGCTCGCTCTTCCGCCTTCTTGCTATGGTACGGTCCTTGAGTCGAGTTGAAGCGTACTGTCCCCCAGTACAGCTCAACTAGACGAGTCGCGAACGATGTCAAGGAACCCTGCAAACTTTCTGGGGACTGCCCAGCCACGTGCAGCTCACCAACTCTCGTCTGTCTCTGGTATGCCAGCGCATACTTGATACCCAACCATGACTTCGACGGTCGACTCGGATGCTCTAAAGGCTAGAATCACAAGCCTAATTATATTATATTATCTTGGACCAATATCTACCTGCCGATACACGCCCCAGGAGCCTGGGAATACGAGATAAACGACAACCCAGATCATCCGGGCTTGCTTTATTTTACATCATACGTAGCGGCTCCCGCACCGGCAGACCGCGGGCAACTCACGGTTGAGACAAGGTGTATCCGATTCCGATCGGGCATCTAAGTAAGGTAGCTACACCAGACAGATCAATTCCGTTGACGGGACCCCTGAACACCATCTAGCTTTGGATTTTCATCCGGACGTCTACTCTCATCCTATCTCTCTATATTCGTCAGTTATTACGTTCACTCTGCTAGTTGGGGCAGTTCCCCTCGGATATAACTGCTCTCAAACCCTCTGAAGAGCGCCCCGCGCATCCCGCAATTCCCCTCAATCTCATCCCCAGATCGTCTTCTGGCATGAGCAAAACGATCCAAAATAAAAGCTGGACGGCAGCGCTAGCAACACTGAGACAATCCCTCGAAACTTGCGCCACCTGTTTGTCGTGCTGAACCCTGTCCTGACCTTGCCGTCCTCTCTTCTCCTGTCTTGGTCTTGTCTTGCCTACATACAATCCGCACCACACGGGGCAGTCCACATCGCGCTACTGCAGCAGCAGCAGCAGCACATCCGGCGCGCTTCGCTCACCAACAGCGGACCCTACACACCATTTCCATCCTCGCAAGGACGCAGGTAACACGCCCATTCGACTCGGCTCCTCCATCCCAAGAGGCGTCTTTTGAGTCTAGCGTCTTCCCCCAAACTCGGAACTCCACGTCTGTTCGCCCTGGGCAAGGTCTTGGGGGTCTTGGCCTGTGCTTCCACGCTTCCTTCCACGCTTCCTACGGGTTACGGGTTACGGGTCCTTCTGGCCCACGTTCTCGACGCTGTCTCTCGGGCATCTTCGCCTACCTTACATTAGGTCCCTACCTTACCTACCAATATAATCACGGATCCCTCGCCTCGCCTCGCCTCGCCCTACGGATACCCTATTCCTATTCCCATTCTCATTCCCTGGCCCAATATACATACTAGTCAGACGCAACTAGACGGGAGGGACCCTTCAAGCAGGACGGACCAGACGGACGTGTCGACCTAGACTTTCTTTCAAGCAAAGGACCAACAGCGCCCGCCCTCCTTGCGCCTCTCTCAAAGCCCATCCGATCCCATCGCTTCCACCAACAACAATCGTCTGGGCAGTGCTCACCCTGTCATCCTGGCACTAGAACTGGTGCAGACTGGCGCATTTCTACCGGCACATCGACCCTCACCAATCTGTGCCGCGCCCCCCCTTCGGCCTCCTTCCCCCCCTCCTCTGTCTGGCCTGGACCCTCATCAGCAGGACACGCCCATCCGCTCTCGTTTTCTTGCCAGCTTTCTGTTCTTGATTCTCTTCCTTTCTCACGAGTCGCCGCTTTTTCTTCCAGGACAACATCGCGACCATGGACTTCTCCCACCAGTATTTTTCCCAGGCGCAGCCTTACCAATTCATGGGCATCCCGCCTCTGACGCCGTCCCATTCAAACTCCGCGGGTTCAGACGACTTTAACACCACATCTCCACCGGTAAGTCGACGAATTCCTTTCCCTACTGAGCCCCCCGAATACCCACCGTCACTGGTGGATTGCCGCTTAGCGTACTGCGACATGCACTTACACAATCATGACCGAGCAGGATGTTTACACCGAATACCCCAACGACCAACACTTCGGCACCTTTGATAACTATGCTGCTGCCCAGTTTAATCCTCAGCATGCTTCTTTCCCCGGTCCTCCCGGCCCTCCCACGCCTCCCAACCATGGCCTTCCGGTCCAACAGCCACAACCGCCTCAGCAGCAGCCGCAACACAATGGCATGAGCGCACCTCCCATTCAGCAGATCAAGCCCCAGCCCGATGTCGTCGTTCACAAGCAGGAGCCGCTTGACGACCACTCCCGTCGAGGCGGCTCGAATTCGGACGATGAGGACATGACACCAGCTCAGTCCAGGAGGAAGGCCCAGAACCGCGCTGCGTACGTACAATCCTCTTCGCGCCTCGCTGCCGCGGCGCGGCGTCATTGTCCGGCGCCTCTCTGCTAACACGTCGTCTCTCACAGTCAACGGGCCTTTCGCGAGCGCAAAGAGAAACACGTCAAGGATCTCGAAGCGAAGTTGGCCAATCTCGAGGCAGAAGCCCAGCAGAAGTCGACCGAAAACGAGAGACTGAAGCGCGAGATGCAGAAGATGAGCACCGAGAACGAGATCTTGCGCGCTACATCGTCAATGAATGGCCACCACAGCTCGTCGTCGCCAGAGCCTCGAATGACCGGGCCGATGCACTACAACCCCAAGGATTTCTACTCCGATCTGCTGGCGAAACACAACAACAAGACCCCGAGCCACCGAGTCGCGATATCTTCAGAAGGGGAGCGCCTACTAGCTGCCGGCGCAACATGGGATTTCATCATCAACCACCCGCTATTCAAGCGAGGACTGGTTGATGTCGGCGACGTAAGCGAGCGACTCAAGCACCAGGCAAGGTGCGACGGCCAAGGGCCAGTGTTCTCAGAACGCGCCATCTTGGAAGCTATCGAGGGCAGCGTCGCCAGCGGCAGCGACGAGCTGCTATAGCGGACTCGGTATTTGCGGCGGGGTTTCAAAGAATGGTGCTTTGTAAGCGACTTGCAACACCAACGGACTTAACGACACCAACCGGCTAGGTTCGGCGTTTGGGTAAATGGAGTCAACATGGAGGGAATGCCTGCTGAAACGACAGACGACTTGACGGCAAACCCGCCGCGAGCAGGCCTGGCCTTTGTTTGCATCGCTTTTATTCACGTGTTATGCTATTTGACGGTCGAATTTGAGGAGCACGAGGGACGAGTCACAAAATATTTGTAGACAAGCTGGCGTCAATTGTTTCACATCCTTTTATACGAGCAAACCAACCTATCTGACGCCGACGCGACCAAGCAACACAGTCGGAACTGATAGGTGGTGGACATACGGAGCATGGTCAACGGAGAAAAGAGACCGGGTAGCGCCACTCGTGGGCTGGCTGCTCGGCGTGTTCGGGACGCTCTGGCAAATTGCATGCTTTTTGGGGGGAGGTGTACTCTGGTCTGTTTTTTTGGATTATCCCTGGATCTATTATTCTCCGGGTTATGCGCCGCACCCGTGGTGGTGGCGTGGACGGAAGGATTCGAACTCGCAGGCTTGTCATCGAAACTCGTTGGAGTAAATTTCTACAGAATTCCGGTGCCTAAGTTTTGGTTGTCTCTCTATCCTGCGTGGATGTGCATATGCTTTGAAGTGTCATGACTTTCAAAACTTGATTCACCTCCCACCGCCAATGGAGATGAAAGAAAACGTTGTCATCTGGTTGATCCTGTTAGCCACCTCGGACTTGGAAGCGAGGACGCAAAAGGTCCACAGTCGCATTGTGCATCAGGCAGCGCGGCAGTTGCTCGCCTTACGCTTAGCTAGCCTCGTCGATTCCCGATCGATGATGACTAGATGCGACATGTCACCCTATCAAGCCAAACTAAGCATCACTCTTTTGACTGCATCAACATGAACAGCCAGCCATAGGGTCAAATATATTCCGGGAGTGGGGGGTGAAGATTAATGGTATCTCTCATCTAAACTGCAAAGCAATGATTACCGCCAGAGCAGAGGGGGAAAACAAGAACAGAAATCTGTGCCGGCGGTGCGGCAAAAACGGAGAATACATGTCATAGTGCCAACCACCCCATCGCCGGGTAGTATCATTCGAATTACAAGTCCCCCGGAACTCCTGAACATGCCCATGCCGGAGAAAAGAAGCAAGATCAAGCAAGGGGGGGAAGAAAGCCAAAGGTGTAGCTCGACTGGTTGCGTGCCAGTGAAGAGAAGACGCTCTGTGAGTGTGAGAAAAACAGAAAAACAGAAAACCTTCCGCCGTTGTCACTTTTTGTCCTGCCATCCCACTCCTCATTCCCTCGTTCGTCGGTTATGCCCCATCGTCGTAAAAAAAAAAAACCCATCCCACCGCATAGTTTCAGTTCGTCGTGTCGTTCATCTTTCGTCGTCCATCGTTTCGGCAACTCGTCCGAGAGGTTGTCTCCGAGAGGAGGTTAGGGTTGACAGACATCCCGAGGGAAAAAAACTCTGCTTGCGCCTGGAGTGTAAAGACCACAAAAAAACCTTGCGCGGCCAAGCTTCGAATCTGTCATTCGTCTCCTCTCTATCCCGCGTCCCCGTGCGGCGGAAAAGAAAATGATATTGGAAAGTTGGAAAGCTTCGTATGCTTCGGCTGGAAAGCTTCTTCCCGGTCGAATCCGAACGAAGGTGTCTCTCCATTTCTCAATGTGTGTGGGGGATGCAACAGGTCGGCGAGCAGAATTTACTGCACCTTCTTGCCGCTGGCCGCACCGTTGGCCTGCTGCTCCTGGCCCTCGACCCAGGGGTGCTTGATGGTCAGGCACCAGATGTCGAGGTAGTCGCAGATGGTGACGATGACGTCGACGACGAAGCTGCCGTAGACGCCGACGGCCATGCCGAGCATGAGGAACATGAAGGCGACCTGGTAGACGTCGTCGCCGAGGGCGCTGGGCCAGCCGAAGCCGGTGCGCTCCTGGAGGAAGGGGCCGAGGGCGTCGCCGACGCCGAAGGCGAGGGGCAGGCCGAGGACGTTCCAGTAGGGGAAGTCGAGCTTGACGAGGTGGGCGGTGATCATCTGGCCGACGGAGTAGGCGTTGACGACGCCGGCGAACATGACGAAGGGGACGAGGTGGGAGTTGAGGATGGCCGGGTGGAGGGCGAGGTAGGCGACGATGAGGACCCACATGCCGAAGAAGGGGAGGAGGCCGAGGAGAGCGCCGCGAGAGCGGTCGCCGCGGGCGCGGCGGGCGCGGATAACATTGCGGGCGGACTCGATCGTGTTGAAGACGAGGACGAGGGCGCCCTGGACCATGTACCACTGGGTGAAGGAGAGCTCGTAGAGGGCCTCGGGGATGTTGAGGGAGGTCGGGACGCCGAGGGTGCGGAGCATGGATTGCTGCCAGAAGGAGGCGCCGCCGAGGTAGCCGGTCAGGGCGTAGACTCCGACGAGGATCAGGACGCCTTCGACGGGGCCGTTGACGATGCCGAGGGTCAGGGTCTTGGTGTGGTACTCGTCCCAGGTTTGGACGTAGAAGGTGAGGAGGGCTGTCGGAGGATGCCTGTTAGCCATGGTGCGTTCACGAGAACAAGTGAAGACAGGAGACGAGGGACATACAAGAGAACAGAATGGAGACGGTCATCCAGCCCTGGCCCATGTTCTGGGAGGCGGCGAAGATGAGGACTTCGAGAGAGGTGTTGAGGGCGTCGACGCCGTGGTCGAAGAGCTCGCCGAGGGGACCGGACTGGTGCGTTCGTCGGCTGCATCGCGTTCGCCCGTTAGCTTTTGCCGTCTTTTTCATCGAGCTCGCAAACAAGAACCACTTACGCCTGGGAGCCGTCCACCGCGTCAAAGGTCTGGTACAAGAACAGGCCGACGGCCCACGAGTAGTAGACCCAGCTGGGGCAGTCCTGGTCGAGGGTCGGGTTGTACCACAACAGGGTCAAGAGGTTGGCGATGACGAACATGAAGCCCGTCAGGGTGATCAGGTTCGGGGCCATGCTCATGGGGAACATCTTGATGACCACGTTCGTGTAGAAGGGCTTCAGGATGTACTTGCTCGTCAGCGAGTGATCGACGCCCGAGTACTTGTACTCCTTGAGCGCCGGGAGGCGATCCTGGCGCACGTAGACCATTTTGGGCGGTTTGCTTGTGGTTTTGGAAGCTCTCGAAAACGCGCGCGTAAAGCTGGAGTTGGTTGTAAAACGGCGGGAGAGAGGTGTGTCCTCGACGGAAGACGTTGAGCGGGTAGGTAGGTTCAAGCTTTTCGGGTTGCTATGCGGGCCAAGCCGGAGGTGTGGGTTTGGCAGAAAAAGAACACCGTGGAATCCGTCGATGGGGCCTATCGCGAGCGGTGACGATAGCTTCAACTGGGGAACGCGGCGGGGTGGGTTTCTTTCCGACGTCTAAATGAACGAAAAGAGGGTGGGGGAAGGTCTCTTAGGTTAAGGTAGGTAGGAAAGCGGTGGGAGTTGGAGAGTCCTAGGAAATCTTGCTAGACTTTTAGCCAAACGTCACAAGCCGGTCAGATGCTCTACCGAGACAAGAGATGGAGAAACTACAGACGATGGGATTCCCAGTTGACATGTGGTCGCGTGGCCGCTACGGTTGGAGAAAGGGCCAGAGGAAATTTTCTTGCTTGGACTGGACAACACACGCGTGCGCACACGTTCGAAAAAAGTCCGTAGACACAACGTCATTTTCCCCCTGGTCAATCGATACGTACCCGATCGTTTTTGTTGCTAGGGCGTATTCGGTTTAGCCGGGCCCGTGCCAGCTGTCTGGACCCCATCGGTCTCCAGCCAGCTCCAGCCCCACCGGGCCTTCTCCCGCTGCTCGAGATCGGCGACGCGTTGAGGCTTGACACTGGCGGACAGGGTTCAGACGTATGGCAGTGTGGTATCGTCACATTCATCTACGAGTTGGGACCCAGGTCTGCTATTAAAGCAAAGAGCCCAGAACATCAACGCAGCACATTCAAGCAATACCCTCATGATGCTTTTTTCATGTCTTCATTCTAGTTATACGCAAGCCGCCAGCCCTTTTACACACACGCTGCCGTGCGTTGGTCCCAGCTCCCCTACTATGGCGGCGGCTGCGCACATCGGCTATAATAAAGTCTCTGCCGTACGTTTTGCTTGAACATCCGACCATGTATCGACCCCAGGAACTCCAAACAAGTATATTTAAGCAACAGATGCAACAACAAGCGACGCCACGCCCTCTTCCTCGCTGCGGACTGTAATCTTGGTCGTAACGCCAGACTTGGATGAGTACGCCATCCTGACGTTGGCAACTACTCTGCCACCACCAACAGTCTTGCCCAGAAGCTTGAGAGTGTGCGTTGTCTGATTGACAGGCACGTCTGTGCCCTCCAAAGGCTGCAAAGATAAGACCTTCGCCAGTTGTTCCGTTGCCTCTGTATTTGCAATTAGCGCTGTTCCTGTACTGATTGATCGACCTCGGCTTACCTGCGATGCTCTTCATGCTGCTCAACTGCAACGTCTCCTCGGCCTCCTCGCCGGCCGCGCCAACCTGCTCCCAAATGTGGTTGAAGTTGCTGGCGAACGTCGGGACGACGTAGTCGCTGCCTGACAAATCGAACTCGGCCACCTCGTACTCGTCGTCGTAACCAGTGTCCTCCGGCTCGTTCGTCGTTGGGTCGATCTCTTTGCTGGTGAATCTGAGGATGTTGGAGAAGCTGCTGACGGGCATAGATCCCTCTCCGCCAACCTTCTTGAACGCAACGTAAACCTTGCCGGGCTCGTCCGTAGGGAGCTTCTCGGCTTGGATGATGAAGACCTCCTCGAGCTCCTCCTCTTCGGATGGTGTTGCGACCACTGACACGTTCTCCAGAACGGTAGCCTGGAGAGTGTTCTTGATCTCGTACTGGAACACAATGTGCTCCTTGAAAATGTGCTTGACAACGGTGACGACGTACTCCATCTCGGACTCGGTGAGCTCGACAACAGGCGACGACTTGAGCACGCTGCCAAACTCCTTCATCTCGGGGATCTGCATCAACTCCTGAGCGTAACGCTGGGCAGCAGCCGTGGCTGATGCGGCAGCCTCCGCGCCACCAGCAGCAGACTTCGTGGGGCCGACCTTGGGAGGCTTGAGCGATGGAGCAGTCGCTGTGAGCTTCTTGGTGCGGTCCTCGGCATCAGCCTGCTCCCTAGTGACGACAGGGATCTGAGAGATATCGAATGGCGTGTCGAACGCAGACTTGTCCTCGGATGTGACGTACATGACGAGCTGGTGCTCGAAGTACGGCAGAGAGAACATGCTGTCTGCGGGGGGTCAGCACAATGCATTGTCAGATGTTTGGGACTTGACATACCGTTCTTGACAAACTTCTCCGAAACCTCGTCATCCTCGTGCATGAGTCTGAGGTTGAGAGCGGCACGATCTCTGACCTCGTCATCGACATCGTCCAAACATCTGGTGAGGAGAACCTCGACACTGCGCTTGACCTCGGGGTCCTTCTGGCCAACGCCGAACTTGGCGAGGGCGGTAACCGCGGCAGCTCTGACGATGGCGTTCTCCAGGACCACTCTGTTGTAGATGTAGCGAATGTACTTGGTCGGCTGGGAAGTCTTGGGTCCCTCGAGACCGAGAAGGTGCAGGATTCTGACGGCGAGCTTGGTGAACTCGCAGTCCTCGATAAACTCGCAGAGATGGGCGAGCGCATCCTCCTTGGATTCCGGTACGAACTTGATCAGGTCGAACATGCTCTCGACAACGGCGCGCTTGAACTCGTAGCCACCCTCGTCGCGGAGGATACCGCTGAGGAAAGCAAGCATACCAGCCTGCTTGCTGGGGAACTTCAAGCACAGCGTGCGGATGGCCTCGACAATCGTGATCTTGAACTCATCGGTAATCTCGGACATGAAACCAGAGATCTGCTTCATCAGGCGGTCGACGCTAGCCTCGTTGCCGGTCTTGAGGAGGGTAGTGATGGCAAACGTGGCGATCGATCGATTGCTGTTAGAAATCAGGAGCTCGATGTCGGGGTTGCAGACGTTGACGGCGTTCGGCTTGAAGGAGGCGAAGTTGTGGAGGATACGGAGAGCGGCGAACTTGGTGACAGCGCGAGGGGAGGTGAGGAACAGCTGGAGAACGTGGACGGCCTGGGACACCTCGGCGTCGGTGACATCCCGCATGTCGCAGATGGCCTTGGCAGCCTCGAAGTTGACCATCTCGCTCTTGTGGCGCAACCAGCCATCCAGCAGCTGCATCATGGGCTTCCTGAGCGACGGGTCCTCCTCGGCGAGCTGGGCAGCCAGACGAACGAGCATAACGATCGCGGCAGAGCTCTTGACGGCACCGGCCGCACCGAACTGCTGAACCATCTTGACCAGCGCCATGCGGTCGTGCATGCGCATCGAGTACAGGAGACCAATCGCGTGGTATTGGGGCATGGTGGAGTTGTTCGCAGGCAATTGCCCGCTCGAGGAGGAGAAGCCGAGGGAGAAGCCGCCGGAGGACTTGGTGGAGGCCGCCGCCTCCTGAGTCTCGCTCTGCCAGCGGCGGACGACATCCTTGGCGATCGGGAGAAGGTGGTAGGAGGAAACGAGGGCGGCGGACGATACGGAGGGGTTCTTGTCGACAATTGCCGTCTTCATAACTCGCTCAATGGATTGAACAGTGGTCGCCTGGAGCTTGTTAGCGCAACTTCCTCCCTCTCATCGCAACCTTGAGCTCAGCGTACGTCGATAATGCGGCACAGAGCGCGGATGGCGTTGGGTCGGAACACAGCATCGGTGCTGCCTCCAGTATCCTTCATCACGGTGCTGGTAACCATGATGATATCCTCGGCCGACGGCGCCAACTCCTTGATCGCAAGGTGTACGGTCTGTCGAAGACTGGCATCTTTATGTTGGAACAACTTCGAGATTCCGAAGAAGAGGGTCGTCGCTTCGTTCGTGGGGAACTTCTCGCCGGTGTAGAGAAGGAGTAACAGTTTGGTCAGAAGAATACGACATCTTCGCGGTTGGATGGGAGAACTGTTGAAAAGGCGGGCTGGGAGCCAATGTCAGCAATGCTTCAGGGCCATCTTCCTGACCGTCTCGCTCCGTGTTGCTCCTGGTGCTCAAGGGGTCGCGGTGGGAGAAGCGTAGGAAGAAACCACGGGAGCCCAAATTGAGAATCTCACCTTCTTGGAAAACCTGCGTTCTGTCCACCTTGACCAAGCCCAGGTCGGCGTCTTCGTCTTTCTTGCCGTAACTCATTTTGGGCGTGTTTGGCGGCACTGGTGCTTGAGGTCGGCTTGGGTGGACTTGAAGGGGCCAGATGTCGCTACGTCTGGGTTGGAGCTGTAGGTGCTGAGTGGAAGGTGGCCCCGCGGGTGGGGCTCACGTGACTCCACACTCGCAGCTCTCCCTTCGGATGCATGTCAAAACGTGGCTCCAGCTTGATGGCTGCGAGATCAGCACACGCACTTACGAACAAGAGCTGTGTATGCGGCTGCGACAGAGATGACAACAGCAACGACGAGAATACTCTTTGGCGGTCGCTAATTTTACCTAAGCTCGACGATTTAGCGGCTGAAGAAGCCACGCAACTACAATTCTGGGTGTTCACCCATCGATTCACCCTGAGAGTCACGTCTTCACATTGCAGAGACTGGTTTGAAAGATACCTAAACTTTTGATTGCTTATCTGGGAGAATAAAGTAGAAAAGACTGTTGGCCAGCATATGCTGCCTCGCGGTACCACCAGAATCTAGAAGACACTACTAACAACTTCCTCCATCGCCGATTAACCTATGCTTCGATCGCGGTGGTTGTGTCTAACACCTTTTTTTTTTTCATGACCAAGAACTGCTTGTAGCAGTCAACGCACAAGGAGGCTCCAAATCTAGAGTCCCCATCCAAGCCACTTCGCCAATGAAGCCAAGCTAGAGTTTGCGACCTCCCCAAGCGCCACGCTCTTTTCCCCCTTCAAACGAGTTTCCAAAGACCGTCTGACGTCCCACCTCAGATCTGTCGACCAAGGACTGTGCCGGCTTCTCGTGATAGAACTGATCGCATCTGATGCCTGCTTCAATGTTGTTGAGAAATGAAGAGAAAGTCATGGTGACAAGAGGCTCCGCCGCCTCGGCGTCCGTCATTCTGTTCACCATCTGAGCTGTCATGGGTGAATACTCGACTTTCTCTGGCTTAGCCGTGGGCCGGCCATCTCCAATAGCGCCAATGTTTCGTCTGAACTGACGTTCCTCGGCATCCTTCAGGACGTCGTCCAATGGCCTACCCAGCTCACCGGTGCCGGCGTAGAAGTGGCGGCTGATGCGCTCGTTGCGAATGCGTAGCTCTTCATCAGTGATCCAAGAAGTGCCTGGCTTGAAGGTACGGGGAGTGCCCGGGGGCTTTGGCTGGTCCTCCATGTCCTCGCCGTATGAGCTTCCGGCGTTGAAGGTGTTTCCGTAGCAGAGCTGCGGCTGTGCAGTCTGGGTGAAGTCGCGAAGACCCTTGCCGCGATCAGAATGCGCGATAGCGTCAAGCAGCTTCTCCATTTCAGCGCCAGAAACTCGGTCCAATGTCTCCTTCCAGTCGAAGCGATCCGGCTCAGACTCTTGGACAAGCGTCGTCAGACTGGCCTTCAGGTTATCAGGGGTAGCCATGCTGGACTGTCTGAAGAGGTCGTTGGCGTTGGTGGCGTTCTGCGGCAAGCCGGGAGGGGCAGCTCGGACATCGAGATTTATTGACCTCTCGTTGCCTATCTCAACCTGCGGACCGTTCTGGAGGGCTTTCATGGTGGACTCGAACGTCGACACACGGTACTGACGCTGACCCGGAGGGCCGGCAGTCAGAGGGAGTGGAGCACCAGGACCAGTCGCGAGAGTGGACTTGTATCCTCCGAAATGGTTGCTTCTCTGGACGTTCTGAGTATTGGAAAGGCCAGGGGGCGGGGCAAGACTGTTCGCTCCAGCCCCGGCTCTCCAGGGACCGGAGAGATCTCGACCAGACTTGGTATCAGCCTGCAACTTGAGAACCTGTGTAGGATCAGACTTGGCATCTCGGAACAAGCCAGGAAACTCCCAGCCATCCTTGGTCGTATCAGAAGCATCTCCATAAGAGAGACCGCCACTAAAGGCGGGAGTAGCGGAGCGGCTACCGTTGGTTCCAGTGGAGGGTGCAGGAGTGGCACCCGGCCGAGCACGAAGAAGTGCTTTCTGAGCTCTCTTCTGATTCGGGTTAGGGTATGAGGCAAGGTTGTGGAGAGACTTGACGGTCAGCATCTTGAGAGGATTCTCGCTGGTGGCATCGTCTTCCTCTTCATCGCTGAAGTCAGCGTCGATAAAGTGTCTCTCCTTGACGCCCAAAGGCGAGACGGGCGCCTCAACAACATGCTTGTCGTTGAGAACCAATGGCGATCTGACCTCGACCGGAGAGATTTGAGGGGTGTTCATGGTAGTGAAGGAAGACATGCGAGAAGTAGACAAGCTTCGGATATCCAGATCATTGAGGGACTCGCGGCTGTAGTCGGTGAGAGGGCTGACAGCGCGGTCGTAGTTCTGTTGAAGAGGCGAGTATTTGGGAATCTGTCCTGGGAGAGGACTGATGGGCGTGGTGCAAAGGCTTTGGGCCTTCATCGGAAGGCTGGCAAGAACTGACTTGGGGAAGAGAGACAGCTCAGAGGGAGGACCTCCCGGAGGAGGCCACTTGAGGGTCCTGCCACGACGAACAGGAGGCTGGAGCGGCTGGGCGGCGTTGGGTTTGTAAATCGTACCGGCTGTGGTGTATGTTTGTCTGGGAACATCCTGATGGAAGGTGCTGACAGATTGCTGGGTAAATGTCGTGGTGCCCGTCAAGGACGAGGAAGAAGATAGATGGTCCATGTTGAAAATCAGGGCATCCGCATAATCGGGATCATCCAATGGTATCCCTGATATGAATACGCGTTGGCCAAAGACGACTCTGTTGCTGCCGTCAGAATGTGAATCGGATGGAAGATGGAGGTGCGAAGGAGAGAGGAAGAGAAGTGAAGATGGGAGGAAAGGAGGAGAGGAGAAGAGGTGGGATGAGGTTGAGGAGGGAAGAGGTGGTCGGACGAGTTTTTTCTGTGGGAGAAAAAGCTGTCCTAGGCGAAGGTCGAATGTGCGTGATGGGAAGGAGCCCGCTCTGATTAACTGAGGAAGGCACGACACGGTTGAAGATAGACAGGGCGCGGGGTGAAGCAGGTAAGGCAAGAAGGCAGCCTGGCGGGGAAGCAGCTGACACCCTCTGTTCCCAACAGCAAGCTTGAAGTTGTGCTGAAGACCTAGAATTCTGGGTAGAAATGAAAAACCAGATAAGATAGAATTATCTGATTCTTTTCGTCCCAGGTGATCTCTAAAGCCTTGGTGAAGAGGTGGAATTGATGAAAACGAAGGTACGATGGGAATTAGATGACAAACGAGGTTTGGATGCCTTGAAGGATATCCTTCAAAGACAACAACACCTTTGTCACACAAGAACAAAAAAACACCAGAGCACCTAGGACTTACCAGAGTGATCTCGACGTCTTGAGACACGACCGAAGAATCTCGACAGGATCTCCCAGCACCGTCGTGTCGATGCCCTTTGAGAAACTCCTGACCCTGCCGACGTCGACGCCACCACAACCACAACCGTTGGAAACGTGTTCGTCGAGACGGGGGAGGACCAGAGGCGGCGAGTCGAAGACCCAGAGGTGATACCGGTAGATCTCGAAGTCTGCCTCCTTGCGATGGATACCGTCGGCGGCGTCGTTTTGCTGGACTGGGAAGATGAAGAGGATGAGGTGGCGGTGCGACTCCAACCCGAGCCTCGTGACCAGCTTCTCCGGCGAGCGCGAGATTCCCGTGGCATACATTGTGAAGATTGGAAGATAGTAATGAGGAGATGGCACAGTGAGTAGTTACGAATCTGATTTAGAAGAAAAGACGAATGTGTATCCGATGATGCTCCGATTCCCTTCCAACCACCAACACCAAGGCGAAGCTGATACCTCTTATACTCCCTCCATCGAACAGTTCAATAATCAGCTCTGCCTCCTTTTTCTTTGAGCATCTCCGCTTCCTCAAACACCAACACAATCCGTCCTAACGTTCAAAACCGTCATCTCATGCAGGCACACACGCACCAAGGCAAGCAATCAACGACACCACCAAACAAACCATCAAAAGATCCCAACGCGCGCTCGCGCGCGCCATCGCCAACGGCACACACAGACCGCCCCTCCCGGGGTGCGGTTCTCGATCCAACAGCAGCCAAGCCCTTTTCCCCCTTCCCCGGAGCTATTACCCACCAAAGAGCAACTCCTCGGGTTACACGGCACCCGGACGCCCCCATCTCGTTCATCGATCCATACGAAGGCCCTCATTTCGAGAGAAGAAGAAAACCGCCGCCCCCCGTTGGGAGTTGAAAAACAGCCACGGACCAACTCGTCAAATCCCAAAAGGTACCCGTCCAATCATCCTCACTAAACTCCGCTGACAAACTCTTGGACGGACACTTGTTTGCTTGTCTTCCTGCTAGATGCTCGAAAGTTAAGGTTGGTGGCTTTAACCTTTTCGCTTCCGACTGCCATCTCAAGTCTCCCACTTGACCGAGTTAGGACAATGCCAACAGGTGCTTCGACGCGGACTAACAAGACCTCGACACATCCTCCAGTTGGCAGAGCCTCCCAAGATCTCCCAAGGAAGAACGAGGCGTCCATCGCAGCCTCCCCCTCGAATAACGCTCCCTGTCCGTGTTTCACCACACCGAGAGCATCACGACGTTAGGCCCCTCCACATGCCCCTCCAAACTCTGTCGCGAGCGCCTTCGTCCGTAAAGAAATGGCCTGATATTCGCAGTCTCCCAAGCCGCTACTAGCAGCCCTATCCGCGGAGTAGCGACCTCTCCCTCGACCGAAGATCCAGCACTAACGACTGACTCCTCGGAATCGGGCCGTATGTGCGTTAGCACGGCTAGGTCCAGCTCGCGTCGACAGCTGCCAAGTCTTCCTCAGTCAACAGTCGGACAGATGAACGACTCAAAGATCCGCATCGTACCGCGGCTTGACTCCATGCGGAACGCTGGACCTTGTTGTCAATAGACGAGCTGTCATTACCTAAAGATCGACACTCGACAGAGCAGCGACTCGTCCGGGAGCTGAGTAGCAAGACGCCGCCCCGTGCGATAGACGAGGCGTAAACCTCGGTATGCCTAGAACGGGATTAAAGCTGCAGGTGAGATTAAGGTTCTCTCTCATCGGAATGACATACGCTAGCTTCACGGGCAGGCACGGGAGCACGGAGCATGGTTCGGATGAATTCTACCTCCTCATTGTTCTGCCACCGCCTACTGGCCTCTGTTGCTATGCCTGTTGACACATCATCTGGCCGCTCTCTCGCACTGAAGAGAGGTATTCATCCATAGCCTCCTCGGTCACATGCTAGGAATGATCCTCACTCGGCCTATATGCCAATCCAAGCCATCGATCCTGAAACCTCTTCCATTTGCTGTACTCTTCCCTCCTCCGCTCATGTCCTATAGAAAAGAAAAGGTCGAAGAAGACAGCCACGACCAGATAGCCTACACATGCTCAAACAATAATCTATCATGTCCCACATGCTTTCGTTTCAGGATCGCCTAGCTCCGAGGACTACCGCGAAGGCATCTCTCAATCCATCCTGCAGAAGATAAGAAAAGAAGAATGGGGGCTCTGAGACGAAAGGAAGCCCCTGTGTGTTTTGAAGTAGTAGACTGACCAAAAAGGGAAAAAGGGTTTTTGGTTAATGCTGAGGTGAAAAGAACTCCAATGTATCCACTGCTTGAGATGCAAAGAAGCACATGTCAGAAGAGAAATGCCCGTTTTTGGAAAAGGTTATCCACGAGTCCGAAGTGTATGTACTGGGCGGACGAGAACAGAAAGTTGTGGCTGGGGTATCGGCTGAAGGACTTTGAATGTATAAACATCATGAGCCCTGTGCTGAGACTCGAAAATTGCGACTCGTGTTGCTTCAAGGAAGGTGACGAAATGAAATGCCAGGCATCCCGTGAATGGTGTATATACGTGGCGGGTTGACTCGACCGACGTGAGAACGAAACCTATTATGGTCGAGTGGAAGGGGTAATTATAGCCCCGGATACGCGCTGCCGGGTATCATGCCATTTCCTCCCGCTCGCGACGGGGGGCCGAGGCGGTTGGAAGGCAGCTCGAAGTCCGGGTTGTTGGCCAGCAGCATGTCTTGTCGTCGCTGCTGGGGTGGTGGTCGCCGAGGCGGTCCCTGGCCGTAAGGCATTGGGGGAGGGTTCCACCTCGGGTTTATACCCCTTTGGGATATTGAAGTGAAGTTGGACCGATCAGACTCGGCGCCAGGACTACGCGCACCGGCATCTGCATGAGTATCTGCATACATATTGGGCGCGGATAGAGGTACCTGAAGGGCAGGTGGAGGGCCTGCTCTGGCAGCGGGAGCGGGTGCCGGGGCATCCGCGAAGCGCGGGTCGACATCCTCGTAGTAGTCGCTCGCTGTAGGTTGCGCGTGCGCAGGCGAGCTTCGCCCAGGCATTTCAACACGCGAAAGCGGGGAAGCATTTCTTGATGGGGGCTGGTTCGGGTTCCAGGCTGCACGTGGGGGGACATATCTAGCATCTCAACGTTAGAACACACCACTAAATGATACTCAAAGAAACATACTCGTCTGTGCTGTACCTGCTGCCCTCGCTCATGTAGGTGTCATGTCTTTGCTGCGCATTAGGCCTGTTGTTGTCGCTGCCTTGTTGCAGTCCAACCATGCCGGCGATGTCGGCATCGCTGTCTCTGAACTGACCGAAGCCCGCAGGCGGATGAGCAGGGCTGCCGGTTCTCGCATCCATCTCGACGGCCTGGCCCACCATATGGGCGTCGCCAGGTAGGGGTGGAGGAGATTCAGCCCTCGGGAGACTAGTCCGCGCCGGGTTGTAAGCCTCGTAACCTTGCTGTTGTTGTTGAGGGATGCTCGGGAGCGATGGGTTTGTGCTGTTGTTTATACTGCTGTAACCCGGCGCTGAGTCTCCAGAGCCCGAGTTGCGTCGTCCGTAGGGGCCAGCGGGAGGGGCGCCGTACGCGTTTGCGGGACTAGGTCTCCGGTCATAGGGTCCAGGAGCGTTTTGGTAGCCTGGCGGAGGAGGTCGTCCACCACGCATACCTCCTGGGCCATAGCCGCCGCGAGGAGGGGGTCCGTAGCCACCTCTACCTCCCGGGGGAGGGCCGTAACCACCACGTGCCGGGGCACCGTATCCGCCTCGTCCTGGTGGGGGGCCGTATCCGTTGCCGTTGAACCCACCTCTTCCACCGCCGTAACCTCCACCGCGTCCTCTAAATCCTCCGGGAGGCATGCCGCCTCTTCCTCTCATACGTTCTTGAGAAGGACCTCGCCTGGGACCGTATCCATCAGGTCCTGGCATGGGGTTGCCGTACGGGTCCCTGTTGATAGGAGGAGCAGAGCCAGATCTTGAAGGGGGAGCGTTGCCGTAGGCGCCCATATCGTTGCCGGGGTCCATCGCCATGTTGCCCTGGTTTCTATCCACAGGGCTCCGTGCTGTAAGAGGGATGCGCTCGTCGCTAACTTGGTCTTCCTTCTTTTGAGATTCGAATGACGCAAAGGTGGGCATCTTGTCGATACCATTTCCACCACTGACCACAGGGACGGTCGGCTGCGAGACGATGGATCCGGGTGTCTTGGTCTGGGCCTCGCGGTTGTAGTAGTTCTCGCCACTCATTTCCGCGTTCTCGGCAATCCTCTTCTTTCTTGCCTTCCTGCTGACCAGCATACGTCGCATGGCGCAGGCAACCATTCCACTGAGACCGACCAAGATCGTGGCGGCCAGGACAATGTATGAGCCCCAGGCCATGTGCGGGACGAAGAGAAGTACATCGACCAGGAAAGCCAGGAGGCAGATGAGGAAGTCGACAAAAGAGAAGATGAAGACGGCGAGAAGGTACCTAGCCGAATGAGAGGGTGAGTGAAGGTGAGCCACCGCAGCCAAGATGAACATGATGAGTGTCGTCAGGGCGGCAATGGGATGCACGATCAAAATGGCGGAAAGGGTGTTTCGGGCCGAGTCCGGGAGGTCAAAGGCGCCCGGTTTTTGAAACAATCCAGCTGCAGGTGAGGTCAGCGACGATACTTCTGCCAAGAAGTGAGGAGATGCTCATTCTGGTGACTTACAGGTGTCATATCCGATTTCGATACCGGTGCAGGAGTTATCAGCCTTGCAGACACCGAAAACTCCAAAGGTGACACCCTGAAAGCTGCCGAGCGGAATAGCTTTGATGATCGGGGTAGACAGAGTAGACAGCAGCATCAGGGCGAAGGCCGCTAAGAGCAGCAGCGACATGGGGGTCGCCGGCCGCAACATGATGGCGGTTTGTGGTCGAAGAAACCTGCTTCCAAAGACGTAGACGGGAGGCCGGCGTCGTCAAGACGCGGCGAGAAGGGTGTAAGTACGCCCGGGTGAGTTTCGGGGGCGATAGATGAGGTTCGGGTGGGCTAGTATAGAATGGAAGCGTCGCGCGGCATCGTCTAGGCGTAGATGGAGGGTGTCGAAAGTAGTGACATGAATGAGAGTGACGAAAGTATCGATTGGCGCGTGTTGGAATGGGATCCGGTAGATTTCTGCCTCTTTCTGTCCTTCCCGTCTGTTCCTGTCCAGAGCTCTTTGTCTTCGATCTCGAATTTCGCTAGATGAATGGAATGTCCTCCTGACTGACGTCGTGGTGTTCCTGAAACAAGGTCGCAAGTAGGTAGTCGGTAATGGCAACGGCAGCCAAATGAAAAGTCGAATCGAACGGGATAAAACGAAATGTCGGGTCTGTCGGTGAGTATCGTATGGCTTGGGACTCCGACGTGGAGGCGGCGCGGAGTGAATAGGATTGAATGCCTCGTCCTGTTCGACCTGAAGAGGGAAGAAGGGGAAAGAGAACTGGAGGTACGCACGATCTGGGGGAGAAGACGATGTGGGCGGCAGGTGGGCGACTTCCAATGTGGAGGGAGCGAGGAATGGGGTGGGTCGGCGGCGTGGGTGCAGCGTGAGTGGGCAGTTTTGGGCGACCGGGTAGGGGGGGGCCAAGAGGAACAGGGGGGTGGTGGGCAGGCCTGGGATAGGGGAGTGCGCCTGATGCAGTTGGATTTCCAGCGGGAAGCGTTGCGTCGATGGCTGTGGCTGGGGCCCTGTAGTGCTGCAGTGGAGTGCATTTCCCAGCGAGCACAGCAATCCAGGTGCTGCACGAGTGCCTTCCAGGTTGACTGTGAGAGGTATGAAAGGTACGTACCTCTAACCCCAGGGGTCCAATCCAGTCCCGTCTGGACCTGGACCCGACCGCGACCGCAATACCAAATCGGTACGTACCGGCCGTTGGGTGAGATGGAATGGACGGGAACTTGAAGGTGCACAGCCCACCAGGTTTCGGCAAACTGGCAGGCACCTCTCAAAGTTCACAGTTCGCAGCAAAGCAACTGCAAGTTCCATTTTACAAGGACAGGTCAGTGTCGACAAAATCAAGTCGCTCTCGCTCTTGACACAATTGAGGTATCTACAACCGTTAAAGATTCAGGCTCAATATGGGAGCCTCTTACAAGAGAGGCTTACCAAGATATATAGAGGCGCTATATTGAGACATTAGATGCGTTTTAGAGGCGTACCTAGAAGTAGATAGGTACTACTATAATAGGATCTTAATAGCAGCGCTAGCCTTCTATTATTATCCTTAGACGTTTTTATTTAACTAGCTATATCTAGTTATACTAGGTATATTATATAGTATACTTTCCTCTCTCTTATATCGTTTTAGGTTAAGAGCGCTATATACTACCTTCTAAGATATAAACTTAGTTAGTTTTTAGAGGAAGGCGTTATTATTATTATTAGCCTAGTAATTAGTAGTTAAAATAGCTATAGTAGCTATATATCTACTTAGTAAGTTATTAAGCATACAGTATTCTATATTAGGCAGAAGGGCGTCAAAGACTATAAATTTTGAAGATGATGCAGGTGAACGAACTCCTCTTCTCTGCAGCTGATGTTGTGCTCATTTTCCACTAACTCGTCTAGCCCGGTCGAATTCAATCAATACTCTCTCTTCCCCGCCGCCGACATGCATCTCGACTTCGTGGCAGGCAGACGGCTTGCGGTACCTGAAATACGTCCTATCTACAGCAGTTGCCAGAGGTACTCTCTTTGTTCCTCCCACGCGTTGCCTAAGACACCGCATCGGCCGCGTCTGCATGGCTTTTCCCAAAAAAGATGCTTCTTCCGGCCTCACTATCAACAAAGCCCTTGTCTTCCGGATGTCTTGTCCGGCCATCGACGACCCGACACCACCGCAAACCCAACAGCGTGTCTGCCCTCCTTTTCCGTCGCCAGCCAATGACATCCGGCCCGTACCCCGGCCGGCCACCCTCCATCCATCGCTTCTCCAACTCATCTGCTGCAATCTTGCCAGAAATACTTCCAACGTGCCTGTTGCCATAAACCTTCGCCGCACGACAGCATGTCGCGAGCACACAGCTGCAGGTCATACAATACAATCGCGCTGTCAGTGCCAGTGTCAGTCACGTCCAGGCACAACTCAATACCCCGACCTCCAGGTTATTTGTGAAAGTCGGGGTGAAGTCCGTCGGGTAGTCAGCACTACAGCCGAGCACAGCAAGTCATCACTAATCTCCCAGATAATGACCGATATCACTCCGACAGAAAAAAAACTCAATTGATCCCCGTCTAGTCAGGCACACGTCTATCGGTTCCAACTTACCATCCACCAACGCCCTAGTTTGGCCCATCGTCGTGCATTCGATTACCCGCAATCGCGTGCTTTACGGCGGGACCTCCTTATCGACCGTCTCGGTACTCGATGACCCTTTCAAACTATCGCCAGTGTTTGGCTCTGCTTCGTTTGCTCTAGCGAAGCTCTAAACCTCCTGCTATCGCGCGCACACACACCTCAATTTCACTCTGTCTCGATTAAGCAGGTCGCCATCCAAGACACGCGAACCTGTTGGTCTGGATCCAGTAAAGCTTAAGATGAGGAGTGGGAGCTGTGATGGATGCGCCATGCAAAGGGTAAGCCCCATCCTCCCTATTCCTCCTCTTGTGCGATCCCCAAATCAATCAAGGGCCCTGGCATCAGTCCACCAATCAATTTTCCGGTCGCTACAACTTGTGGCCAGCGAGCATCTGCAAACCTCGATTTGCAATGCTGGCTCTGCTGTATTCCAGAATCCGTCACTCCCCCTAATCAGTAGGACGAAGCCGAGCCAGAGCTGCCACGTCCGACTGCGGCCTCTTCTAGGCCCAGCGATGACAGGCGTGGCCGACGGCAACTCGACGCAAAGGCATAATATTGAGTATTAACCCCATGTTGGACTGGGGAATCAGAAACTCTCTCGACGTCCAGGTTCCAGGGATCTACGCGGCGCCCTTGTCGCTCACCTCTCCACAGCAATTACGGACATGCACTCGGCGATCGATAAGTCCCAAGCAACTTCTGTTGCAACTTGAGACCCGTGGACCGGTTGCGTAGCCAATACATGCACAGTTTCCGGCTACATGGCATCAGAGGCCGCGAATGCTTATTTTACTGTCACCGCATCGCGCCGCTATCGTAACGTTCTTCTGGCGTTCAGGAAAGAGCCGCAACCGTGGCGTACGGCGGGGGCAGCAGGTACCACGAACGCCTCAAGAAACGTTAGGCGGTCACATCACGGAACATCGCTTGGCTTTTCCCCGGTATCATCCACTTGTCGGTATCAGCAATCGCAAGAACCGGCTGCGTCAGGCACGTCAGGAGCGGTACCAGATGTCAAAACCAACAGCGGCGACGATGCCGACAAGTTCTGTCGAAGCCGGATCCCTCCGCTGACAAACACAGGCAAAACCCGCCATCACCAACGCATTGCTGGACGCTAGCATCACTATCCTGGGCTATTTCTGGTCGTCCAAGCTTTGGCTATGCTCCAGAAGTCTGTAGGATGAAGGCGCCAGAAAACAAGCACGAAACGACTAGGGCTGATTTGGGGTCGCCTTCATCGAGACCAGACGGACGGACGCCCAAAGCCACTCCCGCTTCCCTGAAGAGCTTCACCAGCGACAGTTTTGCAGACCAATTGTAGCTGCATTCGCCGCCGCTGTGGCTTCTGACCAAGGAACACTCCAAAAAGCCACAGTTCTGAGGCAAAGGGCTTCTCCTCTGCCTCGCTGACTACAGAGCAAAACATGCAATCTTGCGACATGGGCGCTTCGTCGTCTCAGATTCTGAAGCGCCCACCAGGTTGTTCGCCCTGCGTCTACCGCATACTTCCATGCCAAACCCCCCACAGTCTGATCAACCAGAATTCTCAGTTTCTCGCGGAACGCTTGCAGCCTATGCCGCCCGCCATATAACCCGTCAAATATTAAACCGGAAGCGAGGGCATCGTGATAAACCCTCCGAGATGGTCGAAATAACTGGCAGGCCTGGCGGTTGGTAACTCGGCTTATTCAGAAGTCCTTTGTCATTCCGGTACTTGGGCCCCCTGACCCGACCCGACTGTCTCATTCCCCGGGCATCGGCGCCAATGTCTTCCGTAACAAAGATCGACGTGCCGTCCCAGCTCGACTCATTTCGCGGGACAAGTGCAATACAAATCAGCATTGCAGAGGAGAACAGTGGTCCGCCTTGAGAACACCAATTTACAGACACTCGTGCTGGTAATGGGCTGCGCCAGATTTGTATCTGTGTGGGAGTCGCCTGGCCCCATCCCTGGAGACTCGACAAAACGAAGCCAAGTGCACCAGCGGACAGCCAAGAGCCTCAACTCCAGTCCAGACGGCGCTTACCAAGCCCCATCTCACAAGACCACTCGGAAAATAAATCGACCATGGAAGACAAATAGAGTGGCTCTGGTCAATGTCGAGACATGTCTCGCTCTGTGGTTCTGCTGAGACTGCTTCATAGCAGTTGGACCAGAGCATTGATTGTTGAGCAAAGGGTCACCATGAAGCACCTCAAGATCTGAGCTGCACGAGACGAGACGGTGCACAGCCTGTTTCCTAGACTGGGACATCTAGATTTCGAGTTGCCAGTCATGGAAGCGTCGCCGAACTCACCAGAAGTTTTATGATTGCCTTTGATCATATTTGGGCCACGCGAACTCTGAAAATCTACGTGTGCAGGGACATCGAGTTCATGCAGCCCATTACCCGCCGTCCGCGACCCTTTAAACTCGCCTCCAGACGTCACATCTGTCGACCAAATGCGTCATGGTCACGGGGCAAGTTGTCTTGTAGGTCATCGAAGCCCTTTAAAGGTGTGCTGCCTCGGAGCGAGTTCAAGCAGCCCAGCAAGCAAGCTCCCTTCTCGAAGGTGCATCAGAGAATCAGACGAAGGGAATCAGCTGCCGTACTACTTTCACAAGAGATAGCCGTGAGCGGGAACGGCCGCCGCTTAGCTGCAACAGTATAGGGCCGGACTTTTCGTCATAGCACACAACCCCCGTGGTGGTGTTGTCTGTCGCAGCCACCACCGCCGTGTCAAGCTTTCCATGAAATCGGCCCACAACCTCAGTTTTGTTTCACTTAACATCAGGCACCGGACACCGTCGATCCTCAATGCCTCACAACCTGGGCTTCCGACGGCAGCGTGACTAACCCTGCTGCCAAAAGTCTAGCGTGCCCTGTCGTTGGCATTGTGTGCAGGCTGGACATCGCAATGCAGTGCATCAAATTGGAACAAGTGGATATCAGGGGCCAGCAAGCGATTGATATAGCCCAGGGCTCTGAGAAATATGTCCGTTCATGAGGAAGCGAAGTTTTTCCACGCGCAAGAACCACAGGTTAAAGTGCCCAGGTCGATCTTCATGCCCCTTTTTATGTTTGGGTTCGACGCAGCTATTGCTTTGTCACGGAAGCCATCTGTTCATCAATCGCAGGCAGATCCGTCCGAATCCAGCGGACTCGGGCCGCCTCTCTTAGATCCAATCCGTGTCGGATATAGAGCAGCTACAGCTGCAAGCTCCGGCTTCCGTCCGGCTCCATCCGGACGATTTCTGGACGATGCATCTCACCATTCCTCAGATATGTTTCTTGTCCTCCAGAGTATGGGACGTTGAAATAAGATGTTGGCTTGCAATGAAGAGTTGAGAAGAAAAAATAGACACAGCGAAGGTTTGAAACCGACTCAGCATCAACGGTAATGCAACGTCTTGGCCTGGTTGCCGAACACAGCAAACTGTCTCGTGATATGCTTCTGAATCCTGTAAAATGGGGATTGGAGTATAAAGTTATAGTAATGAAGCCATCGTGAAAGTTCCAAAGCTACCTCATACAATGCAAAAAGAGACACAAATTGCTTCTAGGCCGAAGTGTAGTCACCGAGCGGCCAGGCCCGTGGTGGGCATTAGCCTTTCCGGCGCCGACAACTCGGGGTCTCCGGGGATAAGCGGATAAGGCGGGCACATCGGTATTCAATTCGCCGACGGAAATTCCCACCCACTGTGGCACCCAGTCATCGTCATTGATCTGCCTAACACAAGCTACCGACCAGATCCGGCAGGCCGGCCGTCAAAGAACGACTAACCTTTCCCACGAGCTTACTTCGCCCGCACACGACAGAGGTTGGCATGGGAGTTTTCCATCCCACACCTCCTCCTCCTCACCTCACACGGCAATGTTGCGCCAAAGCATAGCAGGTCTCTGCGCGAGACCAGCGTCCAGATGCCTCCCCGCGGCGCACATGCTTAACTCGGGCATGCGAGGCATGCGCTTACCACGCCCGACGACGACCTCGATCCGCGCAACACGACATGTGCACTCCGGAGGCCGCTACGAACCCCTCCGACCTCCGTCCCCCGCCTCCCTCGGCGCTCCCAAACGCGCGCGCACATACCCCAAGGGCCGCAAGTGGACTCGACGCCTGCTCGTCCTCTCCTCCATCCTCGGCACCGTCTATCTGATCGACTCCCACGTCTACGCCTCCGGCCTCGGCCGCTCCCTCCGCACCTTCGGCACCGGCCTCGTCGTCGCGCTCGACTACAAGCTCAATTTCCGCCCCGTGCCGCTGACAGGCGGCTCGGTCACGGATCTGCACCACCGCAACGCGGAGCGTCTCTTCGAGCTCTTGCGCCACAATGGAGGGCTGTACCTGAAGATCGGCCAGGCCATCGCCATGCAGAGCGCCGTGCTGCCGCCGGAGTTCCAGAAGATGTTCTCGAGGATGTTCGACGACGCCCCGCAGGACGACTGGAAGGACGTCGAGGCCGTGATACACGAGGACTTTGGCGGCCGCTCCCCGGAAGAGGTCTTCGGGGTCAGCTTCCGCGGCGAGGAGGGCAAGGGCGTGATGGAGCGCCGGGCGAGGGCGTCGGCGAGCGTCGCGCAGGTCCACTGGGCGCGGCTCCCCGACGGCCGCGAGGTGGCCATCAAGATCCAGAAGCGCGAGATCGCCAAGCAGATCTCGTGGGACCTGTGGGCGTTCAAGACGGTCGCCTGGATCTACAGCAAGTGGTTCGACCTCCCGCTGTACAGCCTCGTCCCCTTCATCACCGAGCGCCTCGAGCTGGAGACCGACTTCCTCAACGAGGCCAAGAACTCAGAGACCATGCGCCAGCTCATCGACAACGAGAGGGGCCTCAGGGGCCGCGTCTACGTGCCCAAGGTCTACCCCGAGCTCTCGACCAGGCGCGTCATGGTCACGGAGTGGATCGAGGGCATCAGGCTGTGGGACAAGCAGGGCATCAACGGACGGTGGCTCGGCGGGTACGGCAACGGATCCCCCGGCGTCCACGGCGCGCCGCTGGCCCCTCCCGACATGGCCGCCGTGCGCAGGCAGCTCCGCGAGAGGCCGTACGCCGAGCAGCTGAAACCGGAGCGCAACGAGTGGAAGGGCCGCCGCGGGCGCGGCGGGCTGGGGCTGAGCAGCAAGGAGGTCATGACGACCATGGTGGACCTCTTCTCGGCGCAGATCTTCAAATGGGGCGTCGTCCACTGCGACCCGCACCCGGGCAACATCTTCATCCGGCGCCTGCCCAACGGGCGCGCCGAGCTGGTGCTCATCGACCACGGGCTGTACGTGTACATGACGCCCGAGTTCCGGCACCAGTACGGGGTGTTCTGGAAGGCGCTGATGACGTTCGACAACCGGACGATCGAGAAGGTGACGGAGGCGTGGGGGATCAAGGCGGCGGACCTGTTCGCGAGCGCGACGCTGATGCGGCCGTACGAGGGCGGTGACGAGCGGACGCGCAACGGCATCATGAAGGAGCTCGAGGGCAGGACGCCGGCGGAGCGGCACTACGAGATGCAGCAGCGGATGAAGCAGGGGATCCGGGAGGTGCTGGCGGACGAGGACAAGTGGCCCAAGGAGCTCGTCTTCATCGGGCGCAACATGCGCATCGTGCAGGGCAACAACCAGTACCTCGGCAGCCCCGTCAACCGGGTCAAGATGATGGGGGAGTGGGCGAGCCGGAGCCTGTTCGAGGACCCGAACCTGCCGTGGGCGAGGCGGGCGGGCAACGCGTGGCGGCACCTCATCTTCAAGGGCGTGCTGGCGCTGACGGACGTCGCGTTTTACTTTTTCAAGCTGAGGCAGTTCCTCGGCTTCGGGGGCGGCATGGAGGACGAGATGGAGAAGAGGATGAAGGACATCGCGCAGGATTTCGGGGTCGAGTTGCAGCACGAGGTGTTTGAGGGATAGATGAGAAGAAGAAGAGCAAGCATGATAGATGCTAGAGGGGAAGATGAGAGAATGGGGTTTGTTTGTGTGTTCTTTGTTATAGATTCATTTGTAGAATTTGGGCGGGGTTTCGGTGTAAACGGCGAGACCTAGAGGAAAGATACCACTCATAAACTTTTCTTAATATTTCACTGTCCCACCTCAGACTTGTCCGGATCTGGATTGCTTGCCGAGAAGGCCGTGGTCGTGAAGTCTATGTTTTCGCGACCTGGTCCCAACGATTGCTGGTATAAAGTCAAGGCTTAAGACCAAGTAAGCTTTACGGACAAACATGGTGACTGGGTTGTTCTTTTCAGGATTCGACTTGACACTGAACGCTGTTGTCATGCCTCGTCAGTAGGCGATATTTACACAATGAACTCATTGCCCAAACCATTCACTCCGACCATCGCATCGCATCCCACCGCGTTCATCATTGCCAAAACCCATTAAGCCGATTCTCCGAACATAAGCAACAGGCCACTGATCAGTCATCGACTCAAACAAGACTCTTCACCACCAACTCGGAGCGTCCAGGGCGCCAATCCACACTCCTCTTCTCTTCTTCTAGGTTATCTTGGCCGAATACTTCCCGAGGGGCGGAGGGGCGAGGTTGATGATGATTGTGAGCTGTCTTTTGATCGGCTCGTTCCGTATAACATGATTATCATCCATCACGTTCACTTCAAGAGTGCGAGGCCTACTAATGGTTGCAGAACACCATTTACAAAGGTCAAACTTGAAGTCTTTTATGGATGTAAGTCAAGAATACTCGGTCTGTATCAACGTGTGTGCTTGGCGATGCGGCGGCGTTGACGGAGACGGCGCTTGAGTTGTTCATGGGGATTAGATACATATGTTGATGTCATATCGAGGTGGCCAGAAAGCCGTGAGCAGAAACCCTGCTGTGAAGGCTGTCTTTTGCGTTAAGCCGCATAGTTCTCTGCTATGCGCGAAAGCCGGATGTCGGGTTGTTATAAAACTGGCGGTCAAAGTAAAAGAGAAAGTAACCAAAGGGCCTAATTTGTCCCTCGATGAACCACTTTTTCTAGATACGTATTGGTTCCAGCAGTGGTGACACCTCCTGAAGCGACGTCGATGCTCTTCCGTACGCCAAATCTCGAGCTGTTGATATTCACGGCCTCGCTGGCTCTTGACGTCTCTGATCTTCGCTGGTACAGTATTCCTGCATACATTATGGAAAGATCTGTGTCGCGACGCGGAAGAATCGATCGAGAGCATCTTGCTGAAGTTGACACTAAAACAGAAATGTATCATTCTACCTGGTAGCTCCGGACGCTCGGCAACACCTCTGAGCGTGATGAGATCAATTTGCTTGTAACAGACTGGTTTCTATTTCAGAAGCTGCTTTTATCAACAGCACAGCTTCTCGGCAAGGAGTTCTGACTCGGTAAAGCGTAGCGGTATATATTGCTCTTGTGTAGAGAATTTTGCCCTTGCCTTCTCTGTAAACCAATGTGAAGGACGGAATGCATAGGCTGCCGAATTCACTCCTCTCAACTTCCATAGCATTGGATAGGGTGATGGGTATATCGAAACAACACATATCGGGTTCCCGTGTAATTCGGCCTCTCTCGGCTACTGTTCTCCCGCGTCTGCTCCGTCTTATTGGGGATGTCTTATCCGTTGGTACGGCGCTCGAAAGACTTCTTACTCCCGAACGCCGCACGCACAGCCAATTCCTGCTGTTGGAAGCACCAGTCGAGGCCACCATGTTGACCATCTCTCCGTTGCTGTGTTCTGCCTCAGCTATCACCCACCGGTCCGAGGGCACTGGCCTCGTATGTACTCTTTTCTCTTTCGCCGGGTGTATAGGATTTGGCATTTCAAGATGTTGACCGGGCTTGTCGAGTCAATCGAGAAAAGGTGCTGACCAAGGGGTTCTATAGCTCAACACAGGAAGGCCGCAGACGGCTGAGGAATTGTTCAAATGCGTGGAACAGCCGGCATCTTCGTAGGAGGGGCCATCTTTACTATCAGATTATGTTCTGCGTCGGAACGCACCAAACTTAGCTTTTCGAGGTCTCTACAGCACCTGGAACGACGTATGACAGTCGCTGAACTTCTGGTATACGAGGCTTCTTCCATGCAGTTTTTTGTTGATTTTTGGGGTGTTCCACATTTCGGTGCAGCTCTCGACGCTTTCCACCCAGCTTTACCCCAAATGCCTACTGCTTTCCTTCAGCGGACTTTCCATATATATAAGAAAGAAGCCCACCAGGCGCACAGCAGCGTTTAGCTTATACACTTTGAATAGGGGGAGACTAGTGAAGGCGAGAGAAGAGGACGTCGGATGACGTGGCAAGAAGAGTCTTACCGCGAGAGACTGTAGTACTGGAACATGCTTATTTGATCTTTGAATCGGGAGTACTGACGGCGTCGCTGTAGCAAGTAGCACGTTACGAAAATTGGACGAAGGTGGATGTCTTGGTGCATCATACTTTCTCCTGTGTGGAGTCTCCTTATAACTTCTTACGTCCAAGTTCCGCTGTTGAATTGGTTAACTTTTTCCGACGGACTAACAACACGAGACGGCTCAATCTATATCAATAGGCGATAAGCCATTCTCAGAAAACGAACACGAACCAACACAGTGGAGGTGCGGCTTTTTGTTCTCTGGTAACCCAGTAAGATACACAAACGACACGCATCTCCTCTTGATAAGCAGGGCCCCCCTGAAAACCGAAGATTGCCGAAGACTTTGACCGCGCTTCGTATTAATACAGCAATCAACGGCGGATGATGAAAGGCAACAGCCCAAGATACTTATTCGTGGCCATCATGCTAAGAAGAGCATCCCAAGCTGCGGTACTTGTCATCGCCATGCCTTGTTCCTCTCTGCCAACTCACTGCACCTTTCCGTCAAGAACACCGCAACTGGCTAACTATTCTAGGTCTATTAAAAAGTTTTGACCTTTTATACCCAGATTTCAAGAATTGGGCAGGCCGCCAGACGTTCGCAGACTTCAGCAGGAGCCAAAGCCCTGTGTTTCGGGCCTGGAAGGAAAGCGACACCTCTCCATCCAGTTGGGACCGAAACACGCGAGCAGAAGATGTGACTAGGCTCGTGTAAGATTTCCGTCTTCTTAGCAACTAGGTCCCAGGCAAAATAAAGCAGTGAGCTGTAGCTCACTCCGCGTAGCTTTCGCGATCAGTCACCCGAGTCCACGGCAAAAACCACGCATGTTCACCACCACTGTCGTTCGCCAGGCACTATTTGTTTAGAAACGACGTGCCCCAGTCAGCAACCCATCGGAAACGCGTTCTCGACAATGCGATTCGGAACTCGAACTCGTTGGAGTCCGCGACAACCAAGTGTCCGGTTGTGAGGCGGCGGCGCTCGGCCTCCTCTCGTCGCCAGTGAGTATAAGTCGAAGAAAATGAAGGAAGCCAACATCAAGGTATAACATGACGTACGGAAGCACTCCCAACGCATAAGACAACAACACATAAGTCAAGCGACTGACGTGTTCAGCAAACACAAAGACTCACGATTTTGGGGCTTTCTCACACAACCCTGTCATAAGGTCTTGCTTGGGTTGGGGAGATCGCTGTTACTTGACGTAAAGTTGGTCTTTATAGGTAGGTAGAGGAATAACATCCACTATGACTCCCAAGTAATACATAGAAATATCACCCGGAAGATGCGCGGCGTTCCATGGGCCACAATACGCCGTCCTACCTTTTGGTTAGTTACAAGTTGAGTTCAAGCTGGTAATCGCATCTAAACTATTTAGAAGAAATATCTCAACCAATCGCTTGATAGGAGCTCGTGAACATCAAAATGATGGTGTCGAGAAGGATATATAAAAAGGGCGCCGCAACGGCTAGTCAAGTTTCCCGTTGGCAGTGTAGGCCCCTGTTGAAGAAGCCACTTCGAATTCTTCCCATGCCAGTTTTTGACTTGCTCCCTGAGAATGTTCAATAACCGCAGGACCTAGAACATACAGGTTCTCATTCGGCCAGCTAGACTTGGATGGGTTGTTTCCTGACCAGTTCAATATTCAGTATACTTCGAAAACGACGACAGAGATAGAAGATCAGGGTCGAAACTGTCACCTTGGTGGTCGTGGAGCTCTTACCTCTCAACCCAGAAGTTCCCCGGCTCTGGACTATGGCCTCTCAAAACTTGAACTCAAAGCCCATCCTCACTTATTTTCTGGTTCTCTAAATGTCGAAAGCAGCCGATTGCATACCTAAATATCAACCGTCTTCGTCTGAGTGTCCATAGTACCTATACGTAATATTCCCTCCAATCCAGCACTCTCTTCCTTTGCTTGCGCGAGAACCCGGAAGATATCTCAGCCCAACACAAAAGGCAGGCAGGCACTCCCGCCACCGTCCTCTATGGCTCCTTCCTCACCTTCCACAAACCCTCTCCCACCTCACCCACCCTCCCCTCCTACCTCCCCGGTCCTTCCCTTTATATCCAACTCCAACCCATCAAGTCGTCAACTAAGCCCGATGAGAGGCCACATGGCCTGGAGGTATAACGCCCTGGTCCGTTAGTGAGAACTTGGTATGAAATCCTAAATATCTAACTATTTCTGAGGATTTCGTAGGGTGGCGGGTTCGAATCCGCGCCTGAGCTTTTTGTTTTCTTTTTTCATTATTCAACCTCTTTTTTTTTTCTTTTTTATGAGATCCCTCTGCTTATGAATATGGCGTTTTGCTGATGAGGGGTGCCTCTGTAGAGAAACCGCGAGTTTCCGTCATGACGTATGTCGCGCTTGAGAGCGCAGGAGCGGTGCGTTAGTCTAGACACCACCCACCCACGAAGCAAACCCAAACAAGCCAGCACATGCTTACTATTCTCGCAAGTGCAATCCATCAGTCAGAGGGACGGTCACGAAATGTATTACAATGTCAGATAGTTTGACTTTTCAACCCACCCGATCTTCACACCAATTTTGTGGTCTGCTTGCAGGGGAGCATCGCGTCCGCAATAGATACCTGGCCATCTCAGCTCAGATAGACGATGGCCCATATCAATACGTATGAAAACTGTGGTAGAGCTGAAGTGATATAAAATGAGTGAGCTCTCTCTACTTGGGATTAAGGTTTCAGCAGCAAGACCTCAACGGCATGCCCAATCTCCAAAGTTCTCACGGACTATCGACTGTGACCCGGAAGATGTCCCTGGGCAGAGCAGGAAACATCGTCTGGCGATCGATCATCAGTCAACACTGGCACCTTACACGTGGAACGTCCAGCAAGCTTATTCCTACACCAATACCCTCATGATGACAACGGAAAACAGCGACAGGACGTCGGTATTCGATGTAGAGACAAGAAAGCTACCGCGCGAGGCTCGTCCACACCCGAGTTCAAGACTTCAGCCAGGCACCAGCCCCAAGAGACACATTCCATCCGGGATCATCTCGCATCTGATAGAGCAAGCTGCCAGCGTGGTCGATCAGCATTCATTCGACACATGAAGGTTCTTGATATAGTCGTTCCTGGCTTTCCCACCACCGTCCAGGACTTTGCTTTTAGTCAACCGAAGCGTTGCCGGTACATGCTGTTCTCTATATCTGTTGATGTACAGATCATCCAGATTCCAACTGAGCATCTCAGATCGGAGTTTTTCTTTCTGCTAAAAGCTCAGAGACCTCTTGACGAACCTCCTGGACTGGCTCGTTGTTTCGCATCCTTCGACGAGGCATGTATGCATCTGCCTCAGCGCAAGTAGGAATCCAGACCAAAGGAGCTATCAATAGTCCACGAACAAATACACAAGGGACGAGGACGGAGAGTAGGGACCGGTGCGTGGCGAGAAATGACATAGATCTAGGCTGACAAGCACTACTCACTGCACCAGCGGACGCCTCGACGACCCAGTTTCGCATGCGAAGACACGAACACGGCTCCTTACCGTAGCCGAGCCATCTCGAGTCTCAATCATCACGTCTTTATATGGTGCGAATGCCCTCACGACGTGCCGGACGAACAGTTCACTGAATATCGAGCCTGAATGCTCAGCCCAAACGAAGGTCTAAGCTGAGAGCCCAGTGATTGACGGCTCCATCACGGCAGAACCTCCGGCTCGAAGATGCTTATCCGCGGCCATGTGCTTACCTGCCGGATCCCCGCTGAAGGACTTCATATTCAGGACCCTGGAAGTGGAGGAAGAACACGCGCACGGCCTCTCCTCTCAAGGATGGATCGTCGAGAGGCTCGTCTAGAGCGGTTTGCATCTCCACCACTCAGATTGCTAAGTTAGACACCCGGGTCGGGGCCGGTGCGATTCATATTCTCAGATACGCCGATATTCTCGGTCGAAGCCACAGTAAGCGAGGCAGTCGATGATGGAACAACGAGGCATTCCCTGGACAAGATTTGGGAATAGCTTCGGCCCACAACACGGAGAGGATTCGGCGGTTGCACGGGCCCGTTCGTGAAGACATCGGAGAAGTTCCGTCTTCGGATATCAGAGCGCAACTGTCGTCTGATGGTTCCGTGCCGGGCCGAAGGGGCCAGTGCGAAGAGTCGAAGACGTCCCGACGCATTTGTCAACTCGGCAAGAGTCTTCTCAACTCCGGCATGGATACCCTCTCTCCTCGGCCTTGCTGAAGCTTTGGCCCGCCCACCGTTCCGATCGGTCCACTGCCCGCCGCCGCGGTCACCATGGCCGCCCAAACCGAGTCAGCATTCTTTCGAAAGTTGGAAATGATGCATGCATAGGGAATTTGACGTCTTTGGTTTGGGGGATGTGCAAACCGTGGTACGCAAGCTACCGTATATGCCAGGATTCGCAAATGGATGATGCCTGACCAAGCACTCAATCAGCTCAACGGAACCTCGTTCGGCGCCAACGCTCTGACATCTCGGGCAGAGTGGAGCGCGGTGCAACGTTGTTGTCATTGCACTGTGCAAAAATTCGAACATTGAGATGGCTAGAACGTCCAAATTGGGTACGAGCCCGCAGACGGGGAATGTCGCGATAAACCCATGGCTGTTCGTTGTGTTCGGAGATTCCCGCGGAGGCAAGATGAGGAAACAAAAGACAGAATGTTTCTCTGCAAGTCGGCATTGGGAAATTTTTGTTTCCATCAAATGTTTCAACTCCCTGGGCTGAGGATCCGAGGAGCGGGGACGAACTCATCCGCCGCGTGGTGGGCTGCATGAAACGGTCCATCGGGGCAGAGGCGATAAGGCATGAGATACGGAGTACGGATACGGCGCGCCGGGTGGGATGGCTCGATTCCAATTGCTGGTTTTTTTGACGTCGCGACCGTTGTCTCGGATTAGAGCAGAGAGACGCAGCTGCAGGTAATGCGCCATGGCGGACTGACTCTCGGATGGAAACAGACGACGGGCAGAAAAAGCAAGGTGAAAAGGGGTGGCCTTGTATCGCTCGGCGGGAGGTATCGAGCAACGTCGAAGAGGGAGTGCGAGGTCGACTTGTCAAGGGACGGCGTCCAAGGATCAAGGGTCGCGGGTCGTGCTCTGTGGGGATCGTTGCTAGTGGCCTGCACGCGAGGAGATTCGAAATGGGGCAGCTGTCCGAGTTGGGAATTCAATTGTTTCTCGCTTGACCCTGGCTGGAAACGCGAGAATTTAGCCAAGATGAAATTGACTTGGGTTCGGTGTGGTTGACTCGTTGACTCGTAGCGAAGATGATAATCGAAAGCGTTGTGTAACGGCGCAATTGGAGAGTTGCTGCGGAGGCGGAAAGGCAGGAATCAGAAGCAGCGCTCTCTCAACCTTGGGCGGCCTCGCGGAATGGGATTCAGAAAACCGGTTCGGCAGCGGAGGTGAACGTTTGACGCTTGTTAGAGACGCGGCGCGTTCGCAATGCGGCGTCTCCTTGTCTTTCTCGACGACCCTGTCCGCGGCAATAGCCCTGCCATTGATGAAACGGGAATTGCTGGTAGCAGGGCTCAGCGCAACGGTTCGCGACGGCGCAGGTTGGGGAGGATCCTCTCGAGAGTGTCATGCCAAATTCCGACAGTGCAATGTCTCTGTCGGGAAGGTCTGCAGCTTTGGTAGACGACGCCGGCCGACAACCGGATTACCGGAGCAGGGTTGATTGGTGAGAAGTGAGAAGTGCGATCTGCTAGCTCAGGAACGGTTCCAAATGAAGGTGGTGAGCGGTGCGGCTGTGCCAATGGCTAGACGGAGCTTGAGGAAAATGTCTCTGATGGAGAGAACTAGCAAGACAGTCATGATGAAATTGCTTTGTCGACGGGTGCCGAGGAACGGGCATGAATAAGATAATCCGATATTGTCGAGGCGCGTGTCCTATCAGGAGCAGTGGAAGGCGAGAGGCCCCAGAGGCAGATTCCAAGCAAAGGTGTTGTTCGGCGCCAAGTTGTCGCTATTTCTGGTTGTGAGAGATGAGAGGCGAGAGGGTGTCTTGTAAATTGTGCTAGTGCAGGTTCACGGACAATTTCCTGCATGCCCGCGTTTCGGTGCATCTTGGTTGTGGTTTCTCTGCATGTCAGCGGTTTGCGTGGCTCTGGGAATTTGGTGCTGACTGCCGCGGCATAATTAGGGATGTTTTGTATCTGTACCTTGGTCGTCATCACTCTGAAGAAGGTGCCGTCCAGCATCCGCCAAGGCGACAGGCTCTGTGACTCGAGATCCAGCGCTGATCCTGCTCTGTGTTTGACGTTTTGGCTGTAGGAATCAGGATGAGCAGCAGTGGTGGAAAATAGCAGCGTTTGGGAAGTCGATAATGCGAACCTTGTTGCTACAACTTGTCAGGGTTCATATGCAGGTTTATGTAAGCAGTTTAATGCAACCGAAGGAAAGGAAAGCGTCAATGTCAAGTCAAGTCAATGTCACTTTCCGTCCTGGTCCCCAGATTGAGTGGCTTGACAGGCGCAACCGTGCTCTTTTTGCTTTTTTTCCTACCTCCTGCCCGTGCCCTTTTCCACCCGGAGTACCTCCCGCCCTCTCATTGTTGAGATTCATTTCTCAGACATTCTTCACAAAAGATAAGACGGATGATGCCTTATCGCGAGTCCAGATTTGCGCCTCAGTCTCGGTATGAAGCATCTGTAAACGTCCATCCTCTCGGTAACGGAAAGCCCAGTCGAGACAGCTTAGACGACTCATTTCTGGGAAACCACTCCATGTCGGACAAGACCAACAAGTGCACTTTCTTCTGCTCTAGAAAAACAATTACAAGGCACACCCCTGGCCTTCGCTACACACAGGTCACCCAGCATGTCCCACTGTCGGGGAACCACCTGGCTTTGACAAACACACAAGGCGTTGGACCCCTGCGGTGCATCCTGAGTCCAATCCAGGTCCCCCAATCCAATTGGATCCTGGTCCCATCCCCATCCCGTCCCATCCACCTCCCGTCCGTTATCCCAATCCTCATCCAGCAATGCGCACCGGCACCACCACCGACAAGCACCACTACCACCACTACCACTCCCACCACCACCGTCAAGCGCACCACGAAGCAGAAGCTCGTTTCCCTGCCTTAACACCTGGGCTATTCATTGCCAGTCAAAAACCCCGTTAGCTCTGCTTCGCGCGTGGCCTTCATCTTCTCCACAGCCCCCAAGTTTGTCCGTCGCCCTTGGTCCTCTTTTTCTCGTCGTCCTCCCTCTGCTCGCCTCTGCTGCCGTTACACGTTTCAACCACTTTGAGACGTGGGAGAACCAACATTCACCAAACACGCACACGAAGCCGTATTCTATGGCCACGTACGAACACTCGAGTCGAAATCAACACCATTGTCAGTCGATACGACCGCCCCGAGAGGCCTAGCAAAAATCTCCGTTCGGCGGCCTAACACTGCCCGAACCTGTAGCGGTACCCTGCATCTATATACGAGTACCGGGTACAGAACACGCACACTCTGCGTCTGCGTCCACTCGCTATTCTGCTGCCCATTCACCTTGCGCGCCACCACCCAAGAGAACCCAATTTCGATCTTTTCGACCCCCGTATCCATTCTTTTCGAGTTCCACCGCCTCTCAAGCTCCATCCTCTGGCATCTCCAGCCTCCCACTGCTGTCATTCCCACCCACTGGGGACCCAGTACGAATCACCTGGGCTTGTTCTATCCAACGACACAGACACACGCCACGGGGCGAACCGCACTGCCTTGTCACGCGTTTACCTGGCTGGCCGTTGGCGAATCCTGCAAACTTCGCCCTTCTGCCAGACCCATTGGGAGCCAACCTTCCTTTTTACATATCCTCAATTGATGACAAAACTTGTTCATCACGCACTTCACAATGCCCTCCACCACCGGCACAACTAAGCGATTCGAGCTTCCCAAGCTCGATTTCAAGTTCGGCTCCCTGACCGACGGAACCGACATTCCCCCGCCGCTTCCCAGCCCCGTCCAGGAGGTCCCCACGCCTCCCCAGACCCCGCGTGCGAGCGAAACCAAGGACTCCGAACCCGCCGTCCAGGGAAAGCACAATGACAAGACGAACGGTCATGGTCCGGCGGTGCCCAACTCGCCGGCCACAACGAATGGTACGAGAGGATTCTCAGATGACACGCCACTTTCTCCAGCAGTCTCGAGCAGACAGGGCAGCATTCGTCGTCTATTCAGCCGAACATTACTGAACCAAGCATATGCAGAGGGCGAGTCGCAACCGAACGGGAACAGCCGTCCCATGAGCCGCAGCCAGGGCAGCATCGTCGATGAGAAGAAGGCCAAGCGTAGCAGCGGATGGTTCAAGAGATTGAGGTCCCACGATTCTTCTCCGCCGCAAAAGCGATCCAGCGTCGTATACGAGCATCCCAACAACAGCCAGACGCAAAACAGACCTCAGAGCAAGCCTCAAGTCCAAGGGCCCCCGCCGCCCATGATTCCCGAGCTCAGCGCGCTCGAGGCCAAGGTCGACTTGACGGACGGAGGCAGTTTGGGATCTGACTTGTTCAAGAACATCAAGTAATTACTGACTCGGAGCCGACACCTCCCAATAGTCAGAGACGACTTATACCGAGTCACCGGTTTTTGGAGTCGGGAACCGGAGCCTTGTCGGACACGATTCCACCCATATGCGCCAACGAGCGAACGACCGAATCCGAGCGGACACACCAATACGATTTTCCTAGCGTTTACCACATTTGAATTCTTTTGGAGCCAGAGCTGGGGACGAAGATGGCGGTGGAGGAGCTAAAGACAGTATGTGAAATGGAGGCAAGACTGGAAGAAGTTATGCAAGATACCCAGCTCGCACCGCGGGCTCATTCTGACATACGATGTTTACACTTTCTTTGTTACGTTTGATTCTCTTCATCTCATTGCACTGTTTGGGGCATATCGGCATCACGATTGGAACTTGTACCTTTCGGGCCTGTTCTTTCCTACTGTACGACTTACATTCTGGTGTACATGTTTGCGCTGGTGGTTTGGCGAGAGGTCGATGCGTGGAGATGGACGGAGAGCGAGCCAGCAGAATAATACGTCAGATCGAAGAAGCCAGTCGGGAGAATCACGGAAATCCGAGCGAAAACGCTGGGGACGGGACGATCCAACTATAGCCGAAAGATTCACCAAACTGAATAGTTCATCAAGAGATGTTCTGTTGCTATTGGTGTCCTCGGCAACTACAGCTGCAATAAAAATACATTTTACGGCCTAAACCATGATCGGATCCTGTTCGTAACCTCTCTTCAGCACTTGTGTACTCGAGGCCATGTCATCTGATCTAAGGGATGACGTTCTGCGACCCGGCACTTGGGTATGACAGAGATCTAACCGCCTCATCCACCACAGCTCTTGTGAAATCACATCCACGACAGCAGAAGCGACAGCTCACGAACCACACGCCATCCGGACTAGACGCTTTGGCCTATGGAGCACATCGTGTGGCGAGAGGCGTGCAGGTGCAGGGCGATTTGGCGTCTGACGCGGAAGAATCGTTGAAGAAACTGACTGAAGCTGCTACTCGTCTCTGCCAGAAACAGCTTATTCTGCAGCTGAAGGGACTCGCCCAATCGTCGCGCGGGGTGGCGTAATATCAGACCTCTAGAGCTAACCCGTTCTTCCGGACCAAACTACTCTATACCGCCACCGAGCTGTCACTGCCGGCGCCGTCCAGCTGCAGCTCTGTGCCCGTGCTTGGGAGCTTGAGCCAAGCGCGGAAAAAGAGGGGCCTACCTCCCCGTCAGTGGACGCGCTACCTGGGCCAGCGACTGATTCGTCGGCCGGCGCGGGCCTTGAATCAACGTCATTGTGAGCTCGCCAGAGGTTCGGCCGGCCGGGTCCAGTTACCGAGCTAGTGCCATGTGCCGGGAGCTTTTTTGGAGCTCTTTCGAAACTTGCAAGCTCGCACGTCGACAATTTTTGGACAGGACCTTTTTGTCGCCGTAACAGATTTCTCGCCTCGCACAAACCTCTTCAGTATGGCGACGGGCTTGCGAACGACGACGGCGACGCTCCGCCCGCTGGCGGCGTCCGCGCTGCGACCGGCGCAGTACATCCCCCGCGTGGCACGACGATACAAGTCAGGACCTTACGGCTACACCCAGGCCAAGGCGCTCGTCTTCTCGAAAGAGGGCGAGCCGCGCGACGTCTTGCAGTACGAAGACACCCTCAATTGACACCAAGCAACGTTGACTGACGGCTTCGTGCACAGATTACACACCCACTCCATCTCCCCCTCCATCCCCTCCTCGGCGGTCCTCCTCCGCGCCCTCGCCGCCCCGATCAACCCCGCCGACATCAACACCGTCCAGGGCACGTACGGCTCCAAGCCCCCCTTCACCTCCCTCATCGGCACCCCCGAGCCCGCCGCGATCCCCGGCAACGAGGGCGTCTTCGAGGTCCTCTCCGTCGGCTCCAAGGACCTCGGACTCGCCCGCGGCGACTGGGTCATCCCCGCCGCCTCCTCCTTCGGCACCTGGCGCACCCACGCCGTCGCCGAGGCCAGGGACGTCATGAAGGTCTCCCGGGACGGCCTCACCCCCACCCAGGTCGCCACCGTCAGCGTCAACCCCTGCACCGCCTACCGCATCCTCCGCACCTACGGGCCCGGCGAGATCCGGGCCGGCTCGGACGGCGGCATGAAGGCGCTCGAGCCCGGGCGCGGCGGCTGGTTCATCCAGAACGGGGCCAACAGCGGCGTCGGGCGCGCCGCGATACAGCTCGGCAGGCTGTGGGGTCTGCGGAGCATCAACGTCGTGCGGGAGCGCGAGTCCGAGGCCGAGACGGCGGCGCTGAAGAAGGAGCTGAGCGACCTCGGCGCCACGGCCGTGGTGACCGAGAAGGAGTTCCTCTCGCGCGAGTGGAGGGACCAGCTGAAGGAGCTCACGCGGGGCGGGCGCGAGCCGGTCGGTCTGGGGCTCAACTGCGTGGGCGGGAAATCGGCGACGGCGGTGGCGCGGAGCCTGGGGGAGAGCGGGACGATGGTGAGCTACGGCGGGATGGCGAAGCAGCCGGTGATGCTGCCGACGGGGCTGCTCATCTTCAAGGATTTGAGGTTCGTCGGGTTCTGGCTGAGCAAGTGGAACGAGAGGGACCCGCAGGGGCGGCGGTTCGCGATCGAGGACGTGCTGGGCATGATCCGCGAGGGGCGGTTCCGGGACTCGCCGGTGGAGGAGGTCGGGTGGAGTTGGGAGACGGAGGGGGAGGTGCTGAAGGAGGCTGTCCAGGGGGCGCTGGGCGGGTTTAGGAAGGGGAAGGGGGTTTTCGTGTTTGGTGAGACGTGAGTTGGGGGAAGTGTGTGTTTGGTGTATGATATGGTATAGACGGGTTGCGGATGAATCAACGACAACGTTGCGCACGATGTGAGGAGGTTGTTATTCACAATGCAGTATTGGTCGTCTTGTTGACGCATGAACGTCACCAAGTGCCTGCTATAAATACTCGACATGCGAACCCCAAACTTAGCTGAGTATGTATAGATTATGGGCTTTCTAGACATCTCAGATCGGAAGTCCAGAAGCAGGAGCGTACTGCCACGCATACTCACTCCATCGACCATTCACATCCATCTGCCCCCGCCGTCGTCGCCTCTCTCCCCGGGCCCCTTATTCAGGGCAAAATACATGTATGCTAAGTTACATATCAAACCGCACGCCGCACTTGAGTTGATTGCGGGAAATCGGACTTGCGACGATTTAATCCAGGTGAACTTGGCGGCACATCTTCAATGTCCGAACCTATGCAGCCTTTTGGATTCTTGTGGTGGAAGCTTGGGAGGAGTTTCCGAGGAAATCAAGCAGCAATTTATGGCTGGAGGACTTGATTAAACTCTACTTTCTCGAGGCAACATGTAGCTATATAAGCATGACGGAAGTTAATATCCATTCTCAATCAAGCTTGGCTTTCTCGATTTGAGAGGTCAATAAGGAGTATGCCGAGAATACCTGAATCAGAAGTATGTCTTTCTGGAACGTGTGGCGTGTATAACACAAACGACAGCGTCTTGCCGGTCAAGGTCTCGACACTACCCATCCGTGTCCTTCTTCGCTTTCGGTCTGAGGATATTGAAGCTGTATACTCAGAATAAGAAGTTCGGCCGTTGAACGTGTTTTCCCTGGTGAGATGCGCAGCCAGCAGCGTCTGACTTCAAGTGTATCTGAGTCCTCGTCACTGGATTCCCGGACACGCTGGAAAAGAAGGAAAAAATCGACCACGCCATTGCCTTGGGGGCCCGTGTCTGTGACCAAATGGCATCCATGTACAGTTTCTTTATACCCCTATCTACGTCTTCCTTCGTATCGTTCGGCAAGATGGGTGTTGTGTAAGCGCCTGGGTACCTGCGATGTCTTGCCGCATTTTCCGAAACAATAGATGAACAGCAATAGCATCGTATTCATGTCTAAATGCATATATTTATGTATGAATTGGTTGGATTTCCAGAATGCCAAGCTATGTCATTTGCGGAATCTTGCCTTTCAAAACATCGAAGACTTACTGGTCTAGCGAGCCGAGACTTACTGTTAGCTTTCGCGGAATCAGAGGCTCGGATGCCGGGCTGTTTCAGCCGTCTTCCCCCGTCTTCTGTCTGGGAGTATCTGGTGTGTATATCTCAGCACTTGCGAACGATGGTGTGACCGCGCAAGAAATTCCATTGCACCAGCCGACATGAAACGGGTCTTCGGCGCAGGCATTTCAAGAATGAACTTCGCAGGTCAAGAAATGGCACGACGAGCGGCGGGAATTGATGCTCGAGAAAGTACGGGGAGGAATTATTACGTCTAGTACAAGCCTGCAATGAACTTGGGCTTCAACCCTCTTGAACTTTGTGGTGGATATGTGCCTCCCTCGAATATTCACAGTATAGGCCTTGGAGACGGCTCGAGAACTAGCTTCAATGGCTCGAGGAAACTGTTTTGACACACAATTACAAACTGTTTTATACACCATGTTGGTCCTCCATGATTTAAATCGTCCGTTCGTACACCCCTTGTAGCAGCATGACCGCTCGCTATGCCCAAGAGTAATTTCTGTCAGACACGTAGTTGACGCAGACGCTCAGGAGTATATAATCATGGTCGTAGGCAGCCTTTGGAAGCGTCAAGTCCCGATGAAGTCTCAGACACGGGTCTTCGGTTGTCTGGAACATATCCCCGATCATTCCCTGTGTTTGTTCTTTGCCGATGGGACTAGGAAGACCCAATCTCATATTTGGCCTATGAGATACTACGTCGCCAAATTTGTACTGATATTTCTCCTCTTTTGCCGTCTGGCGTTTCTATTGGTTTGTTCAGTTGAGAATACCCCGGTAGCGGGAACCCGGACGGGAAGACCGCAATCTTTTCAGCCTTTAGGTGCCGGGCTTCTTCGCAGACAAGAGAAACACAGGCTTCAGTTACCTAGCGTCAAATGAAGATCGAGCGTGGTGCCATCACTAGAGAGCTTCTATTCCACGTTTAAATACCTCCAAGAACACCGATGTCATAGTCAAACGAACTTGTTGGGTTACAAGCCACATGCAGCCAATCTTAACGAGCTGGCTTTTGCGACCTTATAAAATAAGATTTCTGACATTTCATTTTCGCTCAAGACTGGCGAGCTTCGTACCATTTTTCAGAAAACTAGAATGGTTCTTGCCCATTCTGGGTTTTCTGCGTTGGCAAGTGAGCCAGTCCATGGTCTTGAGAACACTACAATGTGTTTGGCAGTTCGAACCGTATGCCGTTGCTACGAAGGCTTTCTCTACTCGTCATTCTCGGCATATTTCGGCGTCACTACTGACCTATTCAGTATCAAGCCACCCCCGTAGAAGTGAGGCAGCATTGCACTTCTTCCTTAGTGATATGTTGTTGAGTTGCGTTGTCGATGTAGGGCTGTTTGGGAGAATGACATCGTTTATACGAACATGAGACCATCAATGGTGGGAGGACCATGGGCTCTGAGAACTTACAGACACTTGCCCATCACGATTGCTTTTGAGTCATTCTGCATCCCTGCGTTCCCAGTTGCTCTTACAACTCAAGCCGTCGCCGGTGACATAGCACGACCCCAAAGGTGACGATATCGCTCCGTGGTCATACGAAGTGCACCATAATTCGTTGAATATGATTGTAAATACATGGTATATGTCGTATATACAATGTACAAAGTGATCCCCTACCAGACCCAACGACAACCAAACCATCATCCCACGATCGAATCGTACTACGCCATCTGGGAGTCGAAGTTAACCTGCTCGTGGTCAAAATAGAAACCAAACTCCTCCTCCTCGTCAGACTCGTGAGGACTGAGACGCTCCAGGTCCCGAATATGGCGAAGGAACTCCGCCTCCCGCAGGCGGGAGTTCATCCGGACCCAGGAGCCGTCGTCGAGCTCCTCCCAGATATCGTCGTCACCCCCGACGATCGTGGCCTCGTATAAGCTCTCGTCGTCGCTCCCGTCGATTGTCGACTCATCCGAGTCGTCACCGCCCCCGGCGATGTTCACCTCGTCCAAGCCGTCATCATCAGCGTCGCCGACGAGAGTCGCGAGATTCACATCGTACAGGGAAGCCGGAGTCTCATCGACGGGCGCGTGGTCGGTATCGTTGACCGAGTTTTGACATGGAGTAGAAGTAGGGCGAGCGGTCCTGGCCATATTGACCTCTTGATTGGGCTCGTCACCAGCGTCGTCGTTGCTCTCGTATTCGGAGAGTATAAACGTGTGAGAAGCGGCGAATCCGCCGACAGGGCGCTCATTGTCGGCGTCATATCTGTCGTTTTGCGAGACAGTGGTGATCTCGCGGTGTTGACCACGACCCTCTTCGAGAAGATATTGGCGTAGATTTGCGGCATCAAGATTGTTACCTTCGGTATTTAAGCTGCTGCTGCTGTCGACTATGTTGTCGGAATGTGTATGACAGGCGCATTCTCTGCCATCACAAGCTCTTGGTGTGCGAGACATGTTTAATTGTAGAGAGCTCCGTGGTAAGAGAATGTTCTCTTGGAGAGTCGGCTTGGATACTTCTATCTTTGACAGTTTGACCGGCTGTCAGACGTGGCTGCCGGTGATATAAAGTCTTGGTTGTTGCTGGGCGTGTTTAGTTCTTGCTTGAACTGTAGTTGAGAGCGATGGAGAGGAATTGCACTACTTATATTTCAGTCAGGAATGCAACGGAGATAGAATGCTCTCACGGAGAAAGGCCAGCCTCTACAGAAACGCTCTAGGGAAGAGTCTCCGTTAGTTCACTATTGCAGGAGATATACGGTTGACGGACCAAGGAATCGGCCACTTCGATCCATAATTACTCGAAGGGAGCCACCAGAGGACTGAAGTCAAAAACAACTGAATGTGTTGCTGTCCAACGTTGACCAAATATTTTGGTGAACCATCATGGTATCGGTAAACTCTATTAGCAAAACCCCCAGCGCCTGACCCAAACACTCAATTCCTGAAAGCCTGCACCAGCTCATGTAACTTGTCGATAACCACCGGTGCAATGGCGCCTAGAGTGTCCTCGATGACCCGATCGAAATAACGCATAGACTCCTCCTCTGTAAGCTCCAGATGGAACCTCTCCCTGACCTTCAACACTGCCTTGTCCGGCTCCAGCCGAATGTCGGGGATATTGGCGTCGACCATGAGACTGAATAGATTGAGAATCAAATTGGATGATTTCCGTAGTGCCGTGTATGCGAGGAAGCAGTACTGCTTGAATTGCCTGAACTGTTCCGAGTTAACTCCACCCATGCAGTCTACCATTTCTTTGGACAGCTTCATAACCGGCGCAAAAGGCTTGGGGTCTCGTCCAAGAATGAAGCCGAAATCTGCATGGAAAAAGTGACCGTCTGGTGCAAGAAGAAGGTTGTCGAGGTGTCTGTCACCAACACCCAAAATGTACGTAATCACGCAGTATCCTGCGCAAGACTTGACGTATGTGTCCAATGTCTCCTGACGTAGTCCCAGAGGCTGCCTATCGTCAGGGTTGTTGGACTTCAGGTAGGCCAAAGCTGGGTTGTTTTTGTACTTTGATGCAATGCTCTGGAAGCTCGCAGAAGGCACAAATTGGGAAGCTCCGGCAGTAGTGCTCGTTGCCAAAATCTTGTATGGCGACAGTTTCAGGTCCAGGTTTTCTTTCTGTAGCAGCTGGTCCATTAGGGTGATAATCTGGATGACTAGTTGATCCTGGCGCAAGTCGTCACCAGTTTTGAAGATGATTGGATATTTCTTCCCTGTGGTAGTCTTAAAGGTGACTTTGATCGGGCACAAAGATGACTTGAAGACGATGGTTTCCTCCGGTACAACGCCTACGACGCTCATGGTAGGATCGAGTGGTAGAGGAAGCGGTGGATCAATGGTGAGAATTTCGTGCTTGGGATCCGCCAACCAATTCTTGACATAATCGGTCTTCTTCGCGATTGAATCGTGCGAGATCTTGACGTCGTTGGAGAGGTTGGACAAGTTGGCTATTAGCTCAGCCTGCCTCAACAGAATTTTCCTCGTCTCAGCGCCGTCAGGGCGCTTGACCAACTCCGTCATAAAGTCATACGCAACTTTTCGGTAGATGTTTCTGTTATCTAGTCCTTGCTCGGGACTCTGGTCGTCGCATTCAACCATCACATACCAGTGGAAATAGTTACCGAGCAGAAAGTTGTCGGCTGCGCGTGATATCAAAAATTGAGCCAGAGACGAGTCCTGGATCGCTTCCTGCGACGAGTCGGCCGAGATATGTTCGTATTTGAGAGCCTGTACCAGCTGTAACAAGTAGAGCAGCAACTCATGATCGTCCGCTTTGCGTAACCTTTCCACGGCGTAGGCTCGGACAGCTTGGTTGTCGAATGTGGGACCGAGCAACTCCAAAGCATCGTCGACTTCGATTTGGGTCCATCTACCCAAAACTTGCACAGCCTGCTTCGCTTCGCTGTGATCATGCCAGTTGACAGACTTGACAAACTTTGTAACTGCCCGCTTGTCACGGGTAAGATGGTAGCGGAACTTCCAAATCAGATCCTTTTCTTCGGGAGCCAAGATGTGGGTGGGTGAATAGGACATGATGAGGTTCAGCTCATCTCGAACCTTCGCATTTGGTTTCAAATCTTTGTCCAGGATGCCGTGGCGATGTTGACTTCTGACGAGTCTCCTGTGTTTGCTCTCGGCCGGGTTGTCACGAGCGCCGACCTCCGGATCGTACACCTTCATGAAGCGACTGCCTGGGCCTGAATCACCAAGCGCGTTGATGCCGGGGCCAAATTGCACTTCAGGCGGCGGCTTCAGCATCACGTTGGACTGTGATGCTGACATGTGCTGCAACGCCGAAATTGGCGGCGGCGGATATTCCAAATCGGCGAAGACGACCGGGAAGTCGAATCGAGGGAGCTCAACATTTAGTTGGAATTTGGAAAAGCCCGGGTGCGTCTCGGTATCGACAACGTTTTTCTCGTCAACCACTTTCTCCTTCTCGTTAGCTGTATTGCCGTTCGCCGTTTGTTGTCGCTGCATGGTTTTCAGGGATGCCTTTGCTGACTGCAGACCCCGTTTCTCGAAACCTCGGAAGACAAGCTGATCAAGCCAGTCAACCCTTGGGATTTCCCCCATCTCATGCTTCTTGAACAGCTTCTCCATGCGCTCCAACTCCTCGGCATCCTTGTCCACAGGCGGTGCAGGCCCTTTTCTCGATGCGTCCCTCTTCTTCCGGGGAACGGCAGGCGTAGTCGTGTTATCGTTACCGTCGGCATTCTTATGTCGATGTATGATGCACTTTTGCCGTCCCTTCTGCACCTGATTGTCTCGGTCGAACAACGGCAGCGCCGTGCCTCCAAAGGGGATCGCATGACCTCTCGCTTGTTTGCCGCCAGCGGGCGACGAGTCCCATAGGGTAATGGCCAAGCAAGAGTTCAGGGGGAGTGTTGAGTAGTCGATCGGAAGAGTAAGCCATTCGTTCCACCTGTTGGAGTCGTTCGTTAGCGACGCTCTGAACAAAGAGCACAGATACGGCGTACCTTCTCTCGGTGCGGAACGATTTGTAGGCCGTCTGGACAGGTACGGTGAGTGGTTTCGAGCCGGCCCAAACTTGAACGGTGATGTAGAGGTCGGAATGCGAACTGGCAAGTTAGCGATAGTAACAACGCCCCTGCAGGAGCAAAGTACCTTGTATTAGAGCCGATATGCCTCAGCTCGGCTTTCTCCAAGAGAGTAGAGTGCAGGAATGGTGTCTCATCGCCCTCAAGATTAATGCTATAATCAACGCATCAGCGCGTGCCTGGAAAGAGACGGACTGCTGAGGACTGGTGCATACATGCGGATGCTCACTGGGTAGTCCAGCGACTCGGAGCTTGCGAAGGAGAACGGCTCCATGTTGATAGTGGGAGCCTCAAGAAGGTTATGAGGCCATTCTGCGAAGTCGGGAGTTGAAGGCAAATGTCAGAACAGAGTCTGGCGAGTTCGCGGTACAAGATGTTTGCGCAGCGCAAGATGATGATGCTTGTTGCTCCGTACCTGGAAGCAGCAGCACAGACGCAGCTGCAGTTTCTGGGGCAGCTGACAGCCCAACCTTAGACCGGGAGTGAGACCCTTGCGAAGCTTCAGTGGGTTGGATGTCGGTCCCGTCATCAGAACCCCGCCCAAGCCACGATGTCTTATCGATAAGAGAAAAGCAAGCCACGATGTCCCCCACGCCTCTAGCTCGGGCGCGTTGAGTGGAAGGGCCACCCTGAGAGTGCTTGTCGCGTCTTCCCAGCAAGTAATTTGACGCGCGACTTCTTGACCAAATCCCAGCGAACTTTTGATCGCTTCGTTCATTATCGAGCCGTTCCGCGGCCACTGATCCTGTCGTGCACCCGAGGCCCGGGGAAGTACACCTACGTCTTGACTGACACAATAACGACATCTCCTCGTCGATCCGACTATCAATCAATCCAACATTCACCCCTCTGTTCATCCAAGATGCCTTCAAGATTAGACGGATCAACGTCGCCATCTTCGGCAGGCTCCCCGAGCGACGACGAGGCGCCTGGCCCCGCGCGTGGCCATTTGGCCATAAGAGATAAGGGCAAAGGTCGCGATGTGTCAATCGGAAAGCGGAAGCGCGCCGACACTAATGGCGAACAATCTTCACGTCGCCGTGCAAACGGACGTTCTCTCGATAGAGACGATGACCCCGATATCGACGTATACGATCCAGACCAACCCATGGAAGAGCGACGCGAAATCCAGCGAAGGCTTCGCGAACTGCAAAAAAGCATCAATGACAATGTGGAAGAGTACATGGCGCCTGGCTCGACAGGCCTCAAGGACGCCCTGTTGATGGCACAAGAAGTTGCCCGAGGCGTCAAGCAGACCACCGAGGCCACTATCGACTCCCGTCTTCTGGTCAGCGCAGTTGATATGTCATACCGGAAAACTGTCCGACTTATGCAAGGCAATGCGGCAGAAGGTGTGGACATCGACGAGTTCGTTTCCAAGTGCTGCACATACATGCGCCAAGCAGGTGGCATCGCGGACGATGAGGCGCCTGAACTTTCAAGCACTCAGAGGCGGAGACGCAGGACGGGAGGCGGTTCTAACGATGACGAAGATGGCGATGACGAGGCCTTCAACTGGAGCCACCTGGGGAAATTCGCCTCGCTACCCAATATCCGTCGACCAGCCCTGCCTGGCTTCCTGCTTGGTCCGCTATCCGTCGAGAAAAAGATCCGAAAAATTTCCAAGCGTACTGCGCCTTTCCGACCAAACAACCTGGCAGAGACGAGGCCTGAAGTACTGAACGTGGAGGACTTGGCCAAAAAGGAGAACGACCTCACGGCGATTTGCGGCAAGATTCTTAAGCAACTAAGAGACACCCAGGCGGATGCTCAGACGAAGCTCGTCGAGCTTTTCGAGGAGAGGGAGATGAGCGAGGAGGAGCAGGTCAAGACCATGCATGACTATGGTCTTCGGGAGACTGGCGGAGTTGACCTCCTTCGCTTCGTCGTGAATCCCAAATCATTTGGCCAGACTGTCGAAAACATGTTTTACGTCAGTTTCCTCATTCGCGACGGCAAAGTGGGAATCGAGTTCGATAGCAACGACCTTCCCTCCCTTAGTAAGTTGACTGCAATGCAATGTGGTGTGCAATATCTTTACTAACATAACTACAGGTCCTATAGGAGGCGATGAAGCAGAAGAAGAAGGAGGCGCCAAGCGTGAAAAAGCAAAGCAGCAGGCTATCTTCTCAATGGACATGGAGACATGGCAAGACATTATCGACACCTTCAACATTCAAGAACCCATGATAAAGCATAGAAAAGAGACGATGGCGCAAGGCCCGGGTGCTAGAGGATGGTACAGTTGAAACGGGAAGGATGGGGAGGCTGGCGTTCTGCATGAAACAGCACTTTTCAGTCGCTTTTTACACTAGATGGGATTAGGGAATGTCTGTGTGGCAGCTACGCGATTCTTGCTTTGTATGGGACATGATGGCAGGCAGGCGTTCAAGGAGTTGTGGCAGACATATACTGATCGGAGTTATTTGGCCTGGCAACGGGAGCCATCAGGGCGCACTCATCCTGTCGCAATTCAAGCTTATTCGGATTACTGACAACCCCGTCTGGCATCTTGACTTACACTGCTAATAAATGACCAGTTTCGGGATTTCCAAGAAAGGCAGTCATACAGAGATGACGAGGCCGCGATGTCGGTTGCTAGACAAAGGCGAACATGTTTGATGGAGGTGGTTGTGCACGGTCGCTCTATCGTCCGCCTATCGTTGAATGGATTCGCGTTGCTATTGTCGAAAGAAGGGAGAGAGCACTCCTCTTCCGGAGCACTCTCCTCTACGAATGCTATTTTGGGGCAATCACTCAAAGGGTCATTCAACTCCCCAATCCCTTGGATATCATCACGTTGCCGCAAAAGGAGCATGCAAGCGTCGTGGTCATACACCAGGACGCAAGGACCAAAGCCATGACTTGTACTTCTTTGAGAAACATTGTTGACCGACACGGTATCAATGGGCGTCAGCGCCGGTCAAAGAAGTCGCGACACCCAAGGCCAAGTTGACCTTGGAGCCCCGTCAACAGCGACCTTTGGATTCCTTTACAAGACACCATGCCATAAGTACGAAGGTCGCCATCTTGTCAAAGGCCAAGTACGACCTCCTGCATATCTGCTTTCTTCGGCGTTTTCTCTCTGATTTTCTTGTGTCATCTCATACAATTCTTCTGTTATCATACACTGAACTGAAGCTCTTGCGACAATACACTTCGACTATACTGCGCTACGCAGCAATATGGCTGGAGATCGCGACGAGGACACTGCCACTGACGACAAAGTTCCCAGCGGTCATTCTCAGATACCAGAAAACTCTCCAGATCCCACCAACCAAACAGATCCCCAGGAGAGTGCTCAGTCAACGGACATGGGTGAAGACAACGGCCGCGAAGAGGGCACCTGCGACTCCTCGTCACCGGCTGAACCTCCCAGCTCTCCGTTATCAAAGATGGAACAGGAGGACAGCACCTTCACCGACTCAGTCTTTGACCTCTCGACCTCGAAGGGCTCCGCCGGGAAAGGCTCGAATAACGCGCCTCTCTCATCTCCTGTTCAGTTCGACAGCCCATCGAAGAATGATTCCGTCAAGCATTCAACCACAATACCCAGCTCTCCGACTGTGAAGGGGCCCACGCCGCAGACTCCGAAACCACCAGAGCCCTCCTGGGCCGAGAGAGCTGCCAGTGGCATTACGCGCAGCAACACGAAGATGAGCATGAGAAGCGCCCCAGGGGGCAGAGGGGGAGCAAGACCGGCTACGCCTTCTCGCTCGCCAAGTTCGGCAGGCAGACCCAGTCGTGCATCTCCCGCAACGCCTTCCGCAAGTCTAAATGTCGCTCATGCCAATGACACCCCTCCGAGAACAAGAGGCAGCTCCTTGAGCGATAGTTTTTCGCCTCAAAACGTGACTCAGAAGCAGCCGACATCCCGAGACGGCCAGAGAGGAAGCGTTGTTGATGAGGACATGCTGCGCGAGATGAAGAATCTGCTGCAGGTTCTCACGCCAGAGCAGAGCCTCTCCGACCTTGGAGACGTCCAGCCAGCCGACGAGGAATCCATGACCGCCGAATCCCTTATGCCGAACATCATCAGAAAGCTTGCCGCCGAGATCCTGGAAAGAGACGAAAGCCTGGACAAAATCCAGCTGGATTTCGAAAAGTCCATGGCAGCCCAAGCCGCCACACAAAAGTACAACGAGTCTCTTCAAGAAGATTTGAAGAATCGGATCAAGGAATTCAACGTCGAAGCCAGGAAAGCAAGAGATGCGCACAGCTCATCTTGTGAAGAGTTTGAAAATACCATCAAGCAACACAAGGCGGAAGAGCGTGTACAGGAAAGCCTTAGACAGGCTGAGAGCCAGTTAGATGAAGCCCAGGCGGACCGGGATCGCAAAGATGTTGAGCTTCGACAGCTGCAGACTACGGTCAACAACCTTCAACGTGGCCAGCAGGCAGAGTCTTCCGCTCACGTGGACGAGCTTAGAGCCAAGATTTCCGAACTCGCAGAACTGTTGAAGACGGAACAAGACACCAACCGTCAAATCCAGAGAGAGCTCGAGGGAAAAGAAAGAAAATGGACGACCACAGACACAGAACGCGAAGAATATCAAACATATATGGAAGGCCATCTTGAGGAGCTCCAGAAATCGACCCAGGAAAAAGAAGACAGAATCGAAAGCCTTGAACAAGAACGAGACGAACTGAAGAGGAAAGCTGTTGCGGCCAGACCCGAATCCATGAAAATACTCGTCGGCGGCAGGGAAGTCACCTTCAAAGAATACGAGAAGCTCCTCACCAACGTCAGGGGCGAGAACTCCAGCCTCAAACGTCAACTTGAGTTCGAAAAGGAGGAGCGCGAGATAGCCCAAATGATTCCTTTGGATGATGTCCGACAGGTTGTCGAGCCATTTCTCAAGGTTTACGGCATTGCCTACCACAGCGCCCTTCTCGCTCTATCGAATGACTTGGCACATGAGGAGGAAGACCTTGAAGCCCTTCTCAGCGACGACGGTTTCAAGCCATACCCGCATGCTTCTTTCGTTTCCGACCCAGATGCGGGGCCCTTGCAAGCGTCTTCGGCCAGTTCTTCTCCTTATCGAAGAGACTGCGCTCCCGTGACAGGAGACGGCATCTCTCCAGTGTCTCAAAAGTCGAGCCCAGGTCTTGCAAACTCAAGGAACCTCGAGAGCGAGCTTGCCGGATTCGATTCAAATAGTGAAGCATCCGCATCCAGTCCAAGTGTAAGAACAGCCAACCCACCAGGTGATACAGGGGCCACTGCTAACATTACTTTGCAGCCTTTGGAGGATACTCAACAAGGCCATACCGATTTGACGGACGATCTTCTTTATGACCCGCACACCATCACCAAGTTGCGCGTCCAATTGAAGCAACTGATGAAGAAGCTGCAAAACCTCGAATCTGAAAAGAAGGGCCGCGAAGAAGAGATTGCGAAGCTTGAAGAAGAGGTGGCTGCATTGAAGGGCAAGATCGCGGTTCACCAACAGATCGCCGAGCAGCTCAAGGCCGAAATCGCACGAGCCAGGTCCAACGTGGCAAACAGCTACCAGCATAAAGAACTGGCCGAGCAGCAAGATCGCATAACTTCCCTCTTCAACAATCTTCAGGAGTGCAAGCAGAGGTTGGCGGTAGCCGAGAGCCAGCGCGATGCCCTCCAGAGGGAGATCGAAGAGAGGCAAGCCGAACTTGAGGTTTGGCAATCCACGGGTGAGGAAATCGGTAACATCAACATCGACTTGGACGAGCAGGCTGCGAAGAACGCACACGCGCTCACCGCGAGCGAGGCTCGGAGGGCCGAGTTGGAAGCTCAGGTCGCAGATCTGGAAAGCAAGCTTCGAGACGCCAACCACAGAACCCGCCAAGAACGAGAAAGGCGTGGTGAGGTTGAAGCCAGACATGAAGAGGCTGCAATTGATGGAGACGCACTCATCGCGAGCGAGACTCAGAGGGGCGAGCTGCAATCTCAGCTCGAATTTGTGGAAAGAAAGCTTCGATACGCCAACTATAACACCAGACAAGAACGAGAGAGACGCCGTGAGGTTGAAGCCAAAGGGGTCTGGAAGGGAACCTTTGGGGAAGCCCTGAGACTCAAGGATCAGGAAATCAGACAACTTCGTGACGGACTGGAGGAAGAACGCGATAGCACCGAGAAAAAGTCGCGCTTGGAAGAGGAAGAGGCCAAGAAGCTCGATGCATACGTACGCATTCTCGAAGAATCGCTCGAATCGTCGAAACAGGAAGCATCTCGCGCACGCATGGAGCTCCGCCGCCATGCTACCTCTGATGTCGGTGTACAGACACACTCTGCACGAGATATGTCCCCCACCGACTCTGAGCTATCCAGAACTCAACACTCCGCCAACGCGCCACAGCCTCGTGTGCAGCATTTTGTCCCACCTAGGAACGAAACCTCGTTAGCCAGCTTAGATCCCTGGGAGAGACGAGTGCACCAAGCAACCCGACTCGCACAAGCTCGGCTGGCTCTTCTGGAGTCTAGCAGGCGAAAGGAATACGCCTGGGACGAGACTGTTGTCCACCCGCCAGAGGAGATCCGGCAACTTCGAGTTGAGCTGCATGAGCTAGAAGAAAGACTGAACGCGGTAGACGCCGGTACAGGATCTCCAGAAGATACTCGAGATAGTCTCATAGCCTTCGTGGCTCATAAACAAGTGAGGATCAGCGACATCACAGCATCCATCAGCTCGCGAGCAAACGCTGTGCGCAATGGCATCATGTCTTGGGGGATAGTGTTCAACAGCTTGCTACGCGAAATGAGCGACCATACCGCACCGTCTCCTCCTCAGACCCCACAGATCGTTGGGGAAGAGACACCATCTGCTGTTGCAGAACCGCCCTTACCTCCTGCCCCGATGGGAGCGCAAGAGTTGATCGAAAGATGGGGAGCAGGACAGAGACCGTTCGCATTTCCGCCGAGCAGAGCTGGTAGCCCCGATGGAGGAGATAGCAGCAGCGGCAGCAGCATGGATGATTCTGACGACGATGCAGAACTCATTTCCAAGAATTCCGTTCGACGGGATATCGATATCGTGTATCTGCTGCTCGAGAAGCTAGACAAAACTGTGCAGGCCGCCATGGAATCAAAAATGCGGGTATGTAACACCCGCCACACGGACGCAGTCAGGATGAGAGAGGCCCTCGAAGGCACTGGCACCTTCACACCTCATGGACACTCGGCACCTCAATCCACGGTTGGGCCGCCATCCTTGCACGAGTCCTCTTCTGACAGCAGCTACAACGTCGCACCCTCGGTTTTCTCTGAGCCAAACAGGGGCGGCCATCCCGCATCAGACATCTCGGCCCCTGTGGCAGCTGCCATGCGAGAGTGGGAGCGCCATGCCACCGGTGTGCAAATCAGAACCGACGCTCTCCGCGAGGCTTTCGAGATCGTCCTCGAACACATCGTCAACGCGTCCAGGTACGAAATGATGCGCGGCCAAGCACGGCAGTTCTTGCATCAGCGAAACGAACTTGTCAGAGCAATGAGGGGCGAGAACCCGGACCTGGCCAGGCTTTTCACCAAGTCTGAGCAAGAAGTCAGAGACGAGAATGAGGCTCTGAAGAGGACTAACGCGGACCTTACGAGAGCGGTCAACCAGGGACACGGTGACCGCGAGGCGCGCAGGAATCTGGAACTCGAGGTCGTTCGGCTGCGTTCCCTTAGCGCAGTCAATGAGACCTCCAGGAGATGGGCGGAGGAGCGAAGGGCCGAAGCAGAGGAGGGGAGGGACGAATTCGTCCGGCAGGTCACCGAGTCTCTCGAAACAGTCAACGGGCATCTTCGGCAAATGGTGGAAGATGTTCACGGAGAGAGGGACGGTATTCGGGACGAACTCAGTCTGCTCATACGGACGAGAAGTGCGCGCACCGAGCATCTCGAGGAGCGCATCCGGTTCCTCGAGGCCCAACTGAGAGATTCCGAAAGACCCAGGATCGCCGCGGAGGACAGCTACACGATGTTGAGGATCGAACTGCAAAGCATACTCCAACAGGCGGGCGACGACATGGACGGCGCCAATCTTCGGCTTTTCCTTTCCAGGGCCTTCAACCCGGAGCAGCACGTACCGCCCCGGGACAACGTCGACGCGGACAACTTGGCCATGAGCGATTATTCTTGGGATGACCAGGACACCGTCATCGACGTCATCGACGTTGATGACGACGGTCACGATGCAGAGAACAGCCTGCACATGGTCCACGATTCAAACGGCGACCCAGGCGACCGGGACGAAACAAGGCCCGATGATGACTTGTCCCCGCGAGAACAGAACTTGAGAGAGAGACTCCAAAACTGGCAGAGAACAACCCACGCTCTACGAGACGAGATTTCGCAGTTGCACAGGTCATTCAGGGGAACCATGGCCGACTATCGTGTGGCGCATGATAGGGAACTCGCGGAACGAGACCAGCGATTGTCGCATATGCAGGCAGAGTTCGAGCTCTCCGAAGACAACCGCATCGCCGCGGCCAACAGGAACATGGTGCTTGAGGCTAGGATCGTTGATCTGGAGGCAGGGTTGGCCCAGCAGAGCGAGCTCCCCGAGACTCCTACCCGAAGATTGGAGCAATTGGCTGAAAATGCTACGCATATTAGGCCGCAAACGTTGCAGAGGGGAAACTCGAACTCTTCTTCGTCGAGCTCGGACTCAGACGATTCCAATCCTTCCCCAACTGGCGACCATCCTGCTGACGGTCCTCCACCGGATGGCTTGAGAGATGGGGATGCCTCTCCTTTACGAAGAGACGGCCCGAGGAATAGATTGGCAGATAACCCAGCGCCTCCCTCTCCAGGAAACGAACCCGACAACGCACCTCAATTGCAAGATGTCGCAGTCGACGACGACGACGAGACAACTGTGCCTCAGGAGATCGATAATGTCCTGCCAAGAGAAGATAATCAGGCTTCACCTCGGGCCTCACCTCGAGCCTCGCCTCGAGCCTCGCCTCGAACCTCACCTCGGGTCTCACCGCGGGTCTCACCTCAGGCATCACCTGTGGCGCCAGTCGTGCGATTCGCAGAAGAAGAAGTAGAAGAAGTTGCGCCTCTGCAGGAACCTCACAACGAGACCAATGTTGACGAAGGCGCTGATTTGCCGCCTCCTCCGTTGGAGACGAACAACACTCCCGTACACGCGCCTGAGGACACTGCTGTAGTACTATATGACAACCACCGGGGGCCACGTCCAGGACCCCAAAGACCAAACGGCGCGGATGACACTCGCTATACCAGGCCCAACGATGGCAACTATGCTTGGCAGGTCATGCTCGCGATCCGAGATTGCCTCAAAGGCCACTGTTTGTCCTGGGCAAATGTCATCTGGTTCCTTTGGATGACTTGCCTGTTCTTCCCCGCGAAACTGGTCGGCAAGGGGTTCCCGCTCCTCGAGCACCGGCCGACACCGAAGAGGACATCCATATTCATGGTGGGCTGCACCGCAATCCACTTCGCGGTTGGTTTAGCATGGGCCACGTTCCGGGCGCTGGTCTCTACGCAGACGGCCAAGGATATATGGCTTGCGGCGAACAGTTTGACCCGGGCTCTCTTCGTTGAATCGCAACTCATGTCGCCGTTGATGTTTTTGGGCGTGGAGGGTTGGGACAGCAGGTTCGCGCCACCCGTCAAGGTGGCCGCCGAAGCCATGTATCAGAGCGTCCGGGAGGCGGGGGCCAGTTTGACAGCGTGAATGGAGGCCGTGGGAGGCGCGGAAGGCGGGAGGGTTTTCCGGCGATGCTTGGCGGTGATTTTTGGCAGATTTATCTTGACTCGATGTCGTGATGAGGTGACGGACGAGATGAGGATGTGACGATTCTGTCTGGCGGTCGGCGAACGGTTCTCAATTGGTTGTTTTTTTGGTTTGTAATCAAATGTTTTTTGATAGACGGCGTTAGATGATGTGCGAATTCTTCTCATCTCAAATTCGAAGTCGATCCATCTCGTGTGACAAAAACCCAACGGCTTTCGATGTCGTCGGCAGATGATTTGGAATTCGGAGCATCGTCGACCCAGGGTCCTGGGAGGTGAACGTCCGGAAACGGGCTAGCGCGCATGGAACCACAGCCCAGAAGGTCTCCACTCCTCGGCCTAGTCCGGCAAGGACCTCGGGGCCCTGCGCAGACGGTAAAGTGGAGAAGGCCGCGGAACAACAGAGAGAGTCGAACGGAACGACTCGAATCCCCGGCTCGGAGGGACTTCGTTCTCGCAATCAGCCTTTTCTCCTGCTGTGGATTATTCAGACAGCCAAACAGCTCACGCTTGCTACCTATTTGCAGGAGGAGACTCCGCCATTCCTAGTGTGAAGAAACGGAGTCTGCGATCGGCCGACCCCGATTGTACCTCGGCCGCGAGCTTCGAAGGAGGCCACCCCAGCCCAGCATTAATTAGTGTAAGTGGCCCCTGCCTTAACGCCGGCGTCAGTGTCAGTGGCAGGATGGATGGAAGATGTCACTCTGATGCGGTTTCCACACCACTCTGCCAGTGATGTCATGACTGGCCCTGTCGAATTTTCGGTGCAGCAGCAAACTGCACGAGCAACGTTTTGACTGCAGCTGCGTCCGCAACGGCCGATTAACATCATCGCGAAGTCGAAATTTGAAATATCTCCAGTCAATACTGTAATCTCTTACGTCGAGTTAAAGAAAGAGGCAATCAGAGACAATCTGAAGCACACAAAGAAGCTGAAGCAGAGGGCAAAGAAGCTCGGCCGAACCGAAGACCATCTCATTTCACCACGCAACATCCACTTCCCACGCGGTCACCCCATCGGATTGATGAAACTTTCCCAGTCCCCGACTCAGGACCCGTTCTCGCCGACGACACATCCGGCCGCAGATCTTTCTGTCCCGTTCTCTTTTCACTTCTTTCTGCCGATCTCTCCTCCAATCCGTGTCTGGTCTTATTTTGTCAATCACACCCGGGACCGCGCCCTATCGAAACAAGACGGAACTCCCGCTCTCCCGTGCTGACCGCATTACCACCATCCCCCACATCACTCTTCTCACACACACGCCATACGCAGTACTACTCTTCCAATCCGCGTTTCTAGAACCAACCCGTCGGAACGCCTCCGCTTGTTGATTTGACAATGGTACGTGCTTGACCCGGGCCCCCTTTGTACACCAAGCCATGCAGTAGTTTAAATGCCCGCGCCCACCTCCCCGTTAGCTCGTGATCCGGCCTCATCCCAGCAGTGCCCCATTACCTCATAATCATATATAACCCCGAAGCTTCCATCTCCTGTCAAGCACGTTTTTCTAAACAAAGTTTCCATTTCATCCAGAGATTCTTACGATACCCGGCTACTACATCAGCCCGCGCCATCCGCACCTCACCAATCCAGCGCAGAGCTTTCTCGGCAACACACAACCAGTCGCAAGCTCACTCCCAAGCTCAACCTGAAGGCTCATCTCAGAACTCATCTCAAGCACCGCTCCAGGGCAAACACACCCTCGACTCGCCAGACCAGCAACCCACTCACCACAACCCCCTCAAATCCGCAAAGGAGCACGTGAAGAAGCCCGTCATGTCGCAAAAACTCATCCCCGCCAACCCGGCCGACGTGATGGTCATCCGCGACCTCACCCCCAACGTCACGACCTTCTCCGTCCCCTTCTCGCGCTTCGGCGTCCTCAAGATCGGCGGCCGCGCCACCCTCGTCAGGCTCTCCTCCGGCGCCCTCGCCGTCTTCAGCCCCGTCGCCCTGACGGACGCCGTCAAGGCCAAGATCGCCGAGAAGGGCGGCAACCTGGCCTACATCATCGCGCCGGACATGGAGCACCACATTTTCATTTCCGAGTACAAGGCCGCCTTCCCGGACGCCAAGATCATCGGCCCCGACGGGCTGCCGCAGAAGAGGGCGAAGCAGACGGGCGACCCCAAGATCAACACCTCCGACGAGTTCTTCGTGGTTTTCAAGGACGGGGAGAAGAAGCGCGAGACGACCATCACGCCCGAGTTCGACGCTGACTTCGAGTATGAGTACGTCGACTCGCACGCCAACAAGGAGCTCGTCTTCTTCTACAAGCCGGATCGTGTGCTCATCCAGGCGGACCTGCTGTTCAACCTGCCGCCGAGGGAGCAGTACTCCAAGGCCCCCGAGGGCGAGCGGGATACTTCTTCTGGTGTGGGCAACAAGCTGTTCGGAGGACTGCAGACGACCGAGGGCGAGGTTAAGTGGGTGAAGCGGTTCCAATGGTACGTCATGAGCGGACGGGACAGGCCGGCGTTCAATGAGAGCATTCAGAGGATCGACAAGTGGGATTTCGACACGATTATCCCGTGCCACGGTGATACGATCCAGGGAGACGGCAAGGAGAGATTTAGGAAGGTGTTTGAGTGGCACTTGGCTGGGCAGAAGAAATAGAGTTATGAGGATGAAAGGGGGTGATGGCGGCATGATGGCGTTGGTGGGTTATTAGTTGATACCATATTCTGAATTTGACGCTGTTCTTGTATCATGTTGGAGTGCCTTGTGTACACCGAAGCCTTCTCACAGGACACCAGAGTGACGAACGACGCAACTGGAGGTTGCATTCCTCGTACGCTGCGACTAGCCAGAGAAATCCAATTACTTCCCGAGGCTATCTCTGCGAGCAATGTGTTAGAAGTAGTCCATGTGTCGAAGAAAGCGCTAAGTACAGAAAAGTGCTAAGTACAACTTGCCAATGGTTGACAACCGAAAGCTGGACGCAGGTAAAATTCGTTTGTGATTGTGCATGTTCAGATCTTCTTCCACATGTCCTTGATTTTTGTTAATTGCACAGCAGCGCCAAAGCCAGTGGAATTCCAAGAGAGCTGATCGAACTGACGCAAGCGAGAGGCGGTGTCTGGTATCTCGAAGCACCCTCCGGAAGATCCAGGCTTGTTGATGTTCCTATTAGCCGCATTGATTTGATGTCGAGCATAGTAAAACATCATTGACGCCAGAGATTGGTGATTGAAGGCGACGGCGTCGATATTGGAGCGTATTTCCGCAGTCGACGTACAAGAAGTGACCCATGCGGAGAAGCCGAAGAGAGTCGTCATGGCCGAGATCTTCTTTCCGTCGCCCGCATGGGAGAACACGAGATTTAGGACGTCAGGTTTGGCGGCGGCAGCCATCTTCCTCTGGCAGTCGATGTATCTCACGAGGTTCCTCTCCACGGCAACCATGGCGGGGTAGGCCTGAAACCTGTCGGCGAGAATCCAGAGGCGTACATTCATCATGATGTCCTCCCGCGGGTATTTCCAGTCGGTGGTGCCGCGGTAGAAGTAGTCGAGAAGATGCTTCAGGACGTCGCAGTCGATATCAGTGAACATCACACTACCCTCAGTGGCCTCCTTGAACTTGGTTAGCTGAGATTGTCCATGTATGACGGTAAATGGTAACGTGCCTTGAAAGAGCTTCGCAGGAGGGTCGCGAAGTAAGCAGAGTTCTGGCAGAGAATGGCCTTGTGAACGGGAAACGATTCGGCATGGCACTTGATGGTGAAGTCGCTGAATTCTCCAGTCTGTAGCAGTTCGCGGTAGTCTATGGAAGGCAAGTTGGCCATGGTTTTCCGCGACTCAGGACAAGCGGCGGGCTTGTCCTAAGGTTTGGTGTGTGTGTGTTGTGTGTTGTCGGGTGGAAAGAAGGAAGAAGTTGTTGTGTGGGAGGAAACAATTTTGTAGAAGAATTTTTGTATAATGGGTAAGGTCGAGCTCTCGTCGAGGAAGGAGCGAAAGGGAACGAAAAGGAGGACCTTTCGCCCAGCATGTGTGCCTTCCCTGAGCTCCGGTTTATCTCTGTCTTCTTTTCTGTCTGTACCTTACATTTTTTGGTATCATTTCACAGATGATTGGTGCTTTATTCTGAGTAGTATTATCGCACTACATACTACTTCACACATATCTATGTACGACTAATTGACTTGACAGGGTGAAGAGGGCTCCTTCCCGAAACCCAACTCATTTTTAACGATCCAAAATGGTACTGAATCCAGGTGGCTCTCGTCTACCTATAAAATCAGACGTTCTTTCCCGTGGTTCTAGATTTCTTCACATCAATATCTCTCCAGAACAGAACCGCCCCCCAGGCAATCGCCATCAGAGAAGTGGCAGTAATGAAGATAACTCGCTGGGTCTCACCATACGCCCGGTCGATACCGATCCTCGCCTCGCTTCCCACTGCATACGAACTCTGCTTCGTCAAGCTCCCATAAATCTCATCCAAGTATGGCAGCTCCTGCTCGGGAAGATGCTCTCCGAGCTTCCTCCGGAACAGTCCAGTCCAGATGGCAGTCGAAATCGCCGACCCGGTACCCTTCCCAACATCCACGATCAAGGACTCCAGGGACAACAGCGCGGGGAAGTGTGCCTGCGAGACGGCCATGAGAGTCATGTGCTCGATGGGGTAGATCGTGCCGCCCCCGAACGAGATGAGAACTTTGCTGAAGACCATCAACCCGATGGAGGGTCCCACGGTCGGGAAGCTGATCATGAGGCCCTGTCCGAGGATGAAGAAGGGAATGCCGAGGAAGAGCGCGTAGTACTTGATCCGCCCGCAATACTGAAACGCCACGCCGATGATGAGGTTGAAGAAGGAGGCGCCGACGAGGTAGATATTGGAGATATACGCCGCTTGCGTGACGGATTGGTCGAAGGATACTATCAACATGGAGTAGATGTACGCGGAGCATATGAACTCCGAGACGTACAGAGCAGCGGCCATGATGTTGGTGAAGACGACGGTTCGGTCTCGAATGACTGCCCAGGGGAGGAAGGTCTGTGGCGCGAGGTATCTTTCGTAAAGCAGGAAGCTTACGATGAGTAGGAAACCGATGACGATGAAGGAGATGATGAGTGGCGATCTCCAACCTTGGGGTTGGTACGAGTAGATACTGATCGAGAGCAAGAGAAGAGAAAGTCCAGTGGCAACGAGGACGAGGCCGAGGACGTCGAATTCTCTGGCGTAGTACTCCACCCGGCCCAAGAACGACCTCTCCTCCGCCGGCTTCGCCTTCACAATAAGCCCAGAATCTCTCGCCATCTTGTCGTACTTAAACAACACGATCATCAAAGGCGTGAAGAACACCGGGATCAGGGCAGCCCACATCCCAAATCCCCACCTGAAACCAATGGTATTCAGAACGCTCTCCGCAGCCGGCCCATAAGCCCAGATCGTGACGATCGACGGCGTTGAGATGAAACCCAGCAGAAAGCCCCGCTGGTGCATCGGCGTCGCGTCCGTGATCAACACCACCATGCTGAACTAAACCCCGTAGTACCCCACGTTGTACAGCACCTGCGCGGCGCAGTACGTCTCGACGTTCCGGCACGCGGCCATCATGACCGCGCCGGCGGTGGCGAGGGCGACCATGGCGCTCATGCAGTGCGGGCGGCCCCATAGGTCGAGGAGGCGGGCGTATGGGAGCTTGACGATGCCGGAGGCGATGGAGGCGACGACGGAGGTCGTGGCTGTGAGGGCGTGCTTTTGGAAGGAGGATGTGACGTAGGGGGTTAAGACGCCGAAGATGCCGGAGGAGAAGGCCATTGCGAACTGGAAGATCCAGATCCTGTTGAGGCAAGTATCAGTACGGTTGGGATTGGAGATTTGGGGAGACTGCGGTGGAAGCGGAAACGTACAGAGTGAACATGATGATCAGTTGTCGCTGGCTGAGGATTTGCTGCAGAGCACCGACAGGCTCTTTATCGTCCACTTCGTCCGACTTGTTGATCCCATTGTCGGTAGGAACAACAGTTTCAGGTGGTATCGGAGAGGCAGCTTTGGGTGCCGCTTCGACCTTGGAGAGACCATGCTCTGAGGATGACATGTTTGCGGGAAAAGAAGAGAATCGTGCTTCGGTACATAGTCTGGTGAGGAAACAAGCAGAACCCCAAATGAAGGACATTTTGCCGGTCTATATAAGATGATGTATGCCGAGGGTGATGCATCACGGTCTAAAGCAGCGTTCATCGGACCCGAACTTGCAATATCTTCTCATCAGATGGTACCCAAGAGACCCATTAAAACCCATCAAACATCGTGATACCTCTAAGATTTACGAATCTGGACTCTCTACCCAAGTGGGGGATCAGATTAGATGTACGTAAAGTTATCTTCGGATGAACCCTTCATGTTGAAGGTTCAGGGGTAGTTCCACTGCATGAACCTGTCTCGCGTGGGTTCACGATGACAAGGCCGGGATCTGCCGGAACAAAAGAGGTCATGATCTGTTGAGTGGCCAGAATTTCGTGATAATAATCTACTCGATGTGTTCGAGCTCCTCGCAGAATACCGACGCCGAAGTTCTCAGACGGCATGTTGTGGAGCCACCGAGGCCGATGCCGATGTTGCGGAGCACAGAGTTCGGGAAGTCGTTCGAAAGCGGGCAAGGCTTTGGAGTTGGTCAACGTTTAAACTCAAGTGGTGAGATACCAAAGAATTAGCTGTTTTACCCGTGGCGGGAGGCATGTACAAGATAGATGTTCTTGACACTGGTTAGAATTACGCCACCAAGACAACATAGAAGGCGTACAGCATTGAACATCCTCTTCTATTGGAAAGGCTCTGATCCGAGGTCTCAGTCGACTTTGGTTTGGTAGACACGGACGAAGAGAACGATGTAGTATGCAGAGACAATGCATTCAGCAGTGAGAGCCATTCACTTCCGTGTTCCGACCACAAGCTACTGCTGACTAGTAAATGTGGGCATATGGCTTTTTCAAATACGTCGATCGGATGCTTTTAGTTAGAGAGACGCTGCTCACTAGAGAGAAGCTATGTGAACTGACGGTGCGTTTCTCATAGTGAGCCGACTCAATCATAAGGAAGTTATCTTGTCTTCTCGGTTTCAGAACACGCAGCAATTTTGATGGAGACCTGAGCTATGCTATGTGAACTAAAAACATTTGGGGAGTCTGCGGAGCTTTCCCATCACAACTGGTGAAGTCTGATGACCCATGCTCTCAATCAATCCCTCCATGATGGTGCTGAGAACGTTGTCGGTTGAGCGTAAAGAAAAGAGCTGTTTGAGAAACCTTTGGCCAAGGAATGTGCCGTATCGCCAGTCTTCCTACGTTTCTTCGGGGTAGCGACTGTGCCGTGTCAGTAAAACGCTTAGTATCAGGAGGTGATGCATACCCATGAGGGCCGAAAAGTCTCGCGTCGAGAGTACGTTGTCGCACTAGACGTGTGTCTGGGACATTCTCATCATCAGACTCGATTTCACTTGCGCATGAAGCGTAGATTTTACACCACTCGTACATAGTCTGTCCAAGCATGCTGTGTTTGCTTTGGAGAGCGCGAATCTTGTCGGAGTATACCCGATCAGAGTAGAGGTACTGGTCGACGAAGCATGCGGCCTCTGAGAAAATGAACCCTATGATTGAATTTGCGCAAACCGGATGTGAGAAAACCATGTCCAGAATCTCGGGATCGGACGCATTGGGCTTCTCCTCGTTGTCCATTAGAAGATCGTTCAGATGCGCCGCGATAATTTGCTGAGCCATGTCGACCAGGAACCGGTCGGCCAGGATCCAGAGTCGAACATTCATGGCTATGTCTCTGCTAGGGTATTGCCAAGTACCGCCGCCGCTGTAGAATAGGTCGAGAAGTAACTTCATTTCCGCAGGGTCAACGTCGGCGAACTCGACGCGGTTCTCCTGATTCTCCTTGGGAATCGGTCAGCCTTGTCAAAGTGAAGAACCCGGGTAAGTTGATGGCGGCATACCTTCCAGTTGCTCGCAAAGAGCTTTACAAAGTATTGGGAATGATTGATGAGCAGCACTTTGTGGGCGCGAATTTCTTCGCCGCTGCAGACTATGGTACAGTCGGCATGATCACCTGTCCGCAGCAGGGCGCGAAAGTCGCGAAAGCCGATAAAGGGATACTGGGATATGATAAGAGAAACATCGACGTTCTGATCGGAATCCATTGCGCTATGGCTGGTGCTGAGATGAGGAGGTATCAGTTAGCAAATATTCGCGTGAGAGGAAAAATGCCCGGGTGAGACTTTTTCCAGAGGAAAGTGCGCGTACCGAGGAAAAAAGGTGCGCTCGAGGAAGAGTAAAAAAAGAATCATCTAAGATTTGGGTTCGAAATCTTGCTGTGCTTCTCAAAGGCTAGGTAGGTAAGAGGAAGGAGGTCTGCCAGACAGAGAGGGCAGGCAGGCACCTTCCCAGCCAACCTTGGCCACGCCTTGATGATCTACTGAGAAATCAATATAAATTGGCAGTCAATTTTCATTGGAATTTTCATTTGAATATCAAGTGTATAGAATAAGCCTGGCAATTAAGCCTTAAAGACCCTTTACAAAGAGCCAGCAGCTATAATAGGTCACCTATTATAATTCCAACATCCTCCTGCCCCAAACTCAACGAGCAATCAAAATCCATCGCTGTCTTAAACTTCAGTTACAGAATTTTCCGACTAAAAGCTGCGATCTAGATCCAAATTATGAAAAGGCCTGATTGACTCATAATCACGTTGGTTCCTGCTGTAGCGAGACTGGCCAAGGTGTGGTCGCTTCGAGAGCTATGAGCTGCATCAGTCGAGTCCACTGCTGATGATGGATTTCAATCGAAAGTCATTCTCATCTTCTACTTTCTGTTATCTACACAGAAGCTTCGATTTCTGGCATCTTTAGACGCTGTAGGCTCTCGGTATCAGCTGCACCGCTTCCTGCGACGACTCTTCAACTCACACCGCAGCCTAAACCCCTTACCACCCCCTTGCCTCTCAACACGGACAAGTGTTTGGGAATACGTTAGTTTAGTGTGAATCAATACTTTCAAAAGCGTCGTCTCATTTAGCACCTTTTTAGATGCTGTGACTAATGCTGCTCTTGTTGTGTTGCTGAGTTGAGCCATAACATCAATTCTAACAGCCCCATATCATACTTGGAGAAGAATTTAGAATACCTAGCTATCTAAAGACTCCAAAGTCATCAGAATCTGGGTCCAGGTTCTTTAGAGTCAGAAGCGGTATCCATTATGTTGAGCTGGCCCTCTACACCTAGCTTCCATTTCCAGCAAGATCCTGGTGATGGCATTTGCGTGCTGTGAAAAGTTGGGCCTGGAGGATGACTATATATTTAGTTTATGGGGTCTGTCGTCAGTGTCGGAAGAGCTGCCTAGCTGCGTGAACTCTTGGTGTTGGTGACTATTCTTTAGAAGGATGACATTGCACTGGGTGCACCCGTCTCTAAGAGCTTCACGTTCTTCTACAGTATTGCTCTTTCACCCACGTCCAGAACGTATTCGTTGTGAACACACATCGCGCGACGATGAGAGACATCAAGGGCAGGTGACGTTATTTCATCTATCAACTCACGCTCAACTGCAACAAAGATAAACGGGATGGGTCACCTTGCACCTTGTGCTCCTTATCATCTTCCTTTCTAGCTAGCCTCTGCGATACCTATCGCAAGCGCGTTGGGATATCTCCAAGACGTGCACAAAGAACTACTTTTATACGTCCCAACCACATCCCATCATGCACAAACATCTCCATCACTCACGTCCTCATAAGGACAGCACAAGATAGCATATCACACATACAAGGATTCATTCTGATCTGCTTCTCAACACGTGCAAGCAACAGCATCAACTGTAATTGTGACAATCGAGCCAGAAAACTCTGGGCTGGATGAGACCAAGAAGCATACATCCAATCCATCAGCCTTTCTGAGGGCACATCGTCCTCCCGCATCTCCATCACCAAAGTATTAAGAACAAATACGCGCGCCGAGGCGAAAGACCTGGGCGAAGTAGTCTGCCAACCGAGTACCACCACCGCCCTCCACCTCACTAGCCAAAGTGGACATACGTATGTCGTCAACTGGCTGCTCAAATACATCACTTCTTTCCAATGCATTGCGGAGCAGGCTTGCCTCTACCCATTGCAAGAAGCAGAGAACCAACAGACGTCCTTGCGGCATATAAACATCCAAGTCCGAAGATACCCCAAGAGCAGGCCACGTTTCATGTCATCGGAGGAGAGCCTCACTCACCTAAGCTCTCCGAGACGTCTCGAGAGGCAGCAGCCCACATCCTACTTCGACGCGTTTACGAAACAGTTGTCAAGAGTTGACACGACAGTAGCCCCGGCCTACGGACTAGGACGCAACCCTGTTCTATGGCTCTCAGAACGACAACGCCGGGAGGAGATTCTCCACGACAAGCTTGGCTCACTTCACTCGTGTAGGGCCGGCATCATGTCCTCACAGGAACAACTGGCTTTAAATTGCTCTCGCTGAATCCCTCTCTTTCCCCCCCTGGGCTCCTGCTCCGTCCCTTCTCCCCTAGCTCCTCTGCCCTCCTATACCAACAACAGATGATGGCGCTTGACCCGCTCTCTCTCTACTACCAATCGAGTAAGAAGCCCCATCCAAGTAGAAACAACAATGCAAAATAGAACCATGTATCGATGACAAAAGGTGGCTGCTGTCGTCCCTTCTAAAAGAAACCTTTCCTCCCACATCGTCGCCCCTTGGAACGGACGCGCGCGTCCAGAAAAAGTACTGCTCACTTCGGAGCCAAGAAGCCGCCGTCGGTGCAAGGGCCGCAAAAGAATTCGTTGAGTAAATTCACTCTGGTATCGGTCTTTAATCAAACATGCTTTCCGTCGAGGGACGGCTGAGATGAGATGGCGTCGCACAGTCGAATCATGGAATTTCGGATCTCCTATTGCTCTTCCAAAAGTCGATGGCCTCAACGACATCCTCGCCCTTCTCGTCTTCGTACGCGAAAATGATCTGTAATTTTGTGTTAGCAACAGTGTCTCTCGCTGAACGACAACTAGACTTACCTCGTGAGTACTGCTGTGCAGCATCCGAATGTTCTTATGCGGCACAATGTGAACAGCACCAGTCTCAATGTTTCTGAGCTCGATGAAGTTCGGCTCAAATGCCAAGATCCACGGGTAGCTGAGAGCAAAGCTTTGCGGTGTGCCCTCCCAGTCGATGCGCCACTCGGGTCTCGCGCGCCAACCATTGCGGTTGACGAAGAACGAGAACTCGGAGTAGTTGAGCAAGAACTCTCCGTTGAGACGTTCGATATGAATCGGTTTGACGTTCTCCTTACGGGCGACGAAGTCAAGACTCGTGTCGGCCTGGTCGAGCAGCGATTGTGTCTCGAGAGTCTCAAGTGAAACAACCTCAAACCCACGAGCGCATGCCACACACAGCTTGGACTTGAGGAAATGGACAGACGACGATTCCGTGGGGATGTAGAACTCCTTAAATGGCTTAAGCTCATCCTGGACTTGGAACATCTTGCCGAAGCCCTTCTGCTTCTTGCCCTTGGACATCGCATCATTGGGCTCGTAGACCTTGATGGTTGTCGACAGAGCTGATGACTTGACGCAGCAGACAAGATGCCTGCCGAGGCAGATTCCTGTCTTGAAGAAGTTGCAGTGACTTTGAATCTTCTTAGGTTTCTTAGACAGAGTAGCCTCGTTCGGGTCAAGCGCTGCAAGGGGATAAGAGTACAAGGCTTTGTTGGACAGGACCAAGAGAAGCCCGTACTCCTCGAGAACATCGAGTTGGGTAACACTCGTCGTTTCGATGACACGCTTCGGTATCCCCTCCTTGCTCTTACGGTCAGACAGGTAGATACCATTGTCTGTGCCATACAGTAGCTTTCGGCCGCCATCGTAAGGCATGACACAGTTGACGCGGTTGGTGCCAACGAAGAAGCCGGCGGAGATGACGCTGGTGTTGAAGAAGTCGGCGCGGGCCCTCAACCTTTGTTGAGCATTGTCGATGAACTCGAGCCACTTCTTACGTGCGGCCTGGTTCGAAGCATACAGCGTAAGCTCGTATCCCGCCTTACCCAAGTGTCTAAACGTAATTGGCCAGCCTTCACCCTTCTTGTTGTCGTTCGTGTTGGCACGTAGCGCTGGCAGCAAGCTGGAAGACGATCGCTTCATGCCACCGGATCCAGGGATGACCTCCTCCATTTCCCTAATGGAAAGCAGTTCCAAAGGAATGGGCTATGCCAAGTTAGCTTCTTCATGGTGAAGTGGAAGACTACGATGCTCACCCTTCTGTAGGCCTTGATTTCCTCTCCCTTGCCAGCCTGCTTGACTCGCACCAGGAGAACCGCGTGATCGAACAAGAAAGCCGTGATTTCCGACGCGTCTTGCGGTGTCTTCTTCAACTGACTCTTGAACACCAATTCACGGCCCTCCTCCGTTAGTCTGAGGTCCACCCGCTCATTTGGTCGGAACCGCAGTTGCTCGTGCAGTCTCCTCAGGTTGAATCTGTTCTCGGCCTTTCCTGACTCGGCATTGACCCTGCTGAGAAGGTCGCGAATCAACTTCAGCACCTTCGGGATGTCCTCCCTGTCCGAGTTGCCTTCCTCAGTGTACTTCAGTACGTTCTCCAGGAGTAGCGGGTAACGAGCCAGACGAGTCGTAGGCTTGGTGAGATAACCGTTGAGTTCCAGTTTTCGCGACTCTTTTCTCCGCTCAATCTCGTCCACAAACTTGGCGAAGTACGGGTTTGAAGATCGCTCATTCTCGAACTCGAATTTGGCCTCCAACTGCCTGGAACCATACCAAATAAACGGCTCAAACTGGGGAACCCATTCCGCGAAGATATCGCCAATGTTTCCGACCACCGGGTTCTTCTGCTGCCGCTCAGTCAAAGACTTAGCAAAGCGCGAGCTCACGCTGTGGAGACTCGGGTGGTCGACAATATTGCTGAAGATTGCTTTGACAACCTTCTCCCTCTTGTTAGCAGGAATAGGAGAGGCTTTGGACCGCAGAGGAAGGATCCAAAAGTCGCGGAGGTACTCCAGATCCTTGACGAAGTCTCTCTCGGTGTAGCAAATCTCCGAGATGACTTCCTGCCTTTTCTTTTCCCTGTCACCAACGCTCTCGGCAATCTCCTTCGGCACTGAGTTGATCCAAAGCTTTTGTTCGTCGGTCTGGTCAATATCGTCCTCGTTCGTCGCAGCCTCGGCTTCCTTCTTCAGACCTGGCTGGATCTTCAGGTTCAGCCTGGATACTTGCTCCAATCTGCGGGGGCAGGCAATGGAGTAGCAGAGCTGGTCTCGTGTGCACGTGGGCGAGTAACACTCGGAAAGGAGGACGAAGACACCGTTTACCGGGTTCTCCTCGGGCTCGTCCATTAGGGTTTCTCGGAACTGGTACATTTCGGACGTCGAGTCTCGCAATCGGTGGTCGTAGGTAACATCGTGAAAGAATCGTTGGGCATCAAGCGCTCGTCCCAAGAGCAAGGCCAGGTTTCTGTCGGTCGTTCTAATAATGTACGACAATACATCAACCGCCTCGGCACCGCTGAAGGCGTTCTTATACGTGAGCTCGTTCTTCGTTCTGTCACCGGTGATGATTTTTTGTCGGAAACAGTCTGCTACTCTGGAGAGCAGTGCGGGATATACCAATGGAGGTCGGATTTTGGCCGTCGGTGGCCGTTCGCCATCGATCGACTTGCTCATGGAGGGCCTATGTGCCAGCGTCGTAGTATCGGATTCAGACGGCGTTATCGTAGGTGCTATCGTCGACGCCATCGACATGGTCCTCTGAGCGCCAGGATCTCCATTAGAGGAAGCCATGCTCGTCGTCCTTGTCTGAGACCCCGGCGCTGGTGTGTAGCCTCCTCCGAAACTGCCATTGGCGGTCGGCGGCTCCACTGGTGCTCTCCTGTTCGGAATCACTCGCCCGCTCATCGTCTGGTGCGAGTTTTGCTGGTACTGATGCAAGTCGCGATCCTGAGGGGGATACCCAGTCATCGACATGGCTCGATCATCGTGGCGTTCGGGAACGACGCGCCCTTGAGCTGTGGTTCGGGCCGAGCTCGGATTGTACGGGGCATGGCGAAAGGCATTGGCCGGGGCCTGGTGATTCGGCTGCGATCCGAAGCTGCCGGGCGGCGGTTGATACATGTTCGGTCTTGGGGCTGAGGCAAGAGACTGTGAGCGGTACGGATCGTTATTCAGCGCCGGTGCTGGCCCTCCTCCTCCTTGGTAAAACCTCTGTGCCGGGTTCCTTGGGCCGTACTGTCCTTGCGGCGGCGGTCCCCTCATGTCGCCGCGTTGAGGAACGGGACCCGGGGGACCAGGATACGGGCGACGAGCTTGCTGTTGCGGCATGTACTGTGCCTGAGGATTGGGCACTTGATAACCGCCCGACGCCGAGCGCTGCCCCGGATATCCATTCGGCTGCATTTGGGCCCCTCTCGGAGAGCCCGGGTCGCGATCCATATAGCCGCCTCCTGGAGGTTGTCTTGGCGGGGGTTGCCTTTGCATGCTCGACATGGAGGATGATGACATTGTCTGCGTTCTACCCTGGTGTGGCATCATCTGAGGAGGCATCGACGAGGAAGTCATGGTTTGGGAGCGTCCCGGCGGGGGATTGGCGCCGAAAATGTTGGAGAAGGCGGCATCGCGTTGAAAGTTATTCGAGTGACCTCGCGGGTCGCCGTGATAGTCGGCCATGATGGGATGGATCGATCTCGCTAGACTTTGCAACGGATGTTCTTATCAGCATCCGTTCGTTGTTGTTGGGCAGTTGATTATAAAGGGGAGATGGCGAGTTGTGCCAAGGTGGAGAAAAATGTGGTACAGGAATCGAAGTAGAGAGGTGTACTAACAACGCGAGGCCTCAACGGCCGCCAACTACGGTGAGGATACACGGAGCCGCTGAAGCCGCTTGCAGGGCAGAATTGGCGATGGCACCGACGACGTTCGGGTGGTCGAAGGAGCGGTGGTCGCGGCGTCGTCGGAGGGAGATCTTTTTTTTGGTGTTGCTTTTCGTTTCCCCTTCGTTCTATTCTCCGTCTCCTTTCCAGGATGGGCCGGGTGACGTTATGGGCCTCTGATTTGACACAGGGCCCTGACCCGGGCGGGTAATGTGAGGAGAGAAAACGCAGCGAGGGCGAAATCCCGTTGGGCCGCAAAAGGAGCGTCGAGTTCGAGGGCGAGGGCGAGGCAGCACGGGGTGCAGCAGCAATAACGATGCCGAGTAAAATGAGTGCCAAAGGCGACGAAATGTTGCGGTGGAAGTCAAAGGAGGGTCGGTGGTAGTCGTGGTTTGTTGGTGGTGGTAATGGCAGTGGCAGTGGCAGTGGCTGGAGTTGGGCAATTTGGCTAGGTAGGAGAGTGTTGGCCAGCGACAGTTGCTGCTGCTGCTGCTGCTAAGTCATCGGCATTGGGCTAGAATGGCCGGGACAAGAGCGTGGACTCGCGGCCAAGCGTGGAAAGCTGGGGATAGATTGGTAGGACAGGATGGACCTGGTGGGATGGGATGTCGCTGTCGCTGTCGCTGCCTCTATCTCTGGTTGCTGCCGGGATAGAACCATTAGAGACGAGACGAGACGGCAATCGGCCGTTTCTTTTGGTTCCGCGTGTCGGGTACAGTACGGCCTGCATTTCGCAGTCTGCATTCTGCGGCATGCAGCACTCTCATCAGCATGATTATCACCCTCCCTCTTTGCCCGATCTCCCTGGCATGGTGCTATGTTTGGCCCTGATTTAGGCTATCTATCTCTCTACAAGCGAATAACGCATTCAAGAACATCTCACTGCATAGGTAGCTGTAGGAGGCAGAACGAAAGAGGCAGAGATGACATGACAAGACAGGACAGCAACAGCGGTCTGGCGGCACAGGCACAGGACATGTCAAAAAAAGATGGTGGATCCCAAAACGTGCAAGTTTGACGATCCACTGAGGCGCTACTTCAGATGTTCAGCAGACTTGGCTGGTCCACCATCCATCTCCCCTCCCGCCGTTGCTTTTTAGACTCGAGGTCCCTAGGACTCTAACCTTGTCCCAGCATATGTCCTGGACATTGAAGGCGTCGTTTGGCCTGGCCTGGGCATTCTTTGGGTGTGAGCCAGGACGAGCACATGGCACATTCAGATGCGTAGGGTATCTAAGAATATCATATTCACCAGCCGGACCAGTACCTTTTTGCTGGGAGACAGGGACTAGGCTGAGACTGTCCGACGTGAGGTGGGCGGGTGACTGCCGGAAGAAATGGAGCTGCTCATGCACGACTGCCCCGGAATGATTCGAGGCCATCCTCTCTGTCTGCCTGTCGAAAAGGAAGTCTTTGTATCAGCATCTCGAGAAGCACCAGTTTCGAGGCTTCTGTTCAAGATACCGTTGTGGCCAACCAGGTGATGTGCTTCCCCATATCCAACCACCTCTTGCGACGAAAGGTAATTCGATTTACCTTTAATCACGCAAGGCACGTCCCGCCCCCTCCTTTGGGCAAATCTTAGAAGAAACCCAAACTTGAGATACATCTGCCTTGCATCGGGGCTGGATTCCGTATGTACATATCCGTACAGAATGGGCGTCCAAGGGGGAGATAAAAGTTGGCAGAATCCAGGGATTCCACTCCTCGACGATAAGGCGATGCATCGATAAGGAAATGCCGAGCACGGATCGCCTGAAGGCGTCTGCGTGGCTGCGCCGCGCACGTGCAGGGATCTCCACTTCCAAAACTCAACGACCTCCAGCCACGTCTTCAAGGATTATCTCAGCAGATGAGGCTGGTGTCGGGCCGGTGTTCTGCCGCGTCACGGGTTTCGCAGTCGTCCACATTGCACTCCTGATTGGGTCTCGTCACCGTCACCAAGCTCCAAGGTCCTGGATCCAGGTAGCGCAGACGAGCCATACATCGCGGGATCCTCGACACTCGCATACATCCCTCCACCCTCCGTCGGTCATCAACACCAATCCCGCATATCGAGACCGCCCTCACGTCTGCCCAACATGGCCGAAGACTCCGCTCTCGCCCCGAAGTTCGCGCCGTTCATCGGAATGGTAAGCTCCAGCTGCCGCGCCCCTCGAAGCATCGCTGGCCTCGCCAGGAGCTATGTCATAGACTCAACACCTCTTTGCTGACGCATGTTCTACATCTAGGCCGGCATCGCGGCTGCCATGATCTTCGGATGTACGTCCAACCGATCCCTCTCGACCTGATCTCCCATCCTTCCGCGCGACGAACGAGAACAAGCATGCTAAACATTATCGATTGAACAGGCATCGGCGCCGCATACGGTACCGCGAAGTCTGGTATTGGTATCGCTGGTGTGGGAACCTTCAGACCTGACCTGATCATGAAGGCACGCCACCTTGTCTCCTCGTCGAAGAGCTTCGTCTAACATTGCGCGCAGTGTCTGATCCCCGTCGTCATGTCCGGTATCATTGCTGTCTACTCCCTCGTCATCTCCGTCCTCATCGCCCAAGATCTCTCGCCCCCTGGCACGGGAAGCGAATACAGCTTGTTCAAGTCAGTCCTAGCCTACGCAATACCTGTGTCTCGATGCGCATATACGGCAAGAATATCCCACTGACTTGTCAACAGCGGTTTCATGCACCTTGCTTGCGGTGTTTCTGTCGGTTTCACCGGCCTCGCTGCTGGATACACAATCGGTGTTGTCGGCGACAAGGGTGTGCGCTCGTACATGGAGCAGTCCCGCGTCTTCGTCGGCATGGTCCTGATTCTCATTTTCGGCGAAGTCCTGGGTCTTTACGGGTACGTCTAGCAATGCGTGATAAAGCCCCTGAGCAGCAGCTAACCTCCGACACAGTCTCATCGTCGCCCTGATCTTGAACACCAAGTCCAAGGGCTAAACATCTCATTCCCTAATCCCACGAAATCGAAACGGCGAGACATATACGACATTTTAGCCACGCCCTTCAAACAACGTAACACTACTGTACATTAAGCGAGGGAATCCGCCGGAGCGCTAGTTCGAAGAGCAACATCAAAAGACGGGCCGCAAGGTGGTGGTCTCTGGTCCAAAGCTGCATATGGCACGGCGTTTTATCAGGAAACCCCTCATGTAGATTTTTATGTGTGTAGGGCTGCGTAGAGAAGCTCAGGCAGGGGATGGAAGGTATGATAAGGCTCCGGGTTCCGTATCTTTGAAATCTTTTGAAAGCAGACCGCGTTCCGTTCAGCCTGTGATGTTTGTCCCAATGACCTTGCGTCTCTGCTCGAGCCGAACGAAGTGTTCAATCTTAGGCATTCTACACAAACCGTACAACTTCACCACACATACAGATTAGTGTTGCTAGGGCCGGCATTGCATACATCTTAGACTGCGCCGACGAACACTGAAGAGGACATGTTTGGCCTACAACTACTACGTCTAAGACTTTCGAAGGCATTGAAGACATCCAAACCCATTCTATGCGTTATATCCCTGGACTGCAACCCAGTCTCACAGCAATACCATTATCCGTGGACAGAGGAATCAACAGAAAACGGCACTCGGCTGAAGGGTTAGAGATGTAACAAAGTATGAGGCGCCAGATTCAGTATATAATCGCACCACAGTCTCCAGTACGGCGAACCCCTGGAAGAATCGAGATAGCTGGGTGGTATGAACCCGAGTGCCGTAACAAGCGTCGAGAAGCCCAAGTCCGATCATCGGGTGAACGGTGTTGTCAACACGCCAGCGCGAGGTACCAAACAACAGCCAGGAGTTCTGGCATCGGCTTCCATCGCCGTTCGTCAAGGTTCTGGTAGAATAGGGTTGAAATACTCCGAGAAGACAATCTATAGAGAAAACCAATCTGTTCCGCATGGGTTCCTTCGTCTTCCCCTCTGTGCCCGCGTCTCCGCTGGCCTGGGCCGAGGTACCTTGCTCCAATGCTACTCTCAGAATTCGACTGGAAAAATCTGGCGAGACCTTTTCTCGTCATTCCCCTCCCGTTCTATTTAAGTGGATAGAGCATGCCGTAGATCACATCCAGCAACGGAGTGGAGCATCGCGCCGGTTTGTTCGCGGTAGCCCCATGAACTCAGATGGACATCTAGAATTCATCTGACACCGACAACCCAACCTGGTCGCACTGGCGAGACAACAAACGCAGTGTCTACCATTCCCATGTCGCTTGAGAAACATCACAAAGGGGCAAGGATTCATCGCAACACATCTTCCGGTAAACCACATCACGCTGGGTGGTGTACGCGTTCCAAGAAGATGGCTAGTGAGGATTTGACCTTTCTTACTCCCGCCAAGCTCTTTTTGACGGTGCAAGCAATGCGAACCCAAAGTTTTCAATATGCATGCCGTTTCCTTGGCTGATTCGTTTTGGTGATACTCAAGAAACAGCGATTCCGGATAATCCCCCCCTGACCGGCCGCTTGATGTGACTTTCGCCGCAGACATACGGCAGGGAGCTTGACAGCAACGCCCTATGATCCCCTCCTGCTGCAGGAACAGCATTGAGACCATTGTACCACCCCGAAGGTATGGACGCAACGTACAGGCGGTTTGCTTAAGGAAATAGAAAAGAACACTTGCCTCTTATATGCCGTACTCCAGGGCAGAATGTCTCAAGCGATAGTCTATGCGAAGCACAGAAAGCCTAGGCAAGGACGACAACTCAAGAACACATATTCCAGTTGGCTTTTGATGCCGCGAAAGGTCGAATTGGTCCGTATTTAACGAACCAATGCCATTGGACACGTCAAGCTTCCGCAGAGTAAGCGAATTGTTCGGTTTGATGCGGCAGTTCTGGAACACTCAGGGATGACCGCCAGTCGAGTTATCGAGACGATATGCAGGGTCTACATGTCAAGTCAAAAGGACCTCGAACGAATACGCAAAGATTACATCCAAGAAGACGACGGAAGACAAGACTGGTAACATACGATAGGCGTCGCTCGAGCAGGTGAGCAGCGAAAACACCTCGTCATCTCATCCCAACCGTACCACGTGTCTCATAGGAGATGACAAGTGCTGGAAACCTCAGTCTACAAGCCTCCAGTTGCTGAATTTCCTAAGGATATATGGACACGGGCATTTATACTACACTCCTACATAGAGCCGTTCGCTGGAATTCAAATACTCTCTGAGCGCATGACTCCCGACCTGATTGGCAAACCGGGCCCAAGATACAGCTCGTGTTGTTGGTTAGTGCTGTGTGCCTTCTTCTAATGTTTCCCGTCGCCACATTGTTGCCGAGGTTGTGTGGGAGTCCATCGCTCGTGATACCGGCGACCTGAATCCGTAGAAAGCCCGGGCAACGTGAGGACCCAAGGACACGGGGCTGAATCACGCGAATATGCTCCAGATACCAAGGACCAATGACACACCAGCGGATGAAGTATCCGCAACACGGGTTTGAACACGACAGTCTCCGCGATGAATCCCCGCTGAAACAACACACTACGTGGTCGATGAGTCCTCGAATCACTTCCCGTGCAACCGAGTTATCGTGACAGCAAGCTCATGACGGAGCTGCTGAAGAAGCTGTTTATACGGCATCTCAATGAGACATCCCGCAGGATACGGTTTGGGCGGTTCAGAATCCAACTTCACATGTTCAACCCGCGGAATCGCTCTGGCGCATGCGTCCTGAACAGGCCCGACTTTCCAATACGTTATCTCACAACGTGAATCAATCGTCTATAAAAGCGTCTTACAACACAATCAATCTCTTCAGAACAGCGCCACCAACATGGGTGAAGCGACAGCAAGGATTCCATGAGTGGCCATTCGCTTAAACTCAGCCATCCCAAATACCCGTCTCGAGACATCCTCATCCTCATCCAAAGCCCCAAACCCCAACGCCGCTCGCAACTCCCTACATGATTCAGACCGAATACACATCTAACGCCAAAGACGACGCAAAACAACAGTATCATGGCTCAGTCAAGACATTTAGATGGTGTGAGTGGTTCCATGGTCAGATGATGCCCTGGACCCATCGTGAGACGCACGAGAACGAACTTGGCGACGAAGCGAAACTTTGGAATGATCGCGTCCGTTATGAGACACTTCGTCGGTTGCATGGCTGTTTATATATGATGTAGTCGCATTCGGGGCTGATATGATGGCCCTGGAACTGACGTTGCGCAGAAGATTCACGGGCAACTCGAAAGTCTAGAAGGTAGGCACATGGAAACCGACGTATAAAACAACCCGTCTGGCGCAGGACATCAGAAGCATAACCGCAATTCTAATGTGTTGCTCCAGCGTCGCGAAGACGGGCTTGCGTTTTATCTTCTTGAGAAATATCAGTCAGGGTATGCTGCCTCGATTATGTAACCATCCCTGAACCCCCCAAGTCAGAATCGAGATCGGGATTCCTCTTCGAGCATCAAGCGTCCCTGGTGTATTGGAAAGAATACATACAGAACACTGCAGGACGCCAACAAGCACATACAATAACCTCAATCATCAGTCTCAACTCCCTCCTATTCTCGAAAGAATGACCAGACTGTAGCCAACACCGAAACCACGAAGAGAGTATCGTGTCCTGACCGGCCGCTGCGACAAGATATCACAATCAGGCATGTCCAACTACCACGGGTGTGCCAAACTCAGGCTCAACGGACTAATAAGGCGTTTTAATATACCCCCCTCTTCCGCCGTCCCACCACCAGCCACGACTTCAAGCTTCCTCATTGATGAATGATTCGGGCACCGAAGCTCAGGATATCCATCCGTCTGATCGATATAAAAGGGGGAGTTTGATGCATCGAAAGAAAAACTCACCAAGCTAGTACGGCCGTATTACCTCTTCGGCAATTCACGCTTGGCTTCTTCGGTTGTGTACGGATGACCCATGTTCTTAACATCGTCCCAAGTATCTCAGCATCAATACCCAACTCGAGACTCATTTCCGCAGAAAACACCGTGTCTCTTGCGTATTCGCCAAAGAATACAACCCAGACACAACCGACGAGAGACACACACTCAAATCCTCGAGTTAAAACACGGAAGCTACATAACAGCATCACGTCATCCCCCTAGCACACGCACGCTTGATACGCCCAAGGGACGCAGAACGATGGTGACATGTTTGTCACCCAAGAAGACGGCTATGAGTCAACTAATCGCTCCGTTTCCAAACCTCACAGATGTGGACCGATGACTGGCTTATATAACCCTCTAGACGCGGACTATCTGTGCCCATTGAACGGCACTGCTTCATCTTCACTGGTTTACGCCAAGGGCAAACGGTTGCGGGAGTTGTTGGTGATTTTGCGTCGACGAGACTGTATGACGCGTCCGGCTCGCCTCACTTTCACCCGGGGCGAGCTTGACAAGAAATCCCAAGACGTGCCAAGCACATACACTGCCGATGATTCCGCCAGCGTCTTGCACGGGTACCTCCAAGACACACTTCCAAAGCACGACGCGCGAAATCCGCCAGATACCTTCAATCAAGGCGTATGATGAAATCCGTTCAATTTGATTCACCCAAATCCAACCCCGAAACCCTAGCAGGTTCCCTATTCCCTACATTGATACGACGAATCGAACGAGATGGCCTCACTCGCCTCCAAGGCGAGGATGCAGCCCGACTGTTGAAAGTCCTCTCTCTCTCTCTGAAAGACAAAAGAAAAATGCCCATGCCCGTATCCCCCGTAAACCCAAGATGGAAATCGTCTCCTGGCCAGGAGGCATCATCGGCTCTCTTAAATGCTCTATCTAAGACGCCGATGGATGAACGTGAAGGGAAAAAAAGAAAGGAACCCGTAACTCCGATCCCAATGCATGTCGGACTCTCGTTTTCGCTCAGTCATATGTCGCATGCGCGTCGGAAAATTCATGAATCGTCTACCAAAGACGTCCCGCCAGGCGCCTGGTCAGCTTCTTTCGCTGAGAGGGCTGCTCGGTTTGGCGGACGTTTCGCCACGGGCTGCGTTCGCGGCCTTCCCAGGTCTGCATTTGCGCTGCAATCGGGTCAGTGATTGTGCTTCGGAGAGAGCGATAGGCTACTCACCGAGGAACCTGTTCCACCGCCGGTCCTCGTCCCACAGGATATCCTCCCCAGTCTCTCTGGCGAGCCTCTCCTGCCTGGCTCTCCCGGCGGCCTCTTCACCGACGAGATACGGGTCCTCGAGCGGACGGAACTCCCTCGCGCGTTGTGCGGCCTCCTCTTCTGCCATGCGCTCCGACATGAACCTCCGCAAGTGCGCTACGTGGTCGGGGCTGCTCTGGTTCATTCGTCGGCGGGCGACATTATTGATGGTCGGATTGGAATGCACGGTCGACCAGGTCGGGATTCGGAACTGGTTGAGTTGAGGAGTGGCGGCGGCGACCGGAGGGATCGGGGGCAGGCCGGAGCGGGGCTGCGGCGTCGTGGTCCCAGAGCGGGTCGGGGCCGGGGCGGCAGGGAGGAGTGAAGTCGGGTACTGTGTGGAGCCGTTTCTGTTGGCGGCGGCGCTGTTCGCCGGAGGGGAGTAGGCGGGGATCGGCTCGGGGTTGGGTGCCGTGGAATGGTATGAAGGTGCGTCCGAGACTTTTTGTGTGATTTGACTGTTAGTTCGGCTTTTCAAGACTTGTCACTGCAACAGAGAGCTGGTGGTTGTTGGTCAGACTCAGGCAAATCAGGCGGCTCGTCCACCGCCAGTGCAGAGCTCCCGGTGTCCCACACGCGACCTCGTGATGGAGTTCTAACTCACAGTAAGACGGTGCGGCGGAGCGGATCGAGGCTGTTTCAAAGTCCTCCAAGTTCAGCGCATCGGGGCGCGAGGGGAAAAATCGCGGGTGTTCGAGCACAGCGGTGGCCATGTTGGTTGGTCTTGATTTTGGCTGAAGAGGCGCAAGTTGTAGGGCGGGGTTCTTTGAGAACTTCAAGAGTAGCCTGTCGAAGGTAGGATACGAAAGGTGGAAGAGAGGAGAGCGACCATCTAGTTCTGGGAGGTCCTTCGAGAAAAGCAGAGCAGGCGCGGCTGGAGGATCGCCGGGCGGTCTGATCTTTAGGTTTGTGTCGTGTTGTAGGATGGCGAGCGTCGACAGCGGTACGGGAAATGAATGTGCGGGACGTAGATGACGCCTTTGAGGGCTCCAAATTCTAAGACAAGGAGGTCAGAGGAGAGAGGAGGAAGAAGGAGTCGGTCACGCTCGAGGCGAACAGAAAACGAGGTGGACGCGGCGGACGGATAAAGCAGTCCAAAAGATGGCTGCAGCTCTCAGTCCAGGCCGGCGGGAACTGGGATGCCTCTGCCCGAAGAGTGGGTGCCCTTGGTGCGTGGTGTGCGTGGCCGCAGAGGGAGGGGGTGTGGTGTGGAAGTGGAAGCTTGTGTCTTGGCGCAGCAGTAGCCGCGAGCCGCTCGTATGTATCTTGTTGTAGTCCTCGGGGGAGGAGGGGACTTTGTTTGCGAGTTGAAGGAGGTGCGGGACACGTGAGAAAGAAGGGACGAGAGAAGAGCGGCGGTCCAACGACGGGAATCCGAACGCAAGCCCAGACGGAAGCGGATACTGGGGACTGGTTTGCGGTGGTTTGGTGGTTTGGCAGGGCAGCAGGATGCAGGTCAGATGTACAGTTTTCCTCTTTGAGAAGCAGAGGGAGGGGTGAGGGGTCGAGGCAGTGGAAGGGGGAAATAGAAGGAGATGGATGGCATGCAGGTTGGGCGTGGATGGTACCCTTATACTAGATCAGGATAGGGAGGTCGAAGACGAGGAACAAATCCAGAAGCCGGTCAAGAGGAACGACAGGGCTGGCTGTCAGTCAGATAATGGAGGCAGCCAGATTACCTAGCGTGTAAAGTCGAGATTGTTGCTGTAGATGGAGACGCTTCCAGGAAGAAAGGTGCATCACTACGAAACACTGGAGACGGAAAGCAGCATCGGCATGAGCATGAGGATGAGCATCAGCATCAGCAATCAGCAAGCGGGGCGTCCCGGGCTGGAGAGGCCGAATGGAGGACAGGAAGTGGCACCCGGGGCGTCGTGTTCCTGGCGCAAAAAGCGTGCCGGTGCCCAGCATTGGCTGACGACGATGGGGGCATCTGTCATGGCCGGCGAGCCCCATTCTGGATTCCGGGGGGCGTGGGCAGAGTGGAGGGAGATGGATAGTGTTGTGGGAATGGTGCGGGTTGTTCGTGGTGGATAGGATGATGGGATTGGGATTCCGCTTGGAGAACCAAAGCGGGAGTGAACGACAGGTACGATGCATGGCTTGGCTGGACCAGGACGATTCAGGAAAAGCAGAGGGGGCATTCCGAGGTTGAGTTTGTGGTGGAGGTAATATTGAGCGTTGAGTTGAGAATGAGATGCATGAAAGGTACTGTAGAAAGAGGAGAGAATGATACAGACTCGGTAGAGGGGAAAAGAAGCAACGAAGAAGGCGTCAGCAAGCGCGGGGTCAATGGAAGATCCACTTGGTCAGTCTTGCAGCTTCCAAACCATTTCCATGTTCGTCTCGTCGTGTCGATTTGACATTTGACGGCACCGAAATAGCGGCATTATTAGCAGCACCAAGCAGCAAACACGACACACGGCGCACCCAAGGTAGGAGCTTCAGCACAGCCCCAAAGCCGCTAGAGATGGCTGGTCCACCAACGCCGACGCCCCCCGAAGCCCCCGAGATGCCACAAAACACCTCACTCCGTCGTGTCTGTTGAGGCATATAAGTCAACAAGGTTTCCATGGCTTGACATCTGTTCTTCGTGCACGGTTGCACATGTTTATGGACGACGAGAGGCTGCGTGTTTATCTGCTGGTTTCTGCATGGAAAACAACAGCGGTCAGGGCCGTTCATATGTCTAAGGCGATGTTTTGTTTCCCGTCCCGTTCACCGCGGCTTCTCGTCCAGTCGACGTGCTTTCTGGACGTCTTGGCGGGGAAACACCGGCCGCAACTTTGTGGACCCCAAAGACGTACACGGAGTACTGCATGTATTCTCTTGTATCTTCCAGAATCGATGGCGGGGGTTGCACCTCGGGTCAATCCATCCGCCAGCCATCTGGGATCCCGAGCAGGGATCGAGGGAATTAAATACGCTGGAGCTGGCTCCGGACATAACTGCACCTAAGTTGGGTGGTGGTTGGTAAGGCTGTTGACAACTCAAGATGATAGAGTTCGACAGGACATGACGAGGACTCTGGCAACATCGATATCACTCCCGGATACCACTTCAACAGCATGCGAGAATGTGATGTGGTGGTCGTAGAATGAGGTGCTCTCCGCAGCGCCCAGCGCCGGGACGACACGGATTCCCCGCCGCTTCCCCACCACGGCGTCAACCCTGAGTGATGTTAGTGTTGAGCACGTCGACCTGGATAGTTACGGACAAATGCGAAGTGCAGCCCCCAACCAACAAACTAACGACTCAGTAAAAAATACACAACTCGCCAGAACCGTATTGACAGACCTTGTCCCGTTAGTAAGGCTGAATCCATCGCTCAAGCCCAAAGTCGAAGAACAACCAGCCAGCATCCAAGTCTGCCTGCTGCGTTCGCACTGGAGCTACGTGTAAAGCCCGCCTTCGCCTTATCCACTATGACGAACAATCATCCCCAGGCCCAGCCCTACACTGGCAATCCCAAAACCTGCTTCTCTGCAACCCGTTCTCCGATCATCACAATGTTCTTCCTTCTCTTAGATGACCGGGCTTCGCTGAGCCGCGTTCCCGACCCGTCTGCTTCGCTTTCTGGTTCATGTGGAACTGAATGATGCTGCCGTGCAGAAAACAGTGGGTTGGACGCGACGAGATACCTACTCTCACGTCTCTGCGCAGAATCCTCCCAGCTTCGAGATAAACAGACGCGTGAACTTATCAACAACGTACCCAACGCTGTCAACGTCACTGCCACTGTCACACCCAGACCGTCCAGCCACAGCGAATCGCCTCCCCTGAGCTACTCCGACACGGTGTTGCACTATTACTCCCCTTGGTTTTCTCGGATACCAATCGTTACCTGAAGAAGAAAGAAGAAATGTGGCTTGACCCCGGCGCCCCGATGTGGCACATGAGCACACGACTCACTCACAAGACCACCTCACCTCACCGACCCGGGCCTGGGCCTTGGGGATTTTCGATGTTGATGTTCACGACTTGCATGCACCTCGGAGTGTTTTTTCTCCAAATGATCATCGCCTTTTTATTTCTTTCGCGAGGGGCGTTGCGTGCAGTAGGTAGTAGTGTACCATTCGTCCCTAGGTTGTTTTTAGCTTCGCAAACCGCCGGACGGCAGCTGAGAAGGCGCCAGATCGGCGCTGCAGCAAAACGAGTCGAAAGAGCGGCGACTGGGCGATCGATCTGGATGCCCAATTCCCATGAGGGGGGTGTCTCGTTAGGTCATTTCTGTGTGAACAGTCAAACTTTGACAACTCGCGAATCCTCTTGGCCGACGGGAGATGTGCTCGTCTCCGTGAGGATCATCATCGTCTGCGAGCCGATATCCGTTCTGCGAAAAGAGGAAACTGCGTGTTCTGACGATAATGATAGACGGTCTTTTTTTTGATAGGTGACGGATTTGACGGAGACATGTCGTCAAGTTTCCCCATTTGCGAACAAGGCATCCGGCACTCGGCCGCACCGATCTCCATATTCTCTCCATGTGTTCGCAGGGCTGGGGGTGATATGGAGTCTGGAGGGGCTTTGACCTTTTTTTGCACATGCGGTATGACATATTCGATGGGCGACTTTGTGTCTGCCTTGCTTTTTTGTCAGGGTTGGTTGGCGTGTCACTCTAGACCCGTTGAAGAGTGGAATGGCCGACTTCAACTGTACAATGTCAGTTCTGGTATGTTAAGACCTGTTTCGCTCTGCTGTCGACGATGTTAAAGTCTTGTATGTCTGGGTGTATTAGACGCGTCGAACGAGTCTCCAGGCAGGCTTTTGTCTTGGAACCCATAATGTCAAGAAGGGCTCTGTGGGACACTTGAGACCTTTTGAAGATGATGTTCTAGCGAATGGCTGTCCATTTTGAGAGGAGCCGTGATATACAGGCTCACCTGTCGCCATCTCACTATCTCGTACAGGCCCGGATCTGAAGTGACGTTCCCTATCTGTTCGGTCTGGTATGTCTGCTCTTGTGATAGTTAGCAAGCTGACCCTGCTCAGAGAGTCGAATACTTAGACTGCGTCACTGTGACTTCCGTCAAAAACAACTTTAACAGTACTTATAAGTTGCTTACACTTCGTTATGGCTCATTTTTACAGCAGATGCTGAAGGTAAGCGGGGTATCTTAAGCTCTATTCAAATCTCAGCCGTGACCACATTCTATTACATGCGACGGCAACACGTATTCTCTAACAAACGAAATCAGTCCCAGCACCTCTACTCCTCACAAGCGCCCCTGCAGTACTCAGCACCAGCGGGAGGTGGACACCTCGCGCCGTCAGGCACAACCCCGCTCGCGCCGCCCGAGACGCCCTCCCCGTTGAAGTAACACCTCCCAATGTCCTTCTCGCACGGGTTCCCCGGCCCGGGGCAGCAGTACCCGTACGCGTTGATGTCGAAGTTGTAACAGGCCACCGGCGCGACCGTCGGCGCGGCGGACGCCGTCGTCGTCGGCTCAGGCTGCACTGTCATCGTCTCCAGGATGGACGTGGTGGTCGAGACGGCGGCGGTCGCCGGGACGGACGCGGTGGTCGTCGCGCCCTCCCAGTCCACCAGGGGCACCTTGGCCAGCAGGTCGAGGAAGGCCGTCTGGTTCATGCCGGACCAGTCCTCGCAGGCCTTGTCGACCTTGGGGCCGTAGGCCTTGGGCGCGCAGCTGGAGCTCGTCGGCGGCGACGAGCTGGTCGAGCTCGGGGCCTGCGTCTCGCGCGGCGTATTGGAAGGGGTGTTGTTGTTGTTGTCGCCGGAGGGCTGGTTGGTGTCGTTTGACGGATCGCTGACGGTCTGGCCTTCCGGGACGGGGACGATGACGCCGCCGAAGTTGGCGAGGCCGCCGCCGGGACCGCCGAAGGCGACGGCGCCGGCGGGGATGACGACGGCCACGGCGCCGGAGACCTCGATTACTTCTGCGCTGGAGGAGGGTCTGGCGGAGGAGACTCTCGAAGCGGGGGCTGCTTGTCTGGTTAGTAAAGATCGAATCAGCCCTGTGAGAAATGGATGTACTTACGCTGCGAGGTGGTGCTGGGCCGCGCGGGCGGGATGGGCGTGCGAGAGGCGGAGGCCGATGATGAGGGGGGCACCGAGGAGGTCGAGTTGGAGAAGCCGATCTGGCGCCTCACCTTGGCCAGAGTGGAGGGGCGGGCGGGCGCCGGGCAGGCGTTGGGTTGCTCGTCCTCGATGGGGAAAGTAGCGACGTCGAGCGCGAAGAGGGCGAAGTTCTGGGCGTTCTTGGCTTTCTGTGCGGCAGACAGACGGGAGCAGCTGGATTATTCGTGTTAATCAAAAAAGCCCTCAGTTCATGGTGTTGGCAATAAGCAAGGCTCACCAGTTAGCAGAGTAGCAATCTTCCGAACGGTCATCGAGGAAGCCGTAGAACGGGTTATCCAAATCATCGGCGCGCTCGCCGTCGCCGGTGGCGATGAGCATGTGCTGGACCTCGTGCACGAGGGAGAACCCGCGCGACATGCTCCCGACGGCGCTCTCGGCGCGCCAGTGGTCGATCATCTGCTTGTTGGACGCGCGCGTGGCGTCGAAGAAGGTCTCGCAGAGGAGCAGCATGGTGGCGCCGAAGACGGCGGGCGCGGACTCGGTGGCGCTGTTGACGCCGGCGACCATGGCGCCGTCGGCGCAGGGGCCCGTGGTGCCGGAGCAGCCGTAGACGAGGCTCTTGTCGGTGACGGTGTTGGGCGGGAAGAAGGGCTCCGGCTTGAAGCGGAAGGCCGTCTCGACGGTCGGGGGCTTGAGGGAGTCGAGGACGGGTTGGAAGTGGCGGTCCCGGAGGGTTGCTACCGTGGCGCCGCCGCCGGAATCTGGGGGATGGACTTCAGTATGGGTGGATGGTGAGTTACGGGGTGTCATACCGGATCCGAACCAGCTGTAGTACGCCGGCGATTGAAGCACGTTGGGGTGTTTCAGCGCGGTGAGAGCCTCGTTGGCGAACTCGTGGGCGTCGGTGACGGCTTGCTCGATGGCGGTGATCTGGTCAGGGGTGCACGACCACGTTCCCTTGATGATGACGGCCTCTCCATCGAAGGGGGCCCGCTTGAGGATGGGTTCGTCCGATGCGGCGATTGGCGAGATGGCCAGCAGGGAGCCGGCCAGGAACGAGCGTAACGTGAATGACATGTCGTAGTGAGGGTGCACCAAAGAATGAACGACTGTGGGAATGAATGAGTGATGAGATGAGCCTGGCGTAGGCGTCGAGGGCTATCATCTCAAGCCGGGAAGACATGATGAATACTTATCTTGAGATATCTCATTGAGATTCATGTTGTCTTCCATATTTGGTTTTCTTGGGATAACTCTATTAGACGACATGTTTGTTCTAGAGATGGCGGAAAATCTACCCGAAACACATCGGTCGGTGGATGGTGCTGTCAGAAAAGTCATGATCCTGGGCGTGCCGAGCGAGGTTGATGCGAACCCGGCACCACAAATAGCACTGGGCGAGGTTCAGCCGGGTCCAGTAGGGCTGTGTGTAGATCAGGGTCACGCCTGGAGGCAGAATGCGGTTTAGATGCCTAGCCCTGTGGAAGCTGCCAAGCGGCATGTCGTGATTGACTTGCATCTCCAGCTTTAAGTCGCGGACCTTGGCGGCAATTGATAGAGGGTACATGAGGTTGCACGTGGCATGAAGACTTACAAATAGTTCGTTGTCGAGGCAGGTGATCTTAAACTTAGCCCTTCTCCGCAGCTAGACGGGGTAATCTGCTGTAGGGCGTTCATGCAGGGCAAGATAACGAAGTCAGTCATACTTTGACTGGCAGCTGTCATCCATTCCAGTTTAAAGTCAGGAAGCCAACTTTAGCTTATCTTGTGGGACTCGTGTGTCAGGGACAGTCTATGCGAGACTCACCCCAAATAGAGGTGCACAGCGAGCTGTTAGCCGACCTTTTCTGGTCCAACACGGCCATGTAGGGCGCATTCCTAAGTCCGCCTGGGTTTACTGTAGATAGAAAATGGGGGGAGGGGGCGCAGCGTTTGTCTGAACTCTAAAGACTCGCTAGCGGGTAAGGCAAACCCATGAGCTAGGATGGTCGAGATCAGACTGAAACGGCCGTGTTAGCTTGGGATGGCTACGTCATTTGATCCAAGCGGATTTATGTGAAAGGGCTGTTGTCATCGGAGCACACTGCCCTCAAGTGTTGAGCGTTTTTCTGCGTTGGAATCGTCGGCTGTCGCCTTATGGTGATGCATGAAGTGGCAGGAGAAACCCAAGAGCTCGAGTGGTTCGTCCCATGCCTGGTTACCGGCGTAGGGAATCCGTGTTCTTTGCCAGGCAACAATGACAACTTCGCGCATCTCGATCGGCTTAAGAAGTACACCGGCAGAACGAAAGTGGCCTAAATCCCTCGCGAAAGCTGCAGCCAAACCACACGGCAACTGCGGTTCGCCATGGAAAAAGTAAACCACCATCACCAAGATCCCGGGCCAAGGCTAACAGTAGCACACACACCCCCACCATCCTTTAGTCGTCCTTCTTCCCAACCGTGCCGCCCTTCCTGAGACCCCAAAACGCAATGACGACGACGGCGACCGTCGCGGCGAAGATGGTCCAGAAAGCGGCGCGGTAACCCGCCATGCGCGCCTCCCTGGGCTCGTCGGCGCCCGAGTGCTCCGTCACGGAGGACGCGATGGCCGCCGTCACGGCCAGGCCCACCGCGTTGCCGATCTGGCCGACCTCGGCGAAGACGCCGCCGGCGAGGGACTGGAGGTCTGCCGGGAAGGCGTCGGAAATGATGAGGTTCGAGACGGTGAAGAGGGCTGCGCGTTTATTGTTAGGTTCTTTGCTTTATTCTCAGGAAACACGATAGAGAAAGGGAAGTCGTTACCGTCTGCGCTCACTGGCGATAGGGCTAGAGCCCAGAACGGGGCGTACCAGTAGTAACCGCTGATGTCGACCGTCGCCATGACGAGGGGCGCGGCGATGGTGATGAGAGCCGAGACGCCGGCTAGAGTTTGGACTTTGACTCGGGAAACGAGCCAGGCGCATGCTACGTTCACTGCGGTGCCCATGACGATGTGAGGCAGGAACCGGAGGGAGCTCTGCAAGGCGGACACGTGCTGAACCTCTTGGAAACTGCGGCTGTCCGTAAGCGTTGCCGGGGTTTCCAGGGATGATTATATACTTACAACAACATGATGAAGTACTGAATCGAGTTGAGGGCGGCCCAGCTGAGAAAGATGGACACCTAATCACATGAACAAACAAAAACATGTATCGAGATACAGAAGACTTACACAGATCGAAGTAAAGGAAGCGTTCCGCCAGAGACGGTTAGGTATCAGCGCAGGGCGGTTCCTCTTGACTTGAAATTCCATCCAAATCGGAAAGGAGGCCAGCAGGACCACTGCGACGATCAGAAGAGCAATGTTGGACGCATCGCCTAACTTGGTGTAGGAAGACGTCGTCATGGCCAACACGTACAACAGCAGCCCGAGCGCGACGCTGACGATGATGGCTCCAATCCAGTCGATGTCTTCAGACAAGCGGCGATTCCATTTCTTCTCCGAAGTCTGATGGACGGATGGGAGAGACCAGATCGCTGCTGTCGACAGACAAAGATTGATCATGGCCATGAGGTAGTAACCCCAGCGCCAGCCAATCGTGTCTACGAAGATGCCACCCATTACAAGCCCAAGAGCTGCAAGACTGGGTTAGCAATTATCTCCAAAGACGGGTATCGGAAATCATGTCATACCATAGCCTAGCGGAAAGCCAATGCCGTTCATCGAGAAGGCAACGTTGCGCCAGTTGCCCTTGGGAAAGGTTCTGGTGATGAAGCTCATGGCCGTCGGGAGACACATGGATATCGAGATACCCAGGACCGTGCGAAAGAGAATGAGCTGAATACCGGTCTTGGCGAGGCCGACGGCCACCGTGAACACGGCGAAGAGAAAGCTGCCCGTCAACCACATGGGCTTCGCACCCACGACGTCGGCGACGGCACCGAATATGAGCAGGAGACATCCTGCTGCGAGGGAGTACACGGCGGCAGGCCAGAGGGAGAGACCGTCGGAGAGCCCGACGTCCGAGGCGATTCGCGGGAGGCCGGCAATGAGGAGGCCGGAGCCCATGGTGTTGAGGAAGTTGACGCCAGCGAGGGTGATGATGACTGTGACGCCTTTTGCTCTGGAGACATTTCGGGATGGTGAGTCGGTTGGGTTCTCGGTGTCTGTTGGCGGGATTGATTGGCTCGCAGTGCCAGTGGCGGCGTCTTGGTTGACAGAGTCTGGATGCTGGCCGTTGTTGCTCTTTGATGACTTCAGTGAGTGCATTTCGACGTCTGGTGTCGGTTGGCCAGCGCCCTGGACCAACAATGCCTCTGGCATTTCCTCTTTCACACCCATTGTGCTGTGTCCTGTGAAGTGGCTACTGAAATAGATTGTTTGAGATGTTTGACATAATATCAAGAAATTGGCCTCTAATCATTCGAAATTTAAGGCAAAATACGCAGGACTGAAGCCTTTGAAGACAACTTTGACACCATTGCGCTTGCAAGTGGAGGGCGTGCTGCATAGTCGTAAGAATCAGGCAATTGACTGCAACTTTGCAGGGGAGAAATGCAGGATTACCAATCAACCGAAATTGGTATCAATCTTCAACGAGGAGAACGACCAGAAGTCCCTGCAGAACTCGCCGCTGTGAAAGCTGACGCCATTGAATTCTCAGGTGAGGGTGAGAATGGACGGTCAACCTGAGGCGTACCGGGAACTCCACCAAGCTGCAATTGGAGATGTTTCCAACCTGGGAAAACCGAGAAGCTCGGACCATTGAGCGATTAGATAAGATAACTGGACGTCTTCCCATCATCACGTGACCCCGCGTACAGTGCCACCGCGCTTCAGGCAGCTTTGTCCCCGCCAGCGCGACGAGCGCGAACAGTGTTGCAAGCCCCTCCGACGCAAACCGTCCTCGTCCTGCGCAGACCTGCGCCCCCGCAACCTCCCTCGAGCCATATCGACCCTACGATGCATACGAGATCATGGCGGCAGACCAGCTCTACGGCAAGCCGGCTGGCGCTGCCGCGAATGTGCCGCCTCCATCCACGCTAGCCGCCCAGCTCGTCGAAAATATTTCCGCCTCGACCAGGTCTTCACGATCCGACGAGAACGCGGAGCTGAAGCGGCTCATGGCTGTGATAGAGAGGATCAAGAACAACCCCGAGCTGCTGAAGACACCCGAAGAACGAACGGAGCACAACCACATGCTCATCTACGTGTACGCACGCGTCGTCCTCGAAGGTATCAAGCTCGATGACGTCTTTGCCGACAAGGACCGATTGCGGAACGAGGCGCTCAAGGCGATCAATTTCATGAAAGTCACGATCGAGGAGACGCCGAACGTCTTGAACTATACTACGGATGGGAAGCAATTCGTGTTTCGCGGGGAGGAGCCGCTTTGGCTCTGGGTCTTCCCCAAGGTACTGAGATTGCTTGGCCACGCTCGGTGTCTCGACCTCACGACGGCAATCGAGGGCTTCTTCCGGTTTCTGATACTCGTGGCCATTCGTGCGGGGTCAATGTGGTCTTTGCTGTCTTCCATGATCATGTATCTTCGGGAGACGAGTAATAGTGAGTTGCACTCAGTGACCGTCGTGCACCAACCCTGACTAACACGGATGCTCCCAGGCTTGCTGTCTCGCCTCCAAGATCTAGTACCGACTGTCGTTGGCAAAGATGTTCTCATAGACATGACCCTACCTACCGCCGGTACGCTCGAGTTGCTACTTGGAAAGCCTGGCACTCTGTTCGTACAACAAACTACATACTCTCTCCCGCACGTGTCGCAAGGCATGCGTCAGGCAGCGGCTTTAATATCAACACTCGCGCATCCATCCGTTGCCCAAAACTCAAATATTTTGTCTCGATCGTCGTTTGTCGAGCTGAGGCCTTGGCTGCTTGACTCGTTGCTTTCTCTCCGTGCTGTGCAGAACACATGGCAAGCCGTCGTGCCAACCGCAAGAGCTGACTTGCTCAACATCGCCCTCAACCTCCTCCCAGAAAAGCCGCCGACAGGAAAGAAGGCCATGCTCGCACAGAAGGCTTATACTTCACTAGCTTTGCTTTGCGCCGAGCTCGCAGCACGTCCAGATGAGATTGCAGGTTCGGATGAACCAAGTCAATTCGCCAGGAGAACCCTCTCCGTAGCCCTCTTACGCATTGCACGAGCATCGCTAGTAGACCGCGAGATTGGCAGACTGGCGGCACCCAAAATTGTTTTGCCTTTGGAGCTTCTTTGTATGGAAATTCCCGCTCTCGGAGAACTCGATGGCAATGATTTTCTAGTAGGTTGACTGCCTTGTTATCGTCGACTCCAGGCTCACATCTATAGCGCTCTCTTCGCGTCCTGAAGCAAGCTTCGTCACCAGTTGCCCCTAGAAGTCTCGAACCCGGAACCCAGCCGGCTCAGTTCATCGATCCCGAACTTAGACTCCTAGTTGAGCGTCTTGGAATTGCCGAGAGCTCTGTTAAGGAAACGGAGGAAGCTGAACCTTCCATCAAGCGCAGAAAAGTCTCAACAGAGGCCAGTGGAATCTCCGAATTGACAGCGCGTATCAACGAAGTCCTCGGCGCGGCTGACGGTATAGGCGGTCTTGAGCACAACTTTCTGTAAGTTAGCGTGCTCTTCAAAACATAACCTCGGAAGCTGATGGCCCTTAGAAATGCTTATCCGCAGATCGACGAAGAGCGCCAATGCCTCGCCATTGACTTGATATCACGCACTTGTTGCGCCGCTGACATGACCCTGTCAAAGGACGAGCTTCCCACAAGCAAAGACGGCAGGTTACCGTGTATGTCCTGCGATCGGAAACTCGAAGGGCCCATGAGGCCGGAGGTGATCGATATACAGACAAAACAGGAGGCGCAGTCGACTTTCGCAAAACTCATCAACCTCACCTCCTTCAAAGAATCCAAACGACCAAGAGTGGTTGCGATGATCGCCATGAGACGACTCATCAACCACACCGATGATCTCGAGCTTTTCGACCTGGAAACCTCACCTCTCGGACAGTGGTGTCTTCAGAGCCTGCACAGCTCTATAAGAGAGCTGCGCATTGCTGCAGGGTATTACCGTCGAGCATCTTATTGTCGTGCATTGCTGACCTCGTTCGTAGGAGGGCATTGGCTCTATTCCTGAAGGCCTCAGCGTCACCAACCATAGACGTCGCTGTCGTATACCGTAATCGAAAGAATGCACTCAGTCTTTTGAAAGCTTCTTCTGAAAAGGAAACAGTCCTCTTCCATGAGACTGGGGTCTTGGCGTGGAGCCAGCTTGGACGGTAGGAAACAACATGACCCGGAACCGCCATGTGGACGAGGTGCTAATATCATGCTAGGGCTGTGGATGGAGATGAACTGAACCTCATCTTACACAAGTTGCTGGAATATCTTGGCAGCAGCAACAGCCTCATTTCATCATGCGCATCCATTGAGGTAACTTAAGCCGCAAGAGTCATTAACGAAGGTGGCTGACACCAGACTAGATTATGAACTTGGCCGCAGCTCGTAACGTGACACCACGTGGATTGTTCGAGCCTTTCTGGAGAAATCTGGCGTACTTTGCGATCAAAGACATGGTGTCTCGACCACAAATCAGTCGATCGATTGCTGAAGTCTTACAAATGTCCGTCAACGAGTTCCTTCTGCTTGTCCAGAGCCATGCGATCCCTTGGCTCGTGTTGATGAAGAAGAAGGAAGTCATACAAAAGATTGCCGAAGCCCGAGGCGAAACCGACGTCTGGGTCCCCATTCTGGACGGTGCCAATGCTGGCGCCACTATCGCATTGCTCCTCGTTCAGGATGTGCCGAATATTGAGGAGTTTGTCATGTCAAGGCTCGTCGAGGCGTCGGCACACATAGAGTCTTGGAGCCTAGTTGAGCTTATGCAGGGCGAAGCCGTCATGATTGTCCTCGAACTCCTGAAGCTTGCAGGCGAGGCAGACGAAGCTCGCAAACCCCGAGTAAGTTGCAGATTCTTGTTTGCGTAGTATCAATGCTGACCTGCAACCAGATTATCGAGGCCCTTACAACAATGAGCACCATGATTATGGTCGCAACAAAGGAACCAAGACCGAAAAAAGGCAACATCATCGGTCGATTTTTGCAGTCATATATCCTCGGCCTGATGGCTCGGCTTGCGGATGTCATTAACGACATGCCCTTCTTGTGTCCACCGCCAGAGGAGCAAAATCGTTGCATACGCGCCATGGAGGAGATGATACGACTTTGCAAGGCATATGTGCGAATTGCGCGGCCACAGGCGAGTTCACCTGAATGTGGTATTACTTCCCTATGCTGACTTTCCCAGATTGCTGCTTGCCTCCTGTCAGCACTTGCTCAAGACGAGCTCAGAGAAGCGGCTTTCTCCTGTTGGATTGCTCTACTGACTTATCTCGAGGCAGAGGATGTAGAAGTCCTGCTTGAAACGACCTTCTTTGTCATCAATCACTACTGGCCCTTGATTGAAGACAAAACAAGGGCCAGAGCCAGAGATATGATGTTGAATCTTCTCAAGAATTTCAACCTGGTCCTCGTGGACAACATTTGGAAACTCCCATCCCTGGGCCACATCTCTGAGCTCGCAGATATCGAGAGTCAGCTCCAAGAGCTGCGGCAACAGCAGCCCATTGCTACCAGAACAGCCATTGCCATCTTTGCTGAGCGCGTTTCCCATGAGAACTCGGGCGTTGTGCTCCAAGCCTTGACAGAGCTGGTGGGATTCCTCAAACAAAACGGAGGTTATCTCCAGACTTCAGCCATCGGTCAGCAACCGGATTCCGTGGTTTCGACATTATTGCGAGCTTTACTCGACTGCGCATCAAAGTACAGTGCTCTGCAGCTTGAAATCGCTAGTCTCTGCACACAATGCATTGGTCTCGTGGGATGCCTCGACTCTAACAGAGTGGAGGCAGTCCGAGAGCAGAAGTCCATGGTGCTTTTGAATAACTTCGAGAATGCAGAAGAGACGACCGACTTTGTGCTATTCATTCTCGAACAAATCCTCGTCAAAGCATTTCTGTCCACAACAGACACGAAACTGCAAGGCTTCCTCTCCTATGCTATGCAAGAACTCCTGGATAGGGTGGACATCAGGGCGGCGTGTGCCATGCAGAAGACTGGCGTGCGAGATGGCGCGGCAATCTACAGGAAATGGCTGGCTCTGCCGGAGAACATGCGAGAGATCCTGACGCCGTTCTTGACATCCAAATACCTTTTGACGCCCATCAACATAGCGCCGGCTGAATATCCCATCTTCCGACCAGGCAAGCCATACGGCAACTGGATGCGCTCGTTCAGTATGGATCTCCTGCGCAGAGGACAGAACGGGCACGCCGACCTCATATATGAGCCTCTAGGGCGCACTATTCGAGTGAAGGATCTGACTGTGGCGGAATTCCTCTTTCCGTACTTGTTCCTCCACGTCATAATCGGCAATCGCAGTACGCGGAAGGATCGGGATAATGTGATCGGTGAGCTGGTTGGCATTCTTCAGCACCAGCCAGCCGAGGATGCTCCATATACAGAACGAGAGGATATGAAACTGTTTTGCGAGGTAAGTCCTTATCAAACAGCACTGGAAGTTGTGCTAACCGCGAGCAGGCCGTTTTCCGTGTTCTGGACTATGCCAGCAGGTGGCTACAAGAAAAGAATGCTAGGCGGAAGTCTGATAGCGACCTGCCAGCCATAGCACGAGTTGATGACTTGCTGAATGCCATCCCGGCGGTCCTTATATCGGATAGAGCAATGGACTGCAGAGAGTATCCGCGGGCGTTGTTTCACCTTGAACAACATGCCCAGCAGATGGAGGTCGAAAACGGCGACCCACAGCAAAGGACGGTGCTTCTTGAAAAGCTGCAGGACATATACACTCAGATCGACGAGCCGGATGGATTGGAGGGTATATCCGCCCACCTCCATGTGCTAGACATCAACCAGCAGATTCTCAGTCACAAGAAAGCGGGAAGATACACTGCTGCGCAAACTTGGTACGAAATCAAGCTAGCGGAAGAACCTCAAAACATTGACGTACAAGTCGATTTGCTCAACTGCTTGAAGCAATCGGGGCAACATGGTGCGTCACATATTTCCTCACCTCTGGACGTGGAAGCTGACAGATTTAGACGTACTCTTGAACTACGTGGAAGGCATGCACACCGATCCCTCAATGGAGAACAAGATCGTGCCGTACGCTGTCGAGGCGGCCTGGGCAACTCGCAGATGGGAAGCTCTGTCCAAGTACTCCGGGCGCTTCCACGGTAGCCCCCTGGAGGACTTCAACGTCAGTGTCGCACAGTTGTTCAGCTCTTTGCAGCAAGGAGGTGTTGAAGGGAGTTCGTTCCCTCAGATGTTGCAGAGTATGAGAGAAAAGATTGCCTCGGCAATGACGTACTCTGCGACTTCTTCCTTACAAGCCTGCCATGATCTGAGGCTTCGGTGCCATGTGCTCACTGACTTGGAAATAATTGCTGGGGCGCAAGTTGCGGATGACGAAGCTCGCCAGGAAGTGCTGACCATGCTTAACCGAAGACTGGAGGTTCTTGGAGCATACGTTAACGACAAGCAATACCTTCTAGGCATTCGCAGAGCTGCCATGGAGCTTTCACGGTATGTTCTCGACTTATTCTTCCAAAGTTTGCTCTAACACGTTACAGACCCAAGTTCACCGACCTCGACATCTCGTCGCTTTGGCTCTCGAGCGCACGGCTGGCGAGAAAGGCAAACTCGATGCATCAATCATTCAATGCTGTGCTGCATGCGTCCCAGCTCGGAGATGGCGCGGCAGTGATCGAGAATGCTCGGCTTCTCTGGAAGGATGGCCATACTCGGAAAGCCATCCAAGTCTTGCAAGGCGCCATCGAGGCAAACAACTTCATGACGCAGACCAACAGCACGTCTTCCATCCGGGGCCTAGACGCTCAGCAGAGACTACTGACGGCCAGAGCGCAGCTGATGCTTGCCAAGTGGTTGGATGCTGCTGGCCAGACAAACAACGTTGCTCTACGATTCAAGTATCAACAGCCCCCAAAGACGAATTCGTCTTGGGAAAAGGGGCACTACTACTTGGGACGCTACTACAAAAAGCTTGGCGAGACCGAAAAAGAACTCAAGGTAGACGAGCAGAGCGACGGGTACGTTCAAGGCGAGGTTACCAGGCTCGTCATTGAGAACTACCTTCGCTCGCTCAATTACGGCACCAAATATCTCTACCAGACCTTGCCGAGAATTTTGACGCTCTGGCTCGAGTTGGGAGCGCAAGTGGACAAGGCTCCCGAAGGAAAGGTTTCGATGTCCCGCGAGCTCCATAGGAGGCGGACGGAGCAGCTGAATCTTCTCCACGCCTTCCTCGATAAATACATCGCTCGTCTTCCAGCCTACATATTCTACACAGCACTACCGCAAATTGTTGCGAGAATTGCTCACCAGAACCAAAACGTGTTTGAGCGGCTCACACGTATCGTCGTCAAGGTCGTGGAGTCGCATCCTCGGCAGGCGTTATGGGGTTTATTCGGCATCATGACCACGAAAAAGCCCTCAGAGCGTAGAAACAGGGGCCAGCATATTCTACAGACGCTCAAGGGTATATCAAGAAAGGTCGACGGCGCCAACTACGACCTCAAGCAGTTGCTCCGCATGGGCGAGAAGCTCGCGGAGCAGCTCTTGGTGGCTTGCAACAACGGGGACTTCCAGAGCAACAGAACGACGGTGGCCAGCATCACGAGGGACCTGAACTTCAACCACAAATGTACACCCTGTCCCTTGGTGGTCCCTATCGAGTCGTGCCTCACAGCGACTCTGCCGACATTGACGGATAACGTCAAGAAACACAAGGCATTCTCTCAAGATGTCATCACCATCGACTCTTTCTTGGACGAGGTCCTCGTCCTTGGATCTCTTGCCAAGCCGAGGCGACTTACGTGCCGCGGAACCGATGGCAACAATTACATGCTCATGATCAAACCGAAGGACGACCTGCGAACGGATCAGCGTCTGATGGAGTTCAACGGAATGATCAACCGGTCGCTCAAGAGAGACCCCGAAGCCAGCAGACGCCAACTCTACATCAAGACGTACGCTGTGGTACCGTTGAATGAAGAATGCGGTATCATCGAATGGGTCGATGGTTTGAAGACGTTGCGAGAGATTCTCCTCGACCAGTACAAGGCTCGGTCGGTCCATCCTGACTACGGCCAAATAAAGCAGATGATGATCGAAGCTGTGACGGGCCCGAACAATATCAAGATCTTCACCGAGGGAGTGCTGGGAACATTCCCCCCTGTGCTGCAGTACTGGTTTGTTCAGCGTTTCCCGCATCCCTCGACATGGTTCTCGGCTCGGCTCAAATACACTCGGTCATGCGCCGTCATGTCCATGGTCGGCACCATCCTCGGATTGGGTGATCGACACGGCGAGAACGTGCTCCTCGAGCGAGACAACGGAGGAATCTTCCACGTCGACTTCAACTGTCTCTTCGATAAGGGTCTCACGTTCCAGCAGCCGGAGAAGGTACCGTTCCGGCTGACGCACAACATGGTGGCGGCCATGGGCATCTACGGATACGAGGGTCCGTTCCGCCATTGCAGCGAGTTGACGCTGGGCATCCTGCGGCAACAGGAAGAGACGCTGATGACGATTCTCGAGTCGTTCATCTACGACCCGACGCTGGACCTGCAGAAGGAGAAGAAGACGAGTCGGAGGTCGGACGGCGCGCCGCGGATGCAACCGCAGCTGGTCGTTGACAGCATCAAGCGCAAAGTCAGGGGCCTGATGGGCCCCGACCCGATTCCCCTCGGCGTCGAGGGACAGGTGGAGGAGTTGATAAAACAGGCGGTCGATCCCAGAAACCTGGCGGCCATGTACATCGGATGGTGTCCGTTCTTGTGATATCGGGGAAATGAGAATTCATGACGGGGTAGCGTTGGCTGGGACGGATGATCAGGGGATACGACGGGCATTAAATGTGGTGTTGGCGGGTTACATAGAAATGTATAACATTGGAAGTACAAGTATTGAACTGATCCCTTAATGTTGATGGCGCTTTCTCGACACTTCCATATCTTCTGACGAATAAAGCACTTATCTGATGGGTTAGTGTTTGTTTTGAAGATAAGACGGTTCGCTCCCGTTCCTCCCATTGTCCAACACGTGTTCGGGGTCAATGGAACGTTGATCTCGAATTGCTTCCAGGTTTGCTGTGCCTCGCTGGGTGCCTGGCGAGCTTTAGGCTACCGCGCCAGGGCCTTCGCGCTGAAGTCGAAGCACCGACCTGCCTAAAACTGGCGGCGGTCGAGATAACCGCTGGTGAATATAGTGGAGGAGGGGGGCCTACTTTAAACTGACGACGCCCCCGGGCTCCTCCTACCACCCGACGCATCTGCGACCGCCCGCCGAGCGCCTGCAATTCATTTCACATCCCTCCCGTCCCTCTCTCTCTCTCTCTCGTCTTTTCTTTTTCCTTGGAAATTTCGTCACCCTTTCCCCCTCCCCCTTTTTTTTCACCTCCTTCAAAACCGAAAAACACAATCGACTTCGGAAAGACAGGAATCAGCACGAAATCAAGTCAACATGTCGTCCAAATATCGTATTGGTGAGTTGTGGTTTTTGTTTTTATTTTTTCTGGTATCGATTCTTTGCAAGACGACGGACGGGCTCTCCGAGCTTCTACGGCGCCTGCGATTGCGCGCGTTCTGAGAGGCGGGACGGACGCGTCGAGCTACTTGGGAACTTACGTCATGCGCTTCGAGCTTCGAGCTTCGAGCTTCATCACAACGACCTCACGCATGCATTTCAGACTCGCTGACGATTCAATCATAGAGCTCTCCCCCAACAACCGCGCCGGATGTAACGACACCCAGTGCAAGAAGGCCGCCGCCAAATGCCTGAAGGGCTCGCTGCGCTTCGGCACCTGGACTATGATTATGGATCAGGAGTCCTGGAAGTGGAAGCACTGGTATGCGATGCAACCCACCCCCCACCCCTTTCCTTCCAGCTGGCTGTTGTCTTCCACTACATTTACTCATGAACGCCCAGTTGCGTTTACTTTGAAATTCACTGACTTCAATTAGGGGCTGCGTCTCTGGAGAACAACTCAAGCACGTCCAGGACGCTGTCCAGCGCGGCGGCGGTTACGACTTCGACGCCTTTGACGGTTATGATGAGCTTAAGTGCGTTACCTTCACCCACACACCGGCTCTCGCATTTGCGTTGAGATCGGGATGAGAGAAATTAGACTAATGCCCTACTCAGCGACCACCCTGACCTCCAGCAGAAGATTCGTGACGCCATTAAGCAAGGCCACATCGCTCCGGAGGACTTCAACGGTGACCCGTGGATGAACAAGCCCGGCCAGCGCGGCATTCGCGGCAAGAAGCCCAAGGACTGGGATGACGGCGAGGTTCGTCTTCAATCTCACAATCATGAAACCACTACTTACGCCGGCTTACAGGAAGGTGCTGAGGCTAATGGCGCTGCTCCCGCTCCCGCGGCTCCCGCCCCGGCCGCCAATGGAAAGAAGCGCGGCCGCAAATCCGCCGCCGCCGACGACGATGAAGAGGAGGAGAAGCCCAAGGCCAAGCGCACCAAGAAGGCTGCTGCCAAGGTAGAGCCGAAGGAAGAGGACGAGGAGGAGGAGGAGAAGCCCAAGCCCAAGGCCACCACCAAGCGCGGCAAAGCCGCCGCCGCTGTCAAGACCGAGGACGACGCCGAGGAGGCTCCCAAGCCCAGAGCCAAGCGCGCTGCCAAGAAGGCCGCCGTCAAGGAGGAATCCGAGGATGAGCAGGAAGAGGAGCCCGCGCCCAAGCCCAAGCGCGGCGCGGCGAAGAAGGCCGCTCCCAAGAAGGCCGCGGCGAAGATTGTCAAGTCCGAGGAGACCGAGGAGGAGCCCGAGGCCGACGAGCCTACCCCCGAAACTGAAGAGGAGGAGAAGCCCGCCCCAAAGAAGGCCGCGCCCAAGGGCCGGAAGAAGGCTGCCCCCGCCGATGCTGCTGCCGAGAAGCCCAAGCGGAGCGCTCGCGCTCGCAAGTGAGTCTAGCAGAAACTGACAACTTATGAGATGATGCTGATCTCCCCAGGTAAACGCGGTGGATTCACTAGCTGTCGATAATCGTCGATGTCTTCTTGTTGCTGTTTCGTTGGTCTATTCGAGTTCATACCCGTCGACGCGGCAACTCTACTTTCAGTCACGAAGATTGTACAATAATATCTTGCTTCTTGTTGGTTGGTTAAGGGTTTGAGAAAAAACCAGAAAAGTTGTTGTTTATTTCGAAAAAGGGCGATTTTGGGTGCGGGTTCGAGCGTGGGTGGGAAGGAGACTGATATGATGGTCTCTGATAGCGTGTCTCATAGCTGAAATGAAGATGACCAAAGTTCATGGTATATTCTCACAAAGCCATCTCTGTTCCCTCACGAGCGTACAGAAAAGAATACATACTCATCACATTATAATCATACAAAAAGGGTCCTCCTCACCTCACACTCCGCCAGCTCCCGCTCATACCTCCCCCATTCGCTCCTCCTCCACCACCTCTCCTCCTCAAGTTCGTCGAGGCCCGGGACCAATCGCCGGCGGACTTCTTCAACCTGTTCCCGAGACTGATCTTGGCAGCGCTCATGACCGTGCCCCCGCCTTGCATCCGGCTCGGGATCCCGGCCGAGCTCGCCACGCTCTCCCAGTCACCCCTCTCGACCTCGTCGCCGGGCTCTTCTATCGCGGGCGGCGGCAGCATCAACCCGGTCCTGCCGTTGACCCCACCCGCCGGGGCAGCCGCAGCCGCGGCGGCGGGGCCTCCTTTCCGCAGGGCGCCCATCATGGCGGCCCAGCTCTCGACCTGGCCGCTCGAGGCCTCCTCGACGCAGTTGCACTCGTCGCCGGCGGGGCAGAGGAGCTCGCCGGCGGCGTGCCACTCGGCGAGGCAGGCGTCGTGGAAGGCGCAGCCGCAGCCGAGGCAGGGGGGGTAGAGGGCGTCGACGGGCTCGCGGCAGTAGGCGCAGAGGAGCTGGGACTGGAGGCGGCGGCAGCGGTCGCAGGTGCCGACGGCGCCGCCGAGGCGGGAGGCGGTGGCGGAGGTGTATTTGAGGGGCTCGAGCTGGGTCTCGTGGACGCGGCAGACGCCGGTGACGTCGAGGCCGCGGCCGGAGGCGACGAGGGATTGGAGTTGTTCCTTTTTGCCGAGGAGGATCGGGGAGGTGGTGTGCGGTTGCGTCGGTTGTTGTTGGTGGTGTGAAGCGTGCTGGGCGTGGGTTGGGAGGGATTGGGAGAGTTGGGGCTGGTGGTGATGTTGTTGGATTGTGGTCGACGTGTCGGCCACGCTGAAGGTCTCGTGGAAGGAGTCTTCGAGGCCAGCCTGTGTCTGTTGGAGGACGTTGAACTTCATGATTTCGAGGCGGGCGAGGGGCTGGTTCCACATCTGCAGGATCTCGGCGTAGACGTAGCGGTAGGTGGCGTACATGTCGGCGCGGGAGGGCTCGAGGAGCGGTGTGGTCATCCAGCCGTCGTCGTCGAAGATGGTCTGGTCCTCCATGTGGACGGAGACGGCGACGGGGACGAGGGAGAAGAGGTCCTCGCGGTAGACGTCGTCTTCGTCGAGGGACGTGCGAGCAGTGCCCGGGTCGGCGCCGCCGCCCATGATGGTTGAGCTTCCCCACGTCACGTTGCCGACGGCGCCGGGGGCCAGGGTGCTGAGGATCGTGTCCGCGGGGCTGGGACGCTTTCGGCCGTGGTTGTTGGGGGGCGAGGAGGCGGCGGTTGTGGTTCCCGTGGCGACGCCGCTGAAGGGGCGGGGGAAGTTGATGGCGAAGCTCGAGGTGAGGCCTGAGTTTGCTCTCGTAAGGCCACGGCCGCTGGGCGATGTGGATAGGCTGGGTGTTTGGTCTCCTTCGTGGCCTAGGTATTCTTTGACGCCCTTGGTCGGCGGGGTCTCGCCGCAGGAATACGAGTTCGATCCGGGGTCGCCGGCCCAGAGGACTTCCTCGGCGGAGCCTTGAGAGCCAGAGTAGCGGATTGGCGTGTGTAAAGTGCGCGGGGTGGTTATCGCGGAGTTTGTCTGGCTTCTTCCGTTGAGGTTCCAGAGGGATGCGTCAGTCGGGAAGTAGTCGAGAGAGAAAGACGGCGCCTTCATTGGCAGCGGCGTCTCGGGCTGCGAGAGGTGCGACTCGGCGTACGCGACGCTGTCTTCCGTGAAGGATTCGCTGAAAATGCACGAGAGCATGGCCAACATCTGAATGTCCGCCGTCCTCTCGAAGTATTCGAACAGGTCATTGATGAAGTCCTTGGCAAGCGGATGGTTGCCCCACTTGACTCTACCATTGAAGTCGGCGACGTCCTTGCCGGATTTCTCCAAGTCGGGCGAGGCGCCCTCGGCACGGAAGCGGGAGATGGCGTCTCGGGCGATGACCAGAATGGAGGAGTTCTGACGTTGGTCCAAGTTCAAGAGTTCCAGCGGGATGTCTCTACGTAGAAGCAACGAGAGATAGCGCCAGACGTCCACCAAATCTTGACAGCCGTGTTTCTCGGCGACCTTAGCATTGTGTTCGCAGACCTCCGCTCCCTCTCCGAAAATTGCATACTCCTTGGCAAATTCCTTCTTCGCGGGGAGAATGTCGGACAGGTCGTGGAGCGAGACGACGTTCTTGGACTTGCCCGGAGGTCGTCTCCTGAGTGACCCCGTGCCGGTGCCGGTGCCGACTCCCGTACCCCCGCCACTAGATCTGACGGACCGGTTCTCGCTCCAGGTTCTCCGGAAACGATGGCGCGGCTGGTACCACAAGCTCATCTTGTTAATGGAAGTAGACTCCGAGTCACTGGACGACGACGAGCCGTCCGTCTCGTCGGAGTCGGATTGTTCGTCTGTGGCAGACATTTCGTCATTCCCATATCTCTTCCCAGGGGGTGAATCATGCGCGAGACGGCCAAAGCCGGCGAACACGGGCTCGCCCTTTGGTCTCTCGCGGAGCGGTTCGATGGGCGCGAACAGCAACGCCTTCGCCTTTTCTTCCTTGGTCGGGAAGAAGCACACAAGCCTGCCATCATTCGAGAATCTTGCGCCGCAGAATCGCGGCAGAGGAGGGATCGTGGGTCTGTTGTTTGGTGCCAACGTGCTGTCGGCATCGGGATTCGGAGGCAATTCCTGGGACATGGACGCAGAGCCGCCGGCGGGAATGTCGTTTTCATCTTCGCTGGAGCTTTCGGACGCGAGTCCATCTAGGGGATCGTCTAGGTCTTTGACGTTTTTGAAGAAGTTGGTGCTGGCTGCAAGGTCGATTTCGCCCAACAGATAGGAGAACGCCACGTCCAAGCAGTTCTGCTTCTGCTGCAAGAATTGGTGGCAGAGCTCGTGAATCTCGTGTTCGACCTTTCTGTGGGTTTTCTCTGGCATAAAGCTCGTTTTCTCGATGTAGAACTTTGGCGCCTTAAACTTGGGATAGTTGGCAGGTATGTCGACTCTGACCTTGATGAAGATGGTTTCCCCGTTCGCTCCCCAGGGCCCGTTCAGGGATGCGTGGAGGGTCAACGAGTCCATGTCGATGTTCTCCCACTTCACCTTCGGTAGTTGCACACTGATACGTAGGAACTCCTCCTGAATCGTCTCCGGGTCTCCCCACTTGTCGTCATCCATGTATCCAGGGCTGAACATGGTCGAGTCTTTCGAGTCTGCTCTCCTGGGGCTGTCGGTCGAGGTTTTCCTCTTGTTCATCATGATTCCCTTCATCCAGCCGATATGCGCCTGGCTACGATCCTGCTCCTTGAAGGTGCTCTTAGCCTTCATGGAAGAACCCTTCCAGCCAGCGCCAAGTCTGGTATAAGTGGTCGGCCCAGATCGCATGCCCATGGTCAAGGCACTCTGTCGGTGCTGCGCGCCGGTGCGGGGATCGCTCATGGTCGCACTTCGCCTGTCTCGGCTGACACTGTCCTCCACTGCTCGAAATGTTTTGTAGGCGGCGCCTTTACGTGTAAGCACAATATTCTTCGGCGCAGGCATCCCCTTGACGTAGCCAACAGACTCCAATATCGACGGGTCAACCTGCTGCAGCCGCAGCTCGTTGTCGTCTCCCCACGATACCAGCTGGAAATCCCTGTTGTCCAGCCCCTCATCGTTAATGCTGCCTCTGCTCCTCCACAGGAACTCCTTGGCTTTGTGGTTGCCGTGGCCGGGAAAGATCGCGACAGGCTCTGTCGGTCCCTCCTCGGGGTCCTTTGGCGGAGGTCGCCTGTCGTACAAATACAGATCGCCTGGTTCATTCTGAGGCATCGCTAGGAGACCCCGGCCGAACGGGGTGTGACGAGCACGCCACACCGGGAACTCGGTTCGGATGACACGCTCCGGAACATCCTGGTCGCTGCCGTAGTCCCAGAACTTGATGTGCTTATCCAGAGAACACGTGACGATCCTGGTTGACTGGGTGCGGTTCCAGTCGATACCGTAGATCTTCGATGTGTGCGCGCTGATCGATTTCAAGGGCTCGCATGCTCGCCGCTCGTCCCATATGTGCAACCACCTGTCGTGTGACGATGCCAGGATGTGCGGGTCCTGGCGGTTGTACTTGACTTGGGTAGCGCCGGCGAACCAGTCGCAGAAGGTGAGTACAGGCTGTCTTGGGCGCCTCAGATCCCAGCAGTGGACGTAACCGTCGACGGCGCAAGAAGCGAGCTGGTCGGGATGGTGCGCAGACCAGTTGATGTCGGTGATGGCTCTGCTATGCCCTTGGAGAGAATGTTCGATGGCGCCGGAGGCCGAGTCGTCCCTCAGGTTTAGGTTCCATACGAGGGCGCGATGGTTTGCTGTAGAGACGACCCAGTAGTCGCGAGCGGCGAAGGGTGACCACTGAACGTCGGTTACGAGCCATGGTGAGCCGTGGCTGCTGAGGCGCCGGGGAGGGTTGTATGGTGAGTCCAAGTCAATGATGGACAAGCCCTCAGGCCTGAAATGAGCGTTAGCGACAGAATGTCAGTTTGGTTCAAGCTGAGCTCACGATGCTAAGGCGACATCGCGACCCGAAGGAGCGATTGTCGCGGATCCCACGAGCCCGGCGACATGAATAGTGCCATCGGCATCAAAGCTCTCACTGTCGAAGGCTGATTTGATTGGTTTGCCCTTCTTCGGAGGGTCAAGCTGGTCGAAATGCGGCATGGTCGTGGTTGTAGCTTAGATGAGAGAGATGCCTCATGAGGGCACCTGTTGGTGAGATATCCTGGCCATGATACGTCGAAAAATCGTGGATAAGGACGGTCTCGAGCTTTCTGAGTTATTTTGAGCACAGAATAAGCTGTTGTTGAATGTTCAGTCCAGTATGCAAGATGATATCGAATGTCTGTGATGAGGCTCCGATCTGGATGCACGCGACGGGATCAGATGCAGCTGCGCATCCTGGACAGGACGTTGACGGACGGGACGACGACTTGGATCCACTTTTATGAGTAAGTACTTGTACATACAAAATATGCCTGTGTGTACTTGTTGCCCCAGGTCTCTCTGCACCAATCAGGTGACGGCCGAATTGGCGCAGGTCTCCACTTGTTATCGGGCGTCAAGTTCCCACCTCAGTCCCAGTGCCTCCAGGCCGGAGGTGGGCATGTCATGCTTAGGTTGTCCCTCCCGCGGGGCAATCCTGAACAAGGCTTTCCCAAGCACATGCCCACCATACGCAACTTGCCTGCCTTGTGTTCGAAACACTAGAGCCGATTCCCTCGCCGCCTGTCACTCGAATAAGGCCACCCGAGCATCCGAATACCATCGCCTTTTGCGACTTCCCTTTTTTGCGGCTACGCGACTTCGACCCGACGACTTCTTTGCGCCTCGAGCTACAAACCTCTCCCTTTGAGTGATTCACCACCACCCACTTGACCCCGCCAACCACCATCACCGCTTCCCATCACCACCGGGAACGCTGCACAAAAAGATCTGGGAATCGCACCGTTTCCATTGTTCCTCTCCTCGACAATCCAAACCAGCCTCTTTGCCGCCCAGCATGGCTTTGCCTAAGCGTATTATCAAAGAGACCGAGCGTCTCATGGCCGAGCCGTAAGGGCACCTTCCAAACCAGAACCTGTTTGCGACGAAGTACTGACGATGACCATCTACGCAGCGTCCCGGGCATCAGCGCCGTTCCTCATGAGGACAACCTCCGCTACTTCGACGTCGAGATCCACGGTCCCACACAATCGCCATACGAAGGTCAGGAAGCGTTCCATTGCCTTGCGCAAGGAAAGATGGACTGACAAATACTCCAGGCGGCGTCTTCAAGCTTGAGCTCTTCCTGCCCGACGACTACCCCATGACTCCCCCCAAGATTCGCTTCCTCACCAAGATCTTCCACCCCAATGTCGACAAGCTTGGTCGCATCTGTCTCGATGTTCTGAAGAGTAAGTCACCCAAGATTAGTAATGCAACATGTGCTGTAGCTAACAAAGACCTTCTTTCACAGACAACTGGTCACCCGCCCTCCAGATCCGCACGATCCTCCTCTCCATCCAGGCCCTGCTCGGCGCCCCAAACCCCGACGACCCCCTCGCTGCCGACGTCGCCAAGAGCTGGAAGGAGGACGAGCAAGCCGCCATCGCGACGGCCAAGGAGTGGACCGCCAAGTATGCTGTGCCCAAGTAGAGCGATGGCCAGAACGAGCAGAATCGGGGGGACGTACAGAGAAACTCGCGCGCGGAGGTCACGCTGCACAACGGGTTGCAGACACTGTCCTTAGACTGAGCTTTGGAGGGTTTTGAAGATGACAACAAGCCTATCTGGACTTGGTAGAGAGAGCGGGCGGGCAGGCAGGACGTCTTGGGCTGGAGTTGTAAACTTGAGATGCATGGCGGTCGCTTTGCTGATTTAAGGAGGGCCATATGCATTACGCCTTGATGATTCTCAACACCAAAGAATTTCTTTTTCGCACTACGCCTTGCTCTTCTGTTTGTACTTCTGTGAAGACGGCTATCATGAAATGCTGTGAATCCTATGTCATAACTGACCACAAACACATCTTTACAATGGCCGCCTCATAGGTAAGACAAGCAAGCCCCAGCCTTGACTCAAAATGTTATTGTACCTCCCTACCAAAGATATGTAATACAAATGCAGTAGAGAAGCACTTCAACAGCTCATTCCAGTTCCACCTACCCCTTCAGCCATTATAAGACCTTAGGCTAATGAGACCGCAGTTGGATGTCGCTAGACATTAGCAGACCATCTCACAAACCCTCAAAACACCCGGATCAACTCGCAATGGAAATTCCAGCCGACATCACCCACGAAACCATCCGCCTCGCGTTTAAGATTCCTAGTTTGCGCGGGGGCTCACTTGACGCGGCTACACAAACTCAAAATTGCAGGCTTTTTGCATGAATCGCGCCGATGGTTTAGTGGTAAAATTCTCCGTTGCCATCCAGCAGCGTCGGGGAGCCGGGGGTTCGATTCCCCCTCGGCGCAACTCTTGTTAATCCAGTGCCTTTTTTTGCTCACGAGCCGTGCTTGATTATCATATGTTGCGGCTATCCATGCATGGACGGACGGACGGACGGACGGCTGCTTTCATGTTTCTCTGTGAGAGCAGCCGAGCGTCTCTTCTTGTTATGTGTTACAGATAGGAATGCTTCTGAATAGCAGAATATGATCTATCAAACAAGCCATATCTGCTGAAATGATAGATTGCGATATCTGGCTGACTGAATGTCTAAACCTTCGTAGTCGGTCTCGCCTATGAACTCATATGTATCCGGCCTGACGTTCCGAAGTATGAAAGGAGCCCATGCCCCATAAACAAGCCATATTTCGTCTTCAGCTTGAGTGGTCATAGGCCCTAACCCGAGCCCGTCGCTTTTCGTCATGTACAAGTATGTTCCTGTAAGCTCTGCCTCGACACTCTCCTCAAGCTCATCCAACCGGGTTGCCGATGCACCGTCCACCCCACGTACGCCGAGCGCTGAACGAAGTTGTTTCCGTTGTCGGCGGGACATTCGCAGCATAGAACGGGACATCTGCGGTACAGGATCTGCAACCGAAAGCTCGAGATGCATGAGAAGTCTGAGTGCGTGCCAAAAAGTTACGACCCCCGATAGCATCTCATTGGCCGATCGGCCCCAATAAGAAGGTATACTGTTGATGATCTTACTGTTCAGTCTCTCTGATTTCCACTCGTAAGGTTTGTCATCGCCCACCAGTGATACGGTGGCAACGTACGCTGCGCGTACGCGGGGGAAGTCTTCGTTGCGCTGCTTGTCTCGCACGATGCCCCAAAGATCACGTTCGACTCTTTTCAGCTCTTCTAGGCCGAAGTCACGATATCGATTCAGCGCGAATGTTCGATTCGAGGTCGCTGATTGAACAAGCCGAGAAGAGTAATCGGGGACCCACGAGGGAAGATTTTTGTGCCTCTGTGAAGATCGTAGTCCGACTTGTGATAGTTCCCAGAACAGAGGAAGTTCACGAACCAACTTAGTCGCCATAGCGGTAAACACTTCTTCGACGGAACGACCATAGTCTGGGATGATGGGGCTATCGACGCCTTCGGGTAAGATCATTGAGAGCATCCCCAAACACCCGTAAATGTGGTCGCGAGGATCGCTGAACTGTGAAGAGCGGAGAGAATTGATAAGGAGGTCGGCACATGACCACCATGCGTTTTCGGCCTCCCAACTTTGGCGGTCAGACGAGCCGAAGTTTCTGTCGAGCAAACCAGTATGTTGCACAACTTCGGACAGCGACCGACGGGCCTGGCTAACTTTATACATCTTCAATCCGGGATTTATTTGTCTCGCGACTCGGTCTTCGTAGTGATGGTCTGAATACTCGCCGCGGTCGAACAACCCGGTACCTAGCTGCGTCGAAAGAGCCCTACTCCAACCTGTGTCTTGGAGAAATAGCGCGAACGCGGCAAGGCGTTTCCAGCTAAGAGCGGCTCTTCCACAGAGGACGTAAACACTAGCGGGATCAGCGAGGGCAACTTCCTGGACTACCCAGCCGCGGTCGAACCATCGTTGGCGGTCGATGAATAGACTGAACGCAAGCCATGCCGTTGACCAGCGGAAACAAAGTCCAGAGCCCAGTTCTTCCACTGTACCTGGAAGTCTGAGGGTTGGATCACCGCTGAGGTGACTTCGTACGAAATCTGGTTTCGAGTTCACGACTCTAAAAACGGCTGGGATGAATTTGTCGTGAACCCAGATCACGTCCGCGGTGGGTTGTGTACTTCCCAGCCAAATGATGACGTTGCGTGCCGCGCTGTAGATTCTGTGCATGACTAGAACCTGATGTCGCTTCTCGTCGGCATCTATCTGATTAATGCAGAAAGCATCGATCCAAATGGGCAACGTGGCCAAAATATCGTCGACCTTTGGCGTCAACTTTGTCGTATGGTTTTTGGTAGTCGAAGGTCTGTCGCAAGCCACTAAGGCCGAGCAAAGGAAGTCGAACAAGTTCTCAGATATTGTCATTGATTTGCCGTCGCAGATGACTTCAAATGTCTCTCCAGGTCCTTCGCCTGTCTGTCGTTCGGCATCGACATAATGCGGAAGATCCCATGTGTATGACAACGCCGTGAATTCCGGCTCGTCATCCAGGTGGGCTTCGGTAAGAGAGAGAGAGATGCCGTGGGGCAAATTTTCATCTCGCGAGATCCTCAGGAGGCGTATCGAGTCACTGGCCGACAGAGGCTGATGCTCATAGACCTTTCTGGTCATGGCAGAAGTGGTTTGCGTATGTGACAGGGACGGCGAATCCTAGGTCCTGGGTTGCGGCTAGATTGCGTAGAGCGGCCGGATGTGAAAATGTGCTGGGTTGATGAACTGGTTGAATTCGTAGTTCTGTCGCGGGTGTGGTCTTGGTCAAGATTCAGCAGAGGGGAAAACGTTCGTAGGCAATAGATTCCATGGTTGCCTACCGAACCACCCACCCACTCCAGCTGTCTTCAACATCGCCCCTGCTTACCTGCAGGGCTGAGCTACTCACGAAAGAAGCAAGTACCTACTTATGGGAAAGACTGCCTTCCTGCTTATGAAAGCGTAAGGTGGTATTAGGTGGGAAGGAGCTTCGCTGCGGATGACGGCTTGCGCTGCAACCCCTCACACCGGTTATCGATGCATGTTGTCCAATGAACACACCAACTGCACCGACTGCATACGTCTCCGCCCGATTTTATCGTCTACTACCTGGTTATGACATGCGAGCTTCCAAAGTGGCAGCTACTGCAATTTTCTCTGCAATACAATGCAGCCACCTACCCTTGTTGTTCTGGCTCGCCATACCCAACGAGTACACATTTCTTCCAAAGTGACAGCGCTTGGAACGCAAAGTATTCATTCCTAATTAAATCATGCCAAACGATCGCTAACAATTACATTTTAGTTGAACTCCAGGCAACCAGACTTAGAAACCCCACTGCCTGCACCAGTTCTGCATCAGCTCAGGCGTCACAGCCTGCATCTCCTTCATCGATTTGCTGTGCTGCACCGTCCGCTCCATCGAGAACTCCACCGGCTTGCCGCCACTGTGCGCCAGACCGTGGTAGAAGTCGAGCAGCTTGACACCGGGGTTCTTGTCGACATCGTCGGTGGAAGTCGCGCTCTCCTCCAGAGCCTTGACCCACTCCTTGAAGGTGACCGTCTTCTTGATGCGGTCACCGTAGAAGGCCTTCGTCGCCTCGGCAAGCTTCTCCCACTCGACGGTGCGCGGGTTGACGCCGTGGAAGTAGCCCCGGATGTTCTGCAGCGGGACGGGGTGGTCGATACCCGACACCTCGAGGATCAGGTGGGCGATGCCCTCGATGGGCGTCCAGTTGACCACGCCCATGGCGCCGAGGTCCTTGGGTAGAAGGCCGAGGTAGGCCGAGCTGGCGACGATGGTCGGGAGCCACTCCTGACGGTTCCAGACGCCGGACTTGGACTGAGGGCCGGCGACCTGGCCGACGCGGACGATGGCGGTCGGCACGCCCGAGCGCTGCGTCGCCTCGTCGAGGATCAGGGAGCTGACCATCTTGGAGCGTCCGTAACCCGTGCTGGGGAGCGAGAGGTCCATGAGCCTGTTCTCGGGGACGGGGCCGGGGCCGGCCCAGGCGTCGACGGTGCCGATGGAGCTGATGAAGATGATGGGCACGTTCTTGGCCGCGCGGAGGGAGAAGTCGACGAAGTGGCGGACGCCGCGGATGTGGGGCTCGAACGTCTCGACGGAGATGTTGAAGTTGACGGGCCAGGCGTTGTGGATCACGCGGTCGGCCTCCTTGAGGAGCCTGTCGTAAACCTCGGGCTCGAGGCCGAGGTTGCTCTTGGACATGTCGGCGCAGAGGAACTCGGCCTTCTTCCAGTTGGTGTTGAGGCCGCGCTCGGCGCTCATCTTGACCTGGCGCTTGCCGCTGTCGTCACTGCGGTTGAGGCAGACGACCTTCTTGACGGCCGGGTTGGACTCCATGAAGTCGAGCATGTACGAGCCGAGGGCGCCGGTGGTACCGGTGATGAGGATGGTCTGGCCCTGGTCGTTGGGCGCCGGCTTGCTGCCCTGCTTCTGGGGCAGGTCGCGGGTGTACTTCTGCAGCTGGGCCTCCATAGCGGCGATGTCGTGGTTGGCACCGTCGGAGTCATCCTCGGCGGTTGTGCCGTTGGTGCCGGCGTTCTTCCTGACGCGGTCCAACAGGTAAGAGGCCAGCTGTCTGGGAGTCGGGTGGGCGTAGATGACGCGGGTGGCGATGGCGTCGGCGGTGATGTTGGCACCCGCAGCCTCTAGACCCTTGCGGAGCAGACGAGAGGCGTTGATGACCTGCATGGAGTCGATACCGGCGCTGAAGAAGTCGGAGTCGGCGGACAGGGCTCTGCTACCGAGAGTCTGCTGGAAGAGCTTCTCGATGGAGTCCATCAGAGTTTGCTGGGAGCTGACGTCGATGTTGACGGAGACGGAGTCGGCACCATCCTCGGCCTTCTTGTACCACTCGTCGATCTCGTCCTTGTACAGCTTCAGAGCCATGGGGCGCTGGATGGTGCCCTTTCCGGCGCGGGGGAAGGGCTTATCGGGGGTGGTGACGCCGATGAACTGGCGGCCGATCTGGCCGTGGGCGACGGTCTCCTTGTTCGCCTTGACGATCACGGGCCAGACGTCGTCGATGAACTTTTGCTTCTCCTCGTCGGTCTTCAACTCCTCCATCGGCTCGAGAATGAGGAACGGCTGGAAGCGCATTGCTCCGGCAACGACGGCACCCTTGACCCTGGGGTGGCCGGTGGCGATCTCCTCAATGGTGACGGGGTTCAGCTTCTCACCGTTGGAGAAGACAATGATGTTGTCGGAGCGGCCGTAGTACATCCAGTGGTTGGGGAGTGTAGGGTGTTTGCGGTACAGATCCTTTGTGCTGTACTCCTTGAGTTCGGGGAAGGTGTAGAAGATACCCTGGAGGGGATCCGCCTTTTCTTTGCGGACGATGACTTGCTCGTAGATGTCCTCGTCCTCGCCGCTGGCCTGGCGCCAGTCGACGCCCAAGCGTTCTGAGTCGACAATGAACCATTGCCAGTTCTCCAGGTTCTTCTGGAAAAAGTAGGGCAAAGGAGCAGCCCTGATCAATGGTCAGTATATGTGTGGATAGTGTTAGACGAGAATACTTACTCAGTGAAGGCAATAACACTGCAGACAGGCACTCCGGCCTTGGTGAGCACGTTGCCAGCCTCACGGGCGAGGTTACCACCGCCAAAGTTCACACGCTTGAGCTTCTTCAGGCCCTCGACACCCTCGGGCATGTAAGCCATCTCCTCGAGAATAGCAGGCGGCAGAATGACGTTGTCGATCTTGGCATACTGCAAAGCGTCGAGCACCGTCTGGGGCGTCAAGGGTCTGTCGATGAAGCCGAGGGCGACGGGGTGCTTCCAGTAGATGGCGGCGAAGGTGGACATGTAACAGCCGGCGGCGTGGAACAGCGGCATGGGGAGGAAGAGGCGGTCGCCGTGCATGATGGACTTCATGCAGTTTTCGGAGCCCATGAAGTCGTCGAGGTCGTGGAAGGCGTCGGCGACGGCGACCATGCCGACGCGGGCGACGATGGGCTTCGGCAGGCCGGTACTGCCGCTGGTGTGGAGGACGACGACGGGGTCCGCGACGGCCTCGTCGAAGGTCTTGGTGTAGGGGACGTGGGGCACCTCGGCGTCGTCGAGCCAGGCGGCGGCGGAGCTCACCATGATGGCGTCCATCTGGCGCTCCTCCAGCAGGGGCTGGATGACGTCCTTGTAGGACGAGTCGAAGCAGATGATGTTGCAGTCCGTCTTCTCGAAGAGGTTCATCTGGCCCTCGTGGGAATTCCTGGGGGAGATGAGCAGAGCCTGTGAGACGTATTAGTATGAAGCCTGTGGTATTCTCGTGATGCACTACGTACCTTGTATCCCGCCTTGATGCAGGCGATCATGATGACCATGTAGCGCACGTCGCTGGGGCCGATGTAGGTGAGCGTGGGAAAGCTGCCCGGCTCGGGCCTGCCCCTCTTGTCGAGGATCTTCTGGGCTATGCGGTTCACCGCGTTGGCGACCTGCCAGTAGGTGATCTTCTTCCATCCATCCTTGGGGTCCGACGAGCGAGGCACCGAGAAGATTTCCGCGTGGGGGTCCGTCTTTGCGATTTCGTCGAGGACTTGAGGGATCAAGCGCCTGCCGTACTGAGGTGTGGCCATGCTGGTGTTGGTATATCGGTGTTTGTTGTGTGTGTGTGTGTGTGTGTGTGTGTGTGTGTGTGTGTGGGTGTGTGAGGTGGTATATTCAATTGCACTCCGATTCAAATAGGGGTATATATTATATTTCAATGACAATTTGATGAACGGTCGATGATGAGAGTCGTGTAAGTGTGAGATGAGTATGAGCCGATTCAAAAGTCGTCAATGAGAAGGTTCAAAGCTAGATATATATGTCTCGAAACTCTCCCCTCACGCGAACGCCCGTAGCCCATTTTTTGGCCGGTCCAGAACCACAGCGGCATTTTCCTTGACATCCAAGTCCGTTCATCAGGACGTAACTCGGGGTGAGAGGGATATGAGACGACGACGTCATGCCCACATGGCGAAGGCAGTTCCACCGCCCTGCAACAGCAAGGCCAAAAAATTACAGAGAGAGAGAGCGACGTCTGAACTACCCCCGGGCCGCTATCGGCCGGTCGGCGCTGAACGGTGCACCGGGGCCGATGTGGAGCGCGAGCGAAGGAAGGAAGGGGAGTTCGAGGTTGAAGCCTTCTTCGCAGCGATGGCTGACCGACCGACGCTGACGGGGACCGGTGCTTCGATACAAAAGACGTGAAAGGGATCGGTCGTGGCGTAGGGGCGAGCCGCGAAGCGGATATCCACTAAGGGGGATAGGTATCTGAAGAGAGAGAGAACGGGATTGTGGAGGCGAAAAAAGAATGGAGGCTAGGACGGAATTCGGCCGTCATTCATGAGGGCGGAACCGGTTTTCTCCATGTTTTTCTCTGCCTCTGCGAATTGCGAAACCGCAGGCACATTCGGCTCTCGTCCACGGCTGTTCGAGAAGAGATGGAGCTACATAGTACTCCATACACGAAGGACGACGGGACCCTGGCAGGGACGTGCTGGAGACATTGTTGCGTGGCTCACAGACCGTACTACATGTTAAACGACGTGTGCTGTTGAAAGCTGCAGTCTTGTGGGGTCGATCTCGAAGTCAAGCTTTGATGCTAAGACGGGCCGTGATATCCGCTTTCTCGTCTCGGAGCCCTCGGAGAGAAAACAGGGCCCTCGACCTAGGCATCTCCACAAGTCTCCCGGCCGACTCGCTCTCGTTGAGCGGCGCAGGGTGGCGGGGGACACACACGCTGTCCGATGAACTCAATACTGGAGACGGAATTCGACGAGGGGGAGCGGAAAGACGGACGATTTGGACGGCAGGACGGCAAACAGGGTCACACTCAGGTAAGGACAGCTAAGCATTTCCATCAAGATAAGGGCGCGCGGGAAGCGGGAGGGACGGCCGGTACTTGGGTTTGGTGTGTCTGCGCCGCACGGGAACAACAGATTAGATTGCAGATCTTTCTTCCTTCCCCCTGATCACTGTGCTTGGCTAAGGCCTGGGGTTTGTTAATTAAAGCGGCTGACGGCCGCCGCGGTAGCCACTCATCACGGAGGCTGGGCTACGCGCCGCGCCGGTCTTCTGTAGTATTATTCTTTTGTGAAGGATCATCAAAGTTGGCGGATGACGGAGCTGGGGCTTGCGTACGTCAGCGACCATGACCTCATCCGTCACATACTCGGGCTGAACTGGCGCATATTTTCTGACCCGAGTAGTACGGCTCTCTCGACGTCGCTTCCGACTCGTTTTTGAGTCCGATTTTATCTTTTAAACTTCAAAAGGACCCTTTGGTGAAGGAACCTTCGCGGACACGGACTTTGGAACCGCGGTTAAGGTAGCAGACTTCAGTCTCTTGCATAGCGCCGACGATCACTGTTCGACAACTCGAAGGACGATCAGCGTGGTTCGGTATCCTCCGGCCTGAACCCTGTCTCTCATCTGCAAGCCATTGTTAACTCCGCTGAATGGTAGTATCCGTACTGGCAGCTATTGGAGCTCGGTATGTCTGATGGAAACTAATCACATCTTTAATTGTAAACATCATCAACCTCGGTAAGTTGAGGTATTTGAAGGAGCACCTATCCACCCACAGCATTGCATCAACTCTACAATATTTCCGGGGGCTTCAATCGCGATTCCAGCGATCCATCCCGCCATCCCGCCATCCCGTCATAAAGCCGCCGGGAATAATCGCGCTCAAAGTCAGCACTAAACCCGCCAAACTCGAAGCTGACGTGCAGGGTCACAGCTTGGCGGGTTTCCGAGACGGGCAAGCAACGGCCGGATACCTTCCTTCGCGGGGCTGCATGTTTGCGCATCAGACCTGCAGAACCCTGTAAATCCGAGGACGCCCTTTTTGAAATACCTACTCTGGCATCTCACCAACTCAACCATTGCGTAACCGGTGTGGTTCCCAGAATACGCATGTGAATCCTCGCAGACAGACAGCCGGCCCACTGCCGACCTCCAGTCCCCGGCTGTGAGAAGATCGATGCGCTGCGGTTACCCTTGCCAACCCTTTGGATACGGACGAAATCCTGTTGTGTTCTTGCTTTCGGCTCCCAGCGCCTGCTGCTATATTCAATTTCACTCGCTTTTACCTATATCTCTTGACAACGTATTGTATCTAAGTATATATCTGCTTATTATATATAGAATTATATCTAGAAACCTCTCTGAATACCACATAAGTAAAGTTTAAACAGCTAAGTTTTCATGGCGATACCCTCATGGCGACTGCTGCTTTGCGACTTTTCTGTGTTCCAAGGACCCAAATACTTGTTAGTTTCGTTGTCCCTGGGGGTGTATATCTGCAGGAGCGGTCACTATTGACAAAATCCATGTTTCGCGGAATATCACAATCTGCAGATGCCTGGCTTGTCCTGCTCACCTCATCCGTAAAATTGGTTGAATTAGTTTAGTAAATATTCTCTAGTTGTCACCCACGCTCCCGGCTCCACGATCACGCGCCGCCGATAGACACCCGTTCGCCCGCCGCCTCCTCCTTGCCCTCATCGCCCCGGGTCGGCTCCAGGCATCACTTTACATGATCAGACTCTCATCATGAGAGCGGCCGCCCCCCCCCCCCCGAGGGTGAACAGCTGGGCAACGGCCTCGCTTGAAGAACCACGGCAAGCTCTTTACCTCGCCGTGCGTGATTCCGCCAGTAGGCTACCGTAAAAGGACTTTGGGCAATGCTGCTTTCCAGGTGTCGAGGTCCTCGCTTTCGGGGTACAACATGAGATCCCCCTTTGGAGCTTGCCTCTTCAAGTCTTCCGGAACGCATATGAAGAGCTCCCACGAAGCGGCATTCGCCTGCAGCTCGCTGGGGTAGATCCCTTCTATATGGCACTCGATCAGGGCGCCCTGGAACGTGCGGATCACGGGCTCGATGGCGAGCGACGTCGGCTCCTTGTCCGGCCTGGACAGGCAGTTGAGGTGCGTCATCGGGTAGAGGTCAATGCCCATCTCGGCCGCGCGCTGCTCCAGGTCCAGCGCGTATTGGGGGTTATGGCTCATGCGCGCCTGCTGGTACGTGATGTAGTGGGGGGTCACGTCCAGGGCGTCGTAGGTGTAGTGGTAGTCGGCGATGATGCAGGCCATGCCGACCGAAAACTTGGTGCTGGGCCTCCGGCGGAGGAGTTCGCGCAGGGTTATCTCCTGGGGTATAAGGGGGTACCAGAACATGGTGGGGATGTCGTTTGCGTCGGGCGTGTCTATGCTGATGCGGGACAGGTCGTTGTTCATGATGAAGCGCGCGTTGATGGCCTGGAGGATGTAGCGGGAGTTCGGGCCCAGGGTCGCGGGGTCCCGGAGAGACCACCACTTGGCAAAGGTCGTGCTGTGGTAGATGCCTCGAATGACGGCGCCCCACTCCTCCGCGACCATGGCCGGGCGCCGGAGGCGGACGTAGCGGTCCAGGTTCCCTTCGTACGCCGCCATGACGATGAGGGGGTCCTTGCGCGTCGTCGGGAGGTCTCGCGGGAGCGGGGACCAGAGGAGGTACTCGAATTGGGCGGGCAGGATCTGGTGATCCATGTTCCGATGGCCGGCGTGCCTACCGCTGGGTCCGATGTCCTCCGTGATGTCAAAGTAGTGAGGATCCCGCATCTCATCAGTAATCTCGGCGTCGTCGTCGCTCAAAAGAGACGCCCGGATAGCAGTGTCGCCGTTCAGACACGCTCCGGGGGTCGGGTCCGACGTGTTGATGGTGCGCGTGTAGTCGTCCATGACGGCGTATCGTACCGCGTGGCTCATGATCTTGTCGAAGATGCGCCGGCTGCCGTCGTTCCCGGCTTCCCTCGCTTCTTCCGCGATGGACACGTCGGGCAAGAGATCGAGCTCGTCGTAAAGGGTGTCGTAGCCGGCCGCGGCGCAGGCGCGGCCGACCTGATACCTCATGTCCGGGTAGCGATGGAACACCTTCCGGTAGGTTTCCTCGCTTGCGATCTCCAGCCATATACAGTACGGCTTGGAGTCGTCGTCTGGCATATCGGGTATGATTTCATCATACATGATGGAGGTGGCGTTGGCCCTGCGAACCCATCTCGGTTCCATATATTCGTCGTCAGAGTCCATTGTGGAAAGACTACAGCTTGCTTCGTGGCTACCCGGTGAAGCGAAGAATGAGCGGAACAAGTATATGGGCGATTGTCAGTATGCGACAAAGGTCCGGGTGGACGACAGACGAGGGGAGAGACAACGGCGCCTAATATATCGCGGGAGACAAAACCGACCAGGATTATAAGGTGAGGCCAATGTGATATGGAGTTTTCTCCTGCCCCACCTGGCACCAACACTGACAGGAAGTATGCAGTATGAATCCATAGGATTGACAAGACAGGGGTAGGGTTGGCCAGCCGTTGGCGATCAAATGAGGGACCTAGGTTGCTTCGACGGTTGTTATGAGTTGTAACCCGAATTACATCACGTAACGCAACTAGAACACTTGAGATACTCATTGATAGCATCGGATTTCAAGCCGACATGTGCTCGTCTTGCTGTGTAAGTCGAATCCCAGGCGGACTTTGACTTTCGTCTTGTACTGGTAGTACGGATCAGCTAGCTTGTCTCCTTTACCATCGAACTCCAAAACAAGAAGAATACTCCACTGTCATCGCGATGTGTACCATTCTCCAGCATTGAAAGGGGGTCGCCCAGATGATGCCAAGCTGTGTTGGCGCTAGAGTGCGGGTCGAGACGAAGCAGACCGTTGCCTGATTTCAATTTCAACCTCATGCGAGACCGCGGCGCAGCTTATCAGGCTTGGCACCAAACTGAATGAGACAATTGCCCGAGTTGCAAGAACTTCAGAGGCAGTTATAATCTTCGCGAAGATATTCGTCAGTGTCGTCAACATGGCCGAGGGCGAGGCACATCCCCTTCATTTGTCGAGACGAAGAGCACGACTGATAGTCGTGGACAGTCTATGGCTTCCCCATAGATGGTCTATTACTTCAAAGTAAAGATGAAAAGTCTTGTTGAGCTACGCCGAGGTTGACTACGGAGTCCCTCCGTTGACAACGGCTTCATATTCGCCCAAACCCAGCAGAGACCGCGCACTCCACCCGGCGAACGCCATGTCTGCCACAACAGGAGCGAAGATGATGATGCCAACAATCTGGCCGAATCCCCAGTTATCCCCGGGGTACTCGTTATCCATGTGCGCCGCCGCTTCAGCCTGGATTCTCCGCAACCGAAAGATGCACCAGAGGATGGGGCTGCCCAGCACAACAGGCAGAAAGAGAAGCATGATCCGGTGGCCATGCCATCCCCTCTGAAGAACATCCTGGGCCCTGGATAAAGCGACCGTTGTCTTTCTCTCTGTCCCGGAGAAGTCGTCGGCATCCCTCCACCGCTTCAGACCGACGCCCATCGCATGCCAAAGCGTGAAAAGGAAGATCAACAGCGAGGCGATAATTTCGCAGACGGCCAGTAGCCAGTGCTCCACGTCCGTGAACCTGTCAATCGACCCGAAACACATATCCTTGACCAAAGCCCACTCCGCCGCCGTGATCAGTGTCTCCCCTCCGCCGCCGCCGCCGCCGCCTTCGCCGATTCGGAGAGGTCCCCAGTTGTGAATGCATTGGGACAAAAAGGGGTAAAAGAACAACGTGACAACAAGACAGAAGAGAATCAAGCGGAAGACGTGCCTCCTCGCATCGTCTCCCGGTTTCCTGTGAAACGAATGCTGTACCGCACTCTCGGGATGAAACATCCTCGCCGGCAGCAGCGCGATGGGATACACCAGCGGAATAACACAGACGACCGCGATAGCCAGCGCGTTCTGGGCTTCGTTGGCGCCGAAGTCGGCAGTCGTCACGCCAAAGTCCTTGTTGACGAGCATGATTATCGTGGCCAGTTCGACGGCGATGGCGAAGTACACGGCGAACTCGAAAAAGGCCTCGAAGCCTCTCTTGGTGACGACCTGGAAGAACTCCCACTTCCGGCCCCTTCTTTGCTGGATGAGCAGCGTGGCGATCGCGAAACAGAAGCCGAGGCAGAGGTCGACTGCGTATCCGATGGATACCTGACGGGCGATGACTGAGCAACACGGCCTTTGGAAATCAGTGCATGTGAGGGGGAATACGGACTCCTATTCCTGAGATGTCAGGGTTGGTCTCGCCCCAAATCGCGAGGCATATCTCAGTCTTGCACACTTCCAAGGCATCTCGGGTGAAGTTCGTCTCATTTTTGACGGCGATGATGTATGTATCGAACTTGGTCAGGAGTCTGAGTTCGCTGCAACGAATTCCGTCCGCCATTGCTGAGTGGTGTGTCGTCTGTAGCTCTTTCGGTGATGGCGACGAAGACACCTGGAGGGATTTTGAGATCAAAAGAAAATTTCGCCTCGGAAAGAGCAAAGATTTGTAGAGCCGCAAGGGAGGAATCTTAAACAATCTCATTGAGATCGCAGCCTTTTCGAATTACCTGGCTGGAATTGCTACCCCCTTAATGTCTGACTACCATCAAAGCCACTCGCTTGTCGTAAGGCAGCCGAGACCGAATGCCAGTCAGACGCATACAAACCACCAGATATTGATGCAAACATATTCACAGGGCTGGATTTTGCGCACCAGCGTTAGCAGTCACCATCCTGGAACACCTTTAACGACTCAGAAAATTACCGAAAGAAGGCAGAGGAAGTCACGTTGATGATCTCTGCGCATACCAGCCGGACTCGGCATCTTTGGGGCTGAATTGCAGCGAAATGTTTCCTGGCATGCTCTGCCGCAGCCTCACGTACATGTTCAATGAACCTCATAATTGACGCACTCGCGCGCCTGGGAAATACGAAGTCTGAACATTACTATCATTTTTGATTCAAAATTATTCACCATGGCTCGCCTAGGCAAAATACTCGACTTTTGCTTCGTAGTCTACATCCTCGCCCCCTTGGCAAAAAGTGCTGGTATACCCGCAACTGTCTCCGTCGAACGGATCACGTCCATCACCGTAGCTGCTCCCACGGCCGCTCCCACGGCCGGAAGACGAGCACTAGGCCAGAATACCTGCGGGCCAGGCTTTACTTGCGCAAGCGATCAGACTTGCACAACCAACCGGGGATACGTAGGATGCTGCGGAGCGGCCAACGACAATGTCTGCTCCATCCATATGGCATGCTATCCTAATAGCTCCCTGCCACCCGTCGCGGGGCGTGTGTCAACGGAACTCATATGGTAAAAGCAATCAGCTCTCGTACGTTCTTACTCGAAGTCTCGCTGACTTCAATCGCTAGCCCAAGCACCGCGCCATACTGCAAAACCCTCTCATGGGCCGATTCTGCAAGACCCGCATACGCTGCTACGGCAGTTACATGTGTTAAAGTGAGGACCACGTCATCAGGGGCCGTACTATCTACGAAGTTGGCATCCTCGCTCAGCGGCGACTTCACGAAAACCGGTGAATTCACGGAAACCCACCATTTCACCTTCACCATGCCCCCCACCGCGACTACGACGTTGAACACAGAAACCACGAAAACTGCGTCTTCCACGACGACCCCTGAACCCCCCAAACCTCCACCGGGGAGCGGGATCATGCAAGGTAGACAGGCTGGTATGTCGACGTCTGGATTAGCAGGCTGACCTGGTGAACGGATAGATCTCACAAAGTCTCAACAAGTTGGCGTAAGTACAGGTTGCGCCGCGGTCGCCTTGATGTTTTTATCGAGCATTGCGTAAGCTTTTCCCCCCTTTTCTTGCCTGAATCTTTCCACGTTTTGGTTTACGCACGGTTTCTATCACTCGGGCCTGCGTTCCATTGTCCCGCGGCGGCCACCGGAGACACCATGCTCACGCCGTCTTAGATATTGTGCTTGTTGGCCCATGCGGAGAAGAAGAAGTTTGGGGCCGGGGCCGGGGCCGGTCGATGCAAGCCGGCCTGAGATGCAGAAATCTCAGGGAGCAAGCATGTCTCCGGACATCACAGAATTCACAGACGATGCTTCGCCAGGAGGGAGTGTGCCAGTGGCTACTGTGAGCCAAGGCGGTGCAGGCACCTTGATCACTGGGCACGGGATGCCTAACCGAGTGACCACGATATGACCTTACTGAGTGGTTGATGCACAGACTCATGTGGCATTGAATCAGAAATTGGCTGAAAGAAGCTGAATGAGAGCCACTACTCAAGGAGAATTCGCTACAAGAGATGAAGAAGAGGAGAGCTGGCGAATGCAGGGAACATGGCTTGAGATCTATATGCCACCCACATGTATTCAAATGAAAGACATGGACATCAGAGAGTAGACTGAGTGGATTTGGGAGGAGGTTGGCCGCTGGGGCCCTTGAGTCTGCTATACCAAAATCCAATAGTTACCCGACATAATCTAACCAAAGTTATAGCAAAAGGATAAGAAAATCAGATGGCATTCAACAAGAATATGAACTCATATCGCATCAGCCTCCATAAAGCCATCCAAGCGCGGCCTCATCGCCGAGGCCGCTCTCAGCTTCTTTCCCCTCATGTGCCCCAGTAGCAGACGGGTGCTGCTGTTGTTGTTGTTGTTGTTGCTGTAGAAGGCGGTGTTTCAATTGAACGGTTGGGAAGTTATTCTTCTACCACAACTCATGTTGCAGTGCATGTGTGTAAAACCCCTCCCGTTTCTTCACGCTCGTCTCAGCCAATTGCAGAAGCTTCAAGGCCGAAATAGCATATCATTAACATGGTGTCAGAACTCATCGACTGTTCTCTTCTCAAGCCTTAATGAAACACTCAACGCAGATTATGGGTCGACGATTCCGACTCCAAGCTGTAAGCTTCAGTTCAAAGCCTTCCGAAGCAGACTCTCCAGTCTCTCCACATCCGTCTGTTTCGTAGTCTGACTGGTCATAACGTAGAGAACGTTTCCAAGCACACGGCTGTGGACGTTCCATCGCTCACCACCATCACCAACACCCCCCTGGAGCAGCGTACTTTGCACATCCGCAGCAGCATTGCTCGAGTACCCAGCACCCTCACTGTCTTCCATGTGGATGGCCAGAACCGAGCCCAAAGCCCAGACTCCCGCAACCCGACCGCTCTGTCTGGAGACCCAGTCAACGAACGGCCGAGACCATACAGACCACACCGCAATATCCTGACCAAGAGCGCCGGTGGCAGCGGGTGCTTTGTTAGTCCACTCGCTGTTCTTCGCCCAGTCCCATTCACCCTGCTTGTCCATCCGCTGCAGCTCCTTCAGCGACTCGATGGCGACCTGGCAACCGACGGCGTGAGCGGTGTAGCTGTGGCCGTGTAGAAGGGCATCACTCTTCTCGTCGCTCTCGAAGGCTCGGAAGATGCTGTCGGACGCTGATGTGGTGCATAGCGGCACGAGGCCACCGGTGAGTAGCTTGGCGTTGCAGATCACGTCCGGGTCGACGTCGAGGAAAGAGGCGGCAGAGAAGCGGCCTAGGCGAGTGAGACCCGTGAAGACCTCGTCGAAGACGACGGGGAGACCGCTCCAAGTGTTGACGTCCGCATCGATTGAGGAGGCAGACCCAGTTGCGGTGCCGAACAGCTCCGGATGTTTCCGTACAACCTTGACGAGAGTGCGTTGGAAGAGCGGGTCTCTGTAGAGTATTAGTCGACTGGTGAAGGGTATTAGAATAGACTGACTTACGCCATAATCATGCCGCCAGCTCCAAGGATAACGGGTTCCATCACCAGAGCACCAAACTTGCGGCCCTGGTCCCGAAGACGTTCCAGGACCTTGACAATGTACGTCTCGTAGGCTTTCTGCTGATCTGCTTGCTCCCTGCCAGTGACGTCGAAGACTTCAGACAAGGTGCTGAACTTTTGGCCATTACCCAGGTCCTTTCTCAAAACCTCGGGAATCTGGACTTCCCACTCGCCATCTTTGCACATAACAAAGGGGTAGTCAAACCAAAAGCCCTTACCCTCGTACCACTCGACCTTCTCGTTGAAGACCGACGGCTCCGTCGAGTCCATGGCGCCCATCGTATCGCCGTGATAGCTGCCCTTCAGACCGAGTATCTCAAGCCTGTCGCTGGCTTCCCAGCCGTACCGCACCCTCGCGGCTCGCAGCCCCATCTTGACGGCGACCTCCATGCCGGTACTGCCGTTGTCGGAGTAAAAGACGCGAGACAGGCGCGGGTTCCGCAGCCCCACGAGGAGATTCTCGGCGAGGGCCAGGGCGGGCTCGTGGACCGCCGAGGCGAACATGACGTGTCCGTAGCGGCCGGCGGCGTACGACGCCGCGAGCGTCAGCTTCGGGTTCGCGTGGCCCAGGCCCTGCGTCCACCACGACGACGACCCGTCGAAGGAGGGTTGCAGCAGGGCCTGGTCATCCGGCGTGCTCCGGCTCTGCGGGACCAGGGTCTGGAAGTTGTCGCCGTGGGCGGAGTCGATGGCCGTGATCTTCTCGGGGGTCAGGTTCTTGTGCTGCGTGAAGGGGTACCAGATGATGTCGTGCGCGTCGCGGGACATGGACTCGAGGCGCGAGATGCGGGCGAGGTGGCGGTCGTGCAGGTGTCGCAGGGTGTCCTTGATCACTCCGCCGGAGCTCACCTCGTCGTAGTACTGAGACAGCGCTTTCGCGTCGACCGCGGCGTCCTCGGCGCGGGCCGGGGGCTGCTCGACGGAGGTGACGGGGATGCCGTGTCCTTTGGCGAAGTAGTCGGTCAGGTAGGAGTAATTCTGGTACTGGTCGTCACGGAAGAGGAGAATCGATTCGACGTCGTAGCCGCGGAGCTTGAGCGACTCGAACGCGGAGATGGTCTGCGAGATGCCGCCGAGTTTCGAGTCGCCGATGAAAACGACGGGGATCCGGAGTGGGGCGTAGAGGTCGGCCTGCGGGGTCCCGGACGGAGCCGGCGAGTGCACGCCGCCGGCCGTTTCGACGAAAAGCCACCCGGGCCCTTCGGCGACGGTGCGGGACGCGCAGTCGTACAACTTCTTCAAAACTTCTCCATCGGACGGTGTTGGCTGCCAAAAAAAGAAGGATGTTTCAGCAACGGAACGGTTGTCATGTTGCATTGGCTAAAATTAGCATACTCACCTGTTTCGACACCTGAGCGGCGAGATGTGGACTCGCGGGGATCTCAAACTGAAACAGCGTCGTCTTGTTGACTCCGGTCGTGAACCTCCCGATGTGCCTAACAAAGGTGAGTTAGTCAAAAGCGAACTTTCATCGAGATTGACGCTATTGCCATTCTATTTCCAGAATTAGTTGAGATGGCCAGTGTGCAGATAGACGAGAAAAGAAAAAAACCGGGGTGATCCGTTGAGGAGTTGAGTGAGGGTGGGAACTTACACGCATCATCGGCTTCAGACAACGGGCCCGTCGAGACGGGCTTCAGGAAGGACGTCTGCTCATTCGGCCACAGCTTGCGGGCCGCGTTGCACAAAACCGTGGAGAAAATCGTCTTTCCGACGTCGGTATTGGCGCCGTAGATCTGGTATGCTCTGAGAGAGCGCCAGAGCAGGGCGCCGACGGGTGCCATTGAGGGCGTCGGTCAATGCCAAAAGCCCATCAAAGACAAAAGACGGTCAGTCGCGGCTGAAAGCAAGTGCAGCAAGACCAATTGATGAGTTCCCGAGTCCCGTTTGCTGTCAGCGCAGCAAGCAAGTCGCCTGAAATGAGTGGAAGAAGAGGTGTCTCAACACGGCAGCTCCGTGGAGCCCGTGGCAATGGGGGAAAAAGGAGGAGACGGGGCGGGGTACGGAGTTGCTGCTGCGGCATTTGTTGCGCCGAGAAATGGGGCAGCGCAGCGGCTATCAAAGGGGGAAAAAAAGGAAAACTTGTTGAGTTTGTGACTGTGTGTCACTTACTCAGGAGGAGGAGGAGGAGTCACCAAATTGGATTTCTCAACGGTGCGGCCCGGTTGACAGCGGCGGTGGGGTTGAGCTTGCATGGATCTCGCATTCGCGCTATTGAGATCTACTCCGGATGTAAGGGGAAAATTCCCTCGTCTCTCAACTCTCGAATGCCGAGGTTGTTTGTTTGCTCGATGCGGTGGTCCCCTCTTTTTGACACAATTGACATTTCCCGCAAGGAGAGAACCCCAACCAAACTCGTATCTCAAACCATGCCGGCAAGCGACCGGTTGGACGGCGTTTTCGCGGCGCTCCTGGCCCGCCGGGAGGCCAAAAGCCAGCTCCGGCGGCTGACGCTCGTCCCGCCCGGCAGCGCCGACTTCTCGTCCAACGCCTACCTCTCGCTGTCGACCCACCCGGAGATCCAGCGCCGGTACCTCGCCCGCATCCAGGCCCACCTTGACCCGGCCGGCGGTGGTCTGCGGGACCGCGGCGCCCACGCCCACGCCCCGGCTCTGCTCGGGTCCGGGGGGTCTCGACTATTGGACGGTAACATGGCGCTTGCAGAGTCGTTAGAAAGCAAGATCGCCGCTTTCCACGGCCACTCGGCGGGTTTGCTCTTCAATTCGGGATTCGACGCCAACGTTGGCCTGTTCAGCTGCGTCCCGCAGCCCGGAGACGTCATCGTGTACGACGAGCTCATCCATGCCAGCGTGCATGATGGGATGAAGATGTGCCGGGCCTCGAGGAAGATTGCGTTTGCACATAACGCCGTCGAACCAAATGAAATCACTGCGGATGGCCGAGTCTGGAACGAGGCGGCGGATAGTCATAGAGGAAACCGCAGCTTGAGCGAAGTACTCTCGGCAGTGCTGGCCGGCAGAGAAGGGAGGGATATAAGAGAGGGACACAGTAATGTGTTCGTTGCCGTCGAGGGGGTTTATAGCATGGATGGAGACGTTGCGCCCTTGAAAGAAATCGTCGAGTGCGTCGAAAGGCTATTGCCGCAGGGGAATGGCTTGATTATTGTGGATGAGGCCCATTCAACAGGTCTCTTGGGCGAAAAGGGCCGGGGACTGGTTTGTGAGCTAGGCCTGGAAGACAGAGTTTGGGCACGAGTCCACACGTTCGGGAAAGCCATGAGTTGCGCCGGAGGTAGGTTGCCATTCTTGATGAACATTTGTGCACCCATTTACTGACAGTTCGCAGCAATTGTTCTATGCTCACAACTAACTCGCTCATACCTCATTAACTATGCGCGAAGCCTCATCTACACCACTGCGATGCCGTATACATCACTCGCCAGCATACAAACTACATATGACTTCATCATGAGTGGCCAGTCTGAGCCGCTACTTCGTCACTTGTGGTCTCTCATTGACCGCACACATCAACTGCTTCTGGACATCTGCAGCCAGCATCAACCCGAGCCGGCCCTCCTAAGCCTCACGCCTGGAAAACCCAAGTCGCCGATTATACCCCTGTTTACGTCCAATCCGCGAGGTTTGGCGCAGTACTGTCAAGAACGGGGCTTCATGATCCGCCCGATCGTTGCACCCACGGTTCCGAAGGGCAGCGAGCGGGTGAGGATATGCCTCCACGCCGGAAATAGTGTTGAACAGGTTGAGGGGCTGGTTTCCGTCATTGAAAGCTGGCTTGTGGCCCAGATGAGTCAGGCTGAGAACGAGGCTCAGAGGTTCGAGGCGACGGCGATTGCAGGGTTGAAGTCCAGGCTTTGATGGACTTACGGCGTTCGAACTGAGATACTAGACGGAATAAAAGGAAAAAGAGCATAAGACATATTGAACAAACATACGAAATGAACCGAAGGTCGGCATGTCAAAAGAGTATTTACGAAAGTTTATTAGAGACAAGCTGTCTCACATATTCTCCAAAATTCGAGCCTCAAACGCGGCGCGCCCCTGACTAATTATCTCAAGCCAAGAGGAACTGACCCAAGCACACAACGACTATGGACGTCCACATCCATGTAAGCCCGTGGGCAGTTTCGGTTGCTGAGCTTCTGCCGGGAGGAAGAGTGACTGGAGGCGTGGAGTTACCTCTGCCGCCGCCGCCGCCAGCAGTACCGTTTCCTCTCCCCTTTCCTCCGCCAGGCATCGTGCTGTTGCCCTTGCCCTTACCTCCTTTGCCTTTGCCTTTTCCTCCGCCGGTCTCAGTGCCATTGCCTTTCGCGCCTCCGTGTTCGCCCTTGCCCTTGCCCTTACCCTTTCCACCTTCTCCGTTGCCTGTGCTGTTGCCCTTGCCTTTACCCTTGCCTCCTCCATGTCCCTTCTCAGTTCCATTCTTCTTGGTCTCCATCTCCATCTGGAATCGAGCGAGCGCGCCATCCAGACCATTGGCAGACGTGACCTGAGCTGGAGGCTTGGGTGGCGTCGCTTGTGAGTTGACCCTCTTCAACTCTACGCTGGCCTTTTGAGCATCCGTCGCAGGAGTTTCGATGAAGGGGATCATGGGAGCGAGTGTTGCGCAGTTGTCTTGCTGAGCGATGGGCATTCCCTCCATCGTACCAGTGTTGTTCTGGAACAAGAGTCTCTGCTTGCCATCAACAGTCCACACCTGCCATTCCGGCATGCCTGCCTGGATCTTGGCAGCATTGGGGTCAAGAGTGCGGATGAAGCTGGCCCAGTACGCCTGAGTCAACGGCACGATGGGTGCGTTGGTCGTCGAGTAACTCTTGGGCGGAGCGCCGTCGGTGTTGTTGGGGCCGAAGACACCGTTCAACTCGACGGTGTGATAGGCACCAAAGCCCAGAGCCTCCTGCTCGTCGTCGATGGGGCCGTAACGGTAGTTGAATGTCTTCACACCGTCACGAGCCTGCGCATCCTGGAAGATCTTGGTGATGCAGTGCGCTCTGAAGTCACCGTGGGCGGTCGCAAGCTGACGCCACAACTTGCCGGACTTCGGGAATACAGGCTGCTGGACATCGAGATAGGTTTGTTGGAGAAGAGCCAGAGACGCATTGCTGAGAGACTGGGTGGCTTGGTTGTTGATCGTCTTGAGAGCGTCAGCGGTGTTGTCAGTACTCTGCGGCACGTTCTTGGTTCCTTCGTCAGTGCAAGTGCCGGCGATGGTTGGGACCTTGAGGTATTTGCCCTCAGCGAATCGTTGCAGAGTAGGAGCCTTGACGAGGTCGCCGTCGAGGTTGGGGTTGAACTGGCACTCTTCCGTCTGCAAAGCCTTCGCATCGAGACCGCGGAGACAGGCAAGAGAATCCGCCTGCTTATTGCAGCCGGTAGCGTTCGTCAAGCAGTTGTACTGTTCTTGGCCCTGTTCAAGCGTACGGACAGTCGCGACCGAGACCGACTCCATGATGGCACCCTTGATCAGGCCCGGGTCGTTGTCCCCGAACGCGGCGAGGAGGAGGGCGACGGACGTCGCGCCGGCGGAGTCTCCCACAGCCACCATCTGATCGGGGTTTCCCCCGAAAGCCGCGGCGTGCTGCTTGAGCCATTTCAGGCCCTGGATCTGGTCCTTCAAACCGTTGTTCATGCTCGCGCCCGCCTGCACCTCCTTGCTCTGCAAGAAGCCGTACGGCCCGACGCGGTAGTTGACCTGGACGACGAGCATGTTTCCGAACCTGGCCAGGTCGCTGCCGTTGAAGTTCGCGTTGGAGAGGGACTGGAAGCCTCCGCCTTGGATGAAGTACATGACCGGCAACTTCGATTCCGGGGTCGCGTTGGACGGCGCGAAGATGTTGACGAACAGGCAGTCCTCGTCCGTGGTGAAGCGCTTGTTGGGCTTCATGGTGAAGTCCGACGCACTACGGGCCAGGCATATTGGGCGAAACTATGGGATAGTCAGTTCAAGAGTCAATACGCAGAGCCAACTGTGGAAGTCTAACCTGGGAGTTGTCGACGACGTCGGTTGTGTTGGGAGGATCAACAGGAGCGGCAAATCGAAGCTGGCCCGTCGGCGGCGCCGCAAAGCGAACCCCGAGCCATCGGGTCGCACCACTTGGCTCCGCGACGCCCTGGAGTTTAGTATAGCCAAGGTCGACGAGCGGGTCAACCGCCTGGACCTGGCCGACGATGGCGGCCGAGAGAAGAGAAACGAAGGATTGAGTTGAGAAACGCATTATTACAGATAGAGAACGACTAAAAAGGAAATAATAAATAGTACGGTGTACCAGACGGTCATACCAACAACGAACGGGCTCAACATCGTCTGAAAGAGATTAATTGCGGCGTCCTGTCATCTGTTATACAGCATGCCACTCTCGACCCAGCACGACGAGATGGACCGGGTTATTCTTGACTCGGGCTGCGACCGTCTGCGCCCCCGGACGGCGAGTTGAAGGGCGCGTCCCGCGGGCCCTACGGACTTCTTTCTGGGGCGTCGCGGGGGGTTTCAGACGGGTTTGATGCCATTTGTCGTGAGGTCTCGTTCCAGACACCAAACTCAATAGGACGGGGAGGCCGGGATCCCCGGACGATGATTTTCGTCAAGCGGTAGCGAAATGTGATTGGGACGAGTGCCGCGTTTGCCCCCCTTGGGGAAGTGCAGTACTACTTTACCCGCAGAATAGACTTTCGTCCCAAGTCGCCCTGCGTCGATTGCTCTCGTCATGGTGGTCGTCTCTCTCTCCGGTTGATATCTCATAAGACGAACGCTCCCCTGGTCGGGGGTTTCACGTGGGCAGGTATTGCCCAGTCAGGCAATGTCATGCAACCATGTCAGGTCGCATCGCATTATGCCACGCCGACAGATCGGACTGACAAGATCCATGGGCCATCCTCCGCGCCTTATGGTACGCGCCTTGGTCGAAGGCCGTCCGTCGGATCTTTCCTTGGAAGTTGGGGGGGAAGATCCCAGGTTTTGGTCTGAAGTCGAAGTGGCTGAGGAGACGATGACTTTCGGGTGCTCTCAACTCCAGTCGTTAGTACCACATAGCGTGGAAGTTTGCTGTATGTGCTTCTATTTACAGCTCTAGCTTGAATATGTACAGCGAATGAAGATTGAAAAACAGATGCTCTGCTTCTACTGTAGTCGAGCTTCAGCTGTTTGGTCTGAACTACGCACGATCACTCGTAGACGTAGCAGAACGGTCCTCCGACTGTGCTCATCAGGTCCCCGAGCCTCGCGGGTCCACCGAGGGGTGAAATATCGAGAGTATCGTCCACGGTGACGTTTCGGCTTGGCGGGTTGTTTTGCAGCGTTTCGGTGCCGAAAGCCTCCTTCAAACAGGCCAGGGTCAGTTCGAATTCGATGAAACTTCATTACGCGCAGCTCCTTCGTTGGAGAATCGGGAAAACCAAATGAGGAAAGACATACCTGTCGGTTGGCGAAGTCCTGCATCTGCCAAATCCAGTAGATGCGGTCGACCTGGGCATGGTGGAGGTAGAAGGCCGGCTCGCCGGGCGAGATGAACGGATCCGAACCGGGATCACCTGGTATTATTTAGTATTACTACCCTCCACGACGGGACGAGTTCTGATTCCTTACCGCCAATGGTGTAATGTCCGCCGCCGTGAACTCCGAGCTCGACACCGGGCACGTAGCGGTCGTCGCCCTGCATGACGGCCTGGAACCACTCGACGTTGTCGTTCTCCAGGACGAGGCTGGTGACGTTGCGGAACGAGTTGTACCGCTGGGCGATGTGCTTGTTGAGGTCGCGTCTCAGGCAGCGGGGGTGGTCGTCCGTGGGCCTCTCGGTCGAGTTGAAGGTCGGCGAGCCGTACTGCCAGAGGAGCCGGGGGCCGACGTGGACCGTCATGTCGGCGAACGGGCCGCTCTCGACGCAGCCGCCGCCGGAGCCGGGCTGGAGCTTCACGGTGGTGTTGGACCGCGACTGGAGGATCTGCATCCCCTCGTGGGGGATGAAGGCTCCGTTGCCGCCCATGGAGGTCTCGGACCCGTCGAATACCGGGGACGCGGCCGGGTCGTTGACGTCGAGACTCCAATCCCAGTAGGGGAAGATTCCTGTTCAGCCAACGAATCAGATTAATCATCGGATGGCCTGACTAGGGACCTACCCTGATATCCACAGACGGAACGCAGCTTCTGCTCATACGTCCATGTGAAGAAGCGGTGCCACAGGAGGAAGTTCGCCTGTCATACGAAGGTATTAGTAATCCATGAGTCTTGCTTGTTAATGGAAGAAAGAAGTTTCACGCTACTTACCGTAACGTGAATTCGCGATGTCTGGTTGAGATGTATCAATACGAAGTCATCGTAGCCGGACTTCGCAGCGGGAAGCTCAACGGGGTCAAGCAAGCTAGGAGAGGCCTGGAGGCATTGGACCGCCGCAACGAAAGACTTTCGGTCTTCGACGGACAGCTTTCTCCTGCAATTCGTACTCAGTAAGCTGCTGAAGAACAACGATGTAAACTGTATTTCTTACCACTCCCTTCGCACTTGAACCTTCTCGGGAGAGCAGGTGGAGTTGAGACCCGAGCCCGAGTTCAACGCCCGAGCAGCTCTGAGGGCATCAGCGCTCAGCTGGGACAGGGCTTCGCCGTTGTCGATCGCGGCCTGAGAGAAGTTGTAGGAGCCAGGAGCAGCACTCGTGACGGCGGCTTGGGCCGCCACGAGGAGCCACAGGCAGTGCTTGAGGACCGCCATGATGTCAGAGTCGCTTCTTCGGATGAACCGCCAAAAAGCCAAGACTGCACACGCGAACTCTGCGCTCCCTCTGAATCTGAATAGTAATCGCAGCTGACTACATGAGCTTTATGTTCATTCTGGTTCTTGAGAAGCCATCCGAAGACGGCAGCCTGCCGGTTGATCTTGCCAGGTTCTTTCACTGGAGCATTTCAGGGATGGTTCTGCTCGGTTAGGGCCTTTTATCCAGCCCTGTGAGGACATCGTGAGCCTGACATTGGCCAGTCTGATCAGAAGGCCATCCGAGCCAGGTTTCCGGGTTCCATGTAGATGGATCGGGAAGCCTAAGCTGCCTTGGTCAAATGTTGTTCAATGGGGCCCATGGTGCAAAGTTGGTCCGAACGAGGATGCATCATGCCGTGTCTAATTGGGGCATCTCCAAAGCCAAGACGTCGTCGTGCCAATCGTGACGGGTTAGTTGGAGGAGCCTTAATCTAATTTGGCTATCGATATCAAAGTTAAATTTGGTATCGCCACATGGGGCCCATACGTAGCTTGTTAAAAACAACCACATCCTCGTTCTCGGCTGCTGAATGTCAGCAATGACAAAACCACGCTAGACTACGGCGCTCCACGGGTCCTGACTTCACACACTGGGAGTGACTTGAAATCCATATTTTGATCTCTAAAGACGTATATTGTCACCGCTTATTGCTGGTCCTATCTTCAGCCTGCCAGGTTTGTTTTGGAGTGGATCCATCACGAGTCAGACGCAGTTATCATATAGGGTCGACCAAGGAGTTGAGCTTCGGCACTTGACTTCACCTTTGTTGACGGGAAATCAAGGAAGCCGGATTGATTCGGTAGCTTGGAGCAGCTTGGAGAGTTTTTGTTTCCCTGAGTTGATAGGAACATGTGTATGCCTCTGGAGTTGTAAAGCGGCATTGGCCTCGAACAGAAGTTGACGTATCTTGACGTCGAAGACCATCCTGTTGGCCCCCGCAGGACGGTCTGAATTTTTCGGGATCAGCAGATCTGATAAGATGCTCGCTGGGGCTTGTGGAGTTGACTTCGCTCAAATCCCGATGATCTTCGCGACAGGCCGGGGTTTTGTGTCCCTAAACCAAGGACAGGCTGTGGACTTCGCTTGACGAGTCACATAATTCTCGTGTAATACCCAGTCCTGACAAAAAGGGAAAAGAATACACGAGATCGATGACATTTCTGCGCCAGAGCGAAAGATCGTGATTCGGTGCCTGGTCATGATATGCATTACCCTAAAACCATTACAATTACAAACTCCGCCCATGCAAGCGTACACATACATGCTAGATTTTTGTGAACCACCCTTCGCCCTTTTTCTTCGTCTTGACTATCCGCGCCAGTGCCAGGAAGAAAGTCCCGACCATGAGGCAACTGGCCGCATACGCCTGGGCGCCGTAGTATCGACCGCCGCTGGCGGTGATGATCGCTCCCGCTATGGGCGGCCCGGTCAACACCGCAAAGCTGACAATCGTGAAGATCATTCCGATCCGCGTGCCCTGCTTGCTCGGATCCGTCGTCAGGGCGCTGACGCCCGCGGGGAACAGGGCCTGCACCGCGTTTCCCACGATGCCGAAGATGACGCTCCAGGCGTAGAGGCCCGCTGGGGACTTGACGGCGATCCAGCAGTACGTCAGAACGCCGGAGAGGAAGGCCATCGGGGTGAAGACCGTGATGGTGCCGACTTTGTCAGCGAACCAGTTGGGGCCCAGGCGTCCGACGAAACCGATTCCGTTGAGAATCAAGAGTAGGTTGAGGGAGTCTGGATAGGAGAAGCCGAGTTCGTCTCGACTGAACGAGGCGGCGTAGTAGAAGGCGAAGTAGACTCCCATGAAAGACTGGCAGGCGGGTCTGGTCAATACATTGTGCGCAGATATTGTTTGTGGATTTTCGGTTGACTTACGAAGAACCCCCCGGCGGCATAGAAGGAGTATTCTAGCTCCTTGAAGGCTGTCAAGTCCACCATCTGGGCCTTTTTCCGTGGCGGCAGTCGAGGCTTCAAGAAGATGAAGCCGATGGTCAGAGTAGCGAGCTGAATGAAGCCCAGGGTACGCATCGCCCAGGGGAAGCCGACCTGAGGCAGCATCTGGCGGATCGTACTAGGAAAGACCAAGCCGCCAGAAGCACTACCTACGGCCGCAATCCCAATCGCGAGAGCTCGTTTCTTGTCAAAGTACGTGGACAGCACCGCCAACGTCGGACAGAACGCAAGACCGTTGCCCAGACCGACACAGACACCGTGGGAAAGAAGGAGCTGCCAGTACTGCGTGCACCATGAGGTTGCGAAGATTCCAAGCAAGATGAGGAAACAGCCACAGAGGTACAGAGGTCGAAAGTAGCCTGCGTCGGTAAATCGTCCGGAAAATGCGCCGACGAAGAAGAGTAAGAAGACTTGGATGGAACCGATCCAAGCCACGTCTGAAGGTGGCCGCTGGAGCAGTTCGACATAATATGTTTGGAAGACTCCCCAGGAGTTGATGAAGCCCCTGTGATGGCAATGTTAATCTTCACGTTCGTGGTAATTGAACATTCACGAGTGATGAGACCGAACGTACCATGTATCCATGAAGATGAAATGAGCAGCCATTGCTGTATCGAAGGAAAACAATTAGCTTTGCAGTTTTGGCAAATGAATCTAATCCATGATCGCACTTACCTGCCATCCAAGCAGCGTAACCGCCATCGGGTGGAGGGCCAGGTTGTTTTGTTGGTACTGATGTAATTCGACTCAATACACGACCGACGCGGCTTTCTGGGACCGCTGCTTCTGCGTCCACGACACCATCGTTCCGCGACGAGTCCGATCTCGTCTCTTTGTCCGCGCTATCCATTCCAGCGGTTTGCGCGTCTCGCGTTGTCGTTGACGGATGTTTTCTGGTGGCGTCATACAATTCGCGACAATCGGGAACGTTTTCCGGTGTGCTTCATTGAAAGCTCGACGTCGTTTCACTATGTTGCTGAGTGAGTTGAGTGAGTTGTCTTGAGCTTCGAATGCGTCTTGGCGGGTCCTTTGCTTATGTTGTCATTCTTTCAAGTTTTGAACTACCGCTTACCGAGGTTGGTAGGACTGCAAGGGCTAAGAGAAATAAGTCATACTTGATGATTGCATCCCCCGCTCGGTCTGTTCCGCGTTAGTCATCTTGTCGCGAAGCGCGAAAGACAAACCCCGGCTTTTCAAATCCCTTACGTGAATGATTTATGGTCTCGGCCCGGTACCGGTCGGTGGACCAACCAGATGCCGACGAGCTACCGTTTGGTCCACATTTGACCGGGAATAGCCCGGAGTCAAGCGGCGCCAGCGGGAAACTATCCGCTCTTCCGACTTGAGTTTCCTTTGTCAACAATAAATCCGTCATGTTTAAGCTTACAATAACGACTCTTAAAGTTCTTATATTCTTCAGCAAGTTTTCCAAAGTTTGGTTGTAACTTAGTGAAGCTGTAAGAAAGTATCATGAGCCACAGCTGTTAAACGCCATGTTCGAAGCTGCAAAAAGCTAAATGCACGGCTTTTGAACAGAATATACAGATGTGTATTTCTTTGCCGAAATCTCAGTGTTCAACCCAGATGATTGCATGTGCGGTTTGACATGAGCATCTGTCATGGCGGCCATGCTCCCGCCTAGTTTCGCGTCAGCAATTGTTGATTAGTGTGTCACATGTCACCGTTTAACGACGCTGGACTTTGACTCAGTTGTGTCACCAGACCCGAAATCGCAGACTTTCCGCGGAGAAACGGAGGCGACTAGTCATAGTGTCAAATTCATCGGACCCAACAAAGTTGTCAAGCCAAGGGCGCAACACTTCATGTTTTCCTTTTTTATTTCCCATAACACCCGCACCATAAAGGGAATCAATTAATAAAAAGACAACAAGAAAAACAGAAGTAGTAGCAGTATGTAATGATAGATTGAAGTAATTCTTCTTCCAAATTTCATTTATCACATCATCTCTTGATACGCAGGCTACACCAGCAATGCATACTGAAACCTAAATTGTCCTGGTTTAATTACCTCATTCAACTTTCTTGTTACTTCCTAGGAGACTCAGTTGCGCTGTCTGTGTCAATTAGCTACATAAGATAGTACTTTGTGGAATAACGGCCACTAGCAACTGCAGTAGGCCTGGTAAATATCAAGTTCATTTTTTTGGTATTCTGAAGCAACTGGAAAAGAACATTATGGGAGACTTCGATCATATCAAAGCACAGTTTGTTGTATTCGTTCGCTTTCGTCTGTTCTCGAGTGTTCATCTAGGCATCATAAATGTCTTCAATGTTGGCTTATCACCGGCGGTTACTTGTCAGGACGATGGAAGTAATAGTTTTTAGACGATCTAGACCATGTGAAATTGCAAAAAAGAAGCTGGCATGAATGAACTGGAATAGCTGTATTCAGGAACATGTCAATACGCCTTATTGAAACTCCGGACGGTCACGTTACCCCTCAGCACAATAACACATTCTATTGCGTTGCGTTACTGAAGTCACTCAAGCAACGACTGTCTGTGAAATATCTTCGAGGCCGACTGAGAAATTGTCTTTGGAGTTGAATGGCAATTTTACGCAATGTCGCTTCTGCTTGTTAGATTTATGCCCTAAACAGAATTTTTACGCAAAAGACCGTTCGTTGTCTTAGCTCATTACGTTATGCGACAAGAAAGCCGTTCTAATTGTGATTTTCTATGTCTATTCTGAATTTGAGGCTATTTGATTACCCTGGTATGAAACTCATATCGAGCTTTGATGAGATTTGCACATTAAGTTCCGGCAGCTTTGAGTCGGAGCCGGGAACTCGGTCTAGAACCGGGGGCCGGCTGACGGTGCGGGTCCCGGAGACATGCATTCCATCCCCCGAGTCCTAACACAACGCCAACCGAAAACGGACATGCGTATTTCTCAGTTTCGCAAAAAAGTGCCTGAGGAACATGTTGGCTTCAACCCCCGCAGGAAGTATTTAATTCGCCCACACATCCGCCCACGCGAACAAGTTAGGTACCAACAAGACAGATAAGATACTCTAGTTCGAACCCGACCTTCACGACATTGCGTGATGCAGCAGGGGTTCCCGAACGGGAAACACGTGTTCCAGAGCTTCTCATTGGTCCGGTTAACTAAGAACACAAGTCACTAAAAGCTGTGATTGGCCTGTTCAACGAAGGATCGTAATCCTTGAACGCCGAGTTCAATAGTTTTCGGTATCCTCCGTCGGTTTTTGTCTACGGGTGGAGTTGTTCATCTCAGGGGTCTTGAAGGGATTCATATCCCACGCCGAGTCACATGCGTCCACTCTGAACGTCAAACCACCCGCCGCCCGCGCCAGTCGGCTGCATCTCTGAGTCTTTTCGCGCGTCCTGTTGTCTCGTACATTGCCCGATTTGAACAAAGAGTTTCCTCCAGTCACCTGTTTCAGAGGGTTCTTCAGAAGATGGATGCCAACAAGTCCACGCCGGGCCCAACCTTGATTAGCCGGAGCTCGTCCCGATCGCAGTCGCTGAGCCCAGACACTGGCTCCGAGGAAGGGTATGTGTCTCTCCTTAGTCAAATCAGACGACGTCTGGGTCCGTGTCATGGACGATCCGTCCCGTCAGCCCGGGTCTTAGACTTGGTGAACCCTGAAACATAATGGAGCAAGTGCTCAGATCCAGCTGTGATTTGCAAAAAGGAACCCCATACTAACCAGCTGGGGGAAAACCGGTAGGCCCGCGCAGAAGGGCCAGGTCCTGGTCTTCTCGTTGTCGAACCGCCCTAAACAAAGCCGAGCGAGCGCACCCAAGAGCCGCAACGGCTGTAGAGAATGCAGGTATGTACACGCCGTTTGCATATGCAACCCGCCCCAAGTTTGCCCCCTTCGAGACACACTCCCCCTTATCCCGTTGGTAGCGTCGGACTCACGTGGCAAGCACAGGCGACGCCACATCAAGTGCGACCAGGCCAGACCGTACTGCATGAAATGCACAAAGTCCGGCCGAGAATGCGACGGATACCTGGACTCGGCCTCTCGCGCTCTGCCGGCCAAGCAGGGAGGAGGAGCAGGAGCGGCGGTGGCCCGTCGGAATTTAAAGGTGCTCCCCACCACAGATACCCGCATATTCAAGATGCTAGGCTACGAAACCATGCTCTTCGGTCAGCAGAGCGACTGGGAGTCGTTCCAGACCTTCGTGCTCTCCGTCGAATCGGGGGACACGCTCGTCATCGACAACACGTCCATGATGACCCCCCAGTACGCGACGAACGGGGCGGACTCGACCGCCGTCCGCCAGATCTGCTGCGGGATCGGCACCCTGTCCAAGTCCTTCCAGGTCGTCGCGGAGGAGGAAATTAACACGGCCGAATACCGCCGCGCGCTGGAACACTACGGTCGTGGGGTGCGCGCCATCTTCAGCCTAAAGCCGACGACGACCACCCTGCCCAGCACGATCCTGGCGTCTCTGCTTTTCGAGTGTTTCGAGTGGATGGCCGGCCACACGGAGGCCACCATCAAGCACCACAACCACTCCGTCGCCATGATGTGGCAGTACGTCGACTTGTTGATAGAGGAGCAGGGGGTCCCGCTGAAGCGTCTGAACCTGTCGGAAATGGAGCAGGCCATGTTCGACACGCTGGAGCGCCTGGACACGCTTCCGTGGGTCGAGGGCTTTGGCGAGAACGAGAGGATCAAGACCTCGTCCCCGGCGCGGAGGTTCCCGCACGGGTGCCGGCACCGACTCGACATGGACGAAATACCGAAAAGCTTCAACAGCACGCAGCAGGCCTTCACCTGGTGGCATTTCACGCAGCACAACATGGCCCACTCCCTCCACCCCCTGAAAACCTCACAGGTCGCCGATAGCGAAAAGGCAGCTGCGTACGACGAGTGTGCCGCTCTGTTAGAGACATGGCACTCCTCGTTCATGCCCCTCTTGCTCCACGCCAAGCAGCACCGGAGCAGTCACGGCTCCAGGTGGTCGCGCGCCATGATCCTCGAGTCTCTGTACGTCGAGACCATCTCGGCGCTCCACAGCCGCCACAAGCAGAACTCGAACGTGCTGCCGGCGGTGCAGCCGATCTACAGGGACCTCATAGCCATGTCGAGGCAGATGGCCGGGGAGAAGCCGCTCAACGGGATCGAGACGCTGGGGAGAGAAAACTCCATCATCCGGCCGATCGTTTTCGTGTTGCTTAAATGCAGGGACCCGGACATTGTGCGAGAGTCCAAGGCCGTGCTGGAAAGTCTTCAAGGCGGCATCAACATGGCGTGGACGATGCTCTTCTCGATGAATAATCCGAAGAAGACGAAATCTATTGTCTTCTGCGACAGGGCCTGGGGCTGGTACTTGACGACCAGCGGTTGCAGCTCTGGAGCTCACATATTTGACGGCATACTTTGAGACATGATGATCTGTCTGGCGTTTGACGGGCAGGGTTTCTGTGAGATTTGCCGCCGCCTTCGAGTTGCGTCTTCGAGAACCTCAATACATGTGATTACGTCAGGGGGGTAATGTATCGATTGCGGGTAGTTACATAGAGTAGAAGGTCCCACATGGTAATCATAGTCAGGGGTATCAATGTAATTAGAATAATCACTAAAGTCTACCCTCCACAACTTTTTAATCTCTTATTCCATGTCTGCAAAACTTCGTCTTTCACTCTCATATTTCCTCACCCGCCTTCTGTCGTGTACTTATGACCTTACGTCCTTGACATAATGGAAGTTATTTACCTCGAACTGAGCAATATTCTTGCAATTATTGACTATCACGAAGTTGTCAGTAATAACCCGATGAGTTCTTTGCTCTGAAGAACTCGGTCCACTCCTTTCTGTTCGTTCTCTTCATCGCAACGCCCCATGGAACCACTGAGAAAGTATGTGTTTTAGGAAATGCCCAGACCCAGCGACTGACACCGAGGACATTTCAAATATTATACCCAAATTGAGACAACAAACTTCCTGCAATCTTGCGGCACAGTATTATAGACGCAAAGCATCGGACTCTACTGCATCCTGGCCGAGAAACGTCACCCGCCCCCACAGAGATATCAGACTACCAGCGTTTCCACACGGCCCGAGCCTCGGAGCTTGGCAAGCCGGACGTGACTGTTCGACTTTGATAACGCCGGTCAACGCGTTCCGCAAAACAGCTACCTTATCGCCCTGCTTTGGTCAAATAGCAGCATCCGTCAGTCAGCCGGTTTTCAGATACGCTTAACCCCGGCGAGTCTCCGATGCCCGCGAAGCTTGCGCGGGGAAGCGGAGTCGCCAAGTGATTGGACACCGCCAGTCCGGCCGTCGGCGACACGAACCGAGATAGGGCAAACGGACGGGATACATTATCGGAACCAGTTGATCGTCGGTTGCTCGAAGGATTTCGAAGAGTCATCGTTATTGATCACGGAAAAGGCCGATGACTCCGTTTTTACATACAATTCGATGCATGCGGGTAGAATCCCCATGTCAGCTCTGCAGCAAATGGGCGCGACGAGAATGGAAAGATTGCCGCAAAGAGGGGAAGAGTACGTACGACGCTATCGTCTAAGTCGTCGTATATTTAAGGCTACGTGAGATTAAAGAGAAACCTCGCCCACCTTTGTTGTTTACTCACGGAAGTTCTGGTCTCTTCGCAGCTTGTCGAGCTAATTCCATTTGGTATAATGGCTTCCTGGTTCCGCGCTGCCATCACGCTGGCTTTGGCCGCCGCTGCTTCGGCATCTCCCATCGCCAGGTCGAACGTGCATGTATCTAGAAATGACTTTGACCTGGAATGGTTCTCGACCAACTCCTCCCTCCCCAAGGTCTTGTACGTCAAACCAGCTGGCACACCCCATCCTCGTCTCGATGTTGACTCCCGCGAAGAATCTACAGCACCGGCGGAACCATCCTCTCAGCCTCGAATTACAGCCGCCTCGACAACGTCGCGTACGGCTACGGCGACGGCCCTTCCCCGCGGGACCTGATCGGAAACGTCTCCGAAGTCCTCGACGTCGCCCAGCTGGCCGTCGTGGAGTTCCCGGCCACGAGCGGCAGCGCGGGTCTCAACTCGTCGCTCTATCTCAACATCAGCCAGTACGCTAACAAGCAGCTCTGTGCTGAGGATAGTGACATCGCGGGGGTCATCATGTTTCACGGGACGAATACCCTCGAGGAAACGGTAAGCTTGAAAAGGATGACTGGAAGCCAAGTCGAGAAGAACAGTTCTGACTGATGTGGCCATGTGATTGCAGGCATTAGGCGTGGATTTGACCTTCAACTGCTCGAAACCCTTCATCGCCACCGGCGCCATGCGTCCCGACACGTACATCTCGCCGGACGGACGTTCCAACTTCTACCAGGCGGTCGCGGCGGCCGCGTCGCCCTCCTCGCGAGACCGCGGCGGACTCATCGCCTTCAACGATAGGTGAGGCTATGCAGAAACAACTTCAAAAGTGAGGGTTATCGTGTTAGGCTGACCGAGTTCCTCTCACAATTCAGAATAACCTCCATCTACTACTCGACCAAGGTCAACGCCAACACGCCGGACACCTTCAAGGCCCTCGAGCAGGGCAACCTCGGCGCCTTCCTCGCCGGACAGCCGTACTACTTCTTCGACGCCGCGTACCCCACCGGCCGGCCCTACTTCGACGTGAGCGGCACGACGGAGCTCCCCGCCGTCATCATCGTCTACGGCCACCGTGAGTATCACCAGCCTTTCATAACCCCGCTAAAATAACGAGGTACGTTTTCTGATGTATTTTACTAACACAAACTACAGAGGGTTTCGACGCATCCTTGATGTACGCCGCCGTCCAAAACGGAGCAAAGTGAGTTCGCGACCGCCGATCTTTCCGGCCAACCTCCACATTTTTGCTACATGGACTAAAATGACGTTTTTCTTCTTGTGTACCAGGGGCCTGGTGATCATGGGACCCGGCGCGGCTTCCGTGAGCCCCGGCGCCAGCGCTGCGGCCGCCGATCTCCTCGAGCAGCAGGGGATCCCCACGGTTGCCGTCGCCCGTCCGGTTACCGGCTCCGGTGTTCCCAGTCCTATTCCCGGAACTCTGTGAGTTGCTTCTTTCAACCTCTTCTCTCGTTCGGTTGTTGCCGAACCGACGCCGTTCTGTTTGAATTTTAACTGTGAGTACGTGTTAATCAACTGTGGCTGACTGGATTGTAGCATCTATTCTAGTTACGTCGGAGCTGAGCAGGCGCGGATCATGCTGCAGCTGGCTATTAATGCGGGATACAGCCTCGACGAAATTCGCGATCTGTTCGAAAGTCCTCTGAGAAAGGCAGTCTACGGAACGGCAGCGAGCCAAAAGGCTTACTATTCCACCTAATCACAAAACGCAGACGTTATTCGATGAGACATGCCGGCTTATTCCGAAGCATAGACTGACGTGATGGAGAATGATTAGGTGTAATATACTATCTCCAATCGTATAATAAATAAGTCCGCTATCATACAGCACGTGAACGTAACCCTAGATCTCCCCACAACGAATTAATCGGCAAGCCTACATACGGCCAAGCCAAATTTCCCATTTCCCAAATACGCTATCGCTTATGTACAATCATCATTGGGCTCGCGCTTAGAGGGCGGCGAGGACCAGGCCGACGACGCCGACGGCGCCCAGGACGCCGGTGTTCTTGGAGGCGCCGGCGAAGACGGTGCTGGGGGTGGGAGATCCGGAGGGCTAGAGAGAGAGAAGGAGGAGACACGTTAATATTACTTCTCCCCAGATTACAACAGAGACCAGGCCCAGGCGGCACATACAATGACGACGGAGGTTCCGATGGAGGTGGTGCGGGTGACGCTGGTCGCGGCGGAGGTGCCGGAGGCGGCGGAGCCGGAAGCGGAAGCGGAGGCCGCGGAGGTGGCGGTGGTCAGGGTGGTGGCGGCGCCGGCGGCGGTGGTGGTGGAGGGAGCGGCGGCAGCGGACGAGGACTCGCCGGCCGGGGGCGCAGCGGCGGCGGAGGTGCTGGTGGTAGCGGGGACTTCGGCAGCGGCCGACGTGGTGGCGGGGGCAGCGGCGGTGGTGGTAGCAGCCGCAGCAGTAGTCTCGGCAGCGCCGCCGGAGGGGCTGGGGACGGGGGTCAGGCCGCAGCCCTTGGCGGCGTTGGTGACGCCGTTGCTGTAGTACATCCAGATGCCGAACTCGTTGGCGCAGGACATGCAGGCGGAGTAGCGCGTGCTCCACTCCTCCTTCTGGCAGTAGCCCTCGGTGCGGCCGAGAGAGATGAGGAGACCTGTGTGAAGTGATGCCGTGTCAGACTCTCTGCTGGGACGAGATATCGATATGACTGCCGTGTCAAATCGTAACAGATGGGGATCTTTTCTTACCGCAGTTCTCGTGGCAGGCGTAGCGGGGAGTGCCGGGCTCCTGGCGCTTCTCGACGACGGGGACGGCCTCGGGGTACTCCCAGCGGGCCTGGAGGGTGGCGGTGGCCAGGGAGGCGACGGAGGCCAGGACGGTGCAGGTAACGAATGAACGCATCTTGAAGGGCTATTAAGGGAGGTTTTGAGAGGCTCGAATTAAGGATGCCAAGGAAGATGCTTTTGGAGGACTGGGGGAGGTGGAATTGTCTTTAGTGCCAATCAGCTAATTTGAAGAAACGAGCGTGAGGAGGGGAGAGAAAAGACGGGAGAGAAAGGAAGGTTGGGAAAGAGCTTATTATATGCATAACAAACCGCCAACTTTACCTGAGCTCTCTCTGGGATCAGAGATTCTCAGGAACCACGCGTCAGTCTAGACTGCAATCCCGGCTTGGTATGCCGTATGCGTGTGTGGTCCTCCTTTTTTTCGCATTGCATCTTGGCCGCGGCGCCCCGTCCGTCATCCAGCAAGACAGGGAAGACGTGAGTATCGAAGCAGGGAAAGAAAACAGACAAGCGCCGTGAGCAGCAGCAGCAGCAGCAGCACCGGGCTCGATCTGACTTCTGGGCGTGCCTGCTCGGATTTGCCCCGGATCGCCGACCCGACATGACTTGGGGCCCAGCGAGCTTGTTGTCGTTAGTGTGATTTGGTGCGGGATGCCGAAGAAGAGTCCCAGTCTCTCGTACCAACCGATCCGAAAGCAAGGACAAGACCCATGTTCGAGGGTGGAGGGGGACTGGGAGGGAAGGGCAGGCGGGCGTTGGACAGGTACCCGCCGAACCAACGCAACTCTAAGTGTACAATGTCAGGATACGGATGCTACCTCTCGTTGTCGTGAAGGAACACGAACATGACTAAAGGCTTTGTTGGAATAGATTGAAGAGGACGAGGAGACGGCCGTTCTGGTTGGTGAGACTGATCCCACGCCCGCTCCGCTCTCGCGCTGCTCCCGCCTGTCCTGTCGGAAAACGGGTGATCTGATGCCAAGTGCAGCGTGCTGAGAACATGCGGTTTGGCCGACGAGGGTGCGTTCTTGCCTTCCCGAAAAGGGCTCTTCTGGCCGGAGCGTCTGGACGACTCACCGATATCGTTCGCGGTCCAGCTCACGGCGGCAGGGACCGGGGTATATGTGCCACAGGCTGCGGTGGACAAACGTGTGGACGATGACTGTCCGTGGCGTGAGGAGTGGTCGCTCGGCGAGACGGCCGACCTCTGGTTCCAGCTCTTTTTCCTGCGGGCGAGATCGGACTGGAGGAGAAGATCCTGGTTTGGTGGAGATGAAGATGGATACCACAGTAGGCTTTTTAAGGTACGATTAAACGAAGCGGAGCGGTGGGCATGGCGAAGGATCTTGTGATGCATCTAATCTTATCAATCACATCAGCTCCAGCCCATCACGGACGTTGCCCTTTTGGGTAAATCAACGTTGCTGCCAAGAGCCGCGGGCGGGCCGGACGGCGTCGTGTCATTGGACGAAGGGATCTGATAAACTGCACACTTGAAAAACGTTTTTTTCCCTCAGTTCCCCTCCCCTCTTCACCACTCAAAAGTCACGACACCTTGAACCATGTTCCCATGCTACTCTGCAACCCGCTCACTTTTCGCCAAGGGAACTTATCCGCCGGTAGCTACGTGCGTCTTGGTCCCAGTTACAGACAACAGACTGGGAGCTGGGAGACCGGCCCCTTCGGCGGCCGAGGGCACTTCGTATTTGCCGCCCAAAAACACACCCTGTCCCTGGCCGTGGTCCGTTTTCGTTCTCCGATAGACCTCTGTGGAGGAAGGAAACCGTCCTGTCAAAGGTTCCTCGGCCGGGCTTTATCGATGCTGTGAACTTGGACGGTACTCCTTCCAAGACTTTACCAAGACCGCCGTCGCCACATGCACCACCACCCCAGCCATGCCCGATGTTATCCAGTCGGCCCAACACGATTCGGCGAGGCTCGACTCTGATCGAATCCGCTCGCTGGGCCGCACCTCTTTTGTGTGTGACTCTGAGTGTGTGTGTCTGAATTTTCCCTCGTTGCTTTTGGTCGGAGAGGAGGGGTTCGTCTGGTTCTGTGGTTCTGTACCGCACCACACACACACATGTGCGAAGCGGAGGTGGTTGGTTCAAGGTTGGCCGTTCCGGTGCGGGACACATGCAGACGGGAACAGACAAGTGAGGACCTAAGCTCTACATATTCGTGCATGTAGGGTTTGGTTAAACCGGGTTGACCTGCAGCAAACTAGTATATCTTGACCCCGTTGCCGCCATCCGGTTCGTGTTCCCAGGAAATGCACACCCCTTAATTCTTAATCTCTCTCATCTCCCATCCCCCTCCTCCCAATCCCAGTTCTCTGTTCGAGAGTCCGTGGCTGTGTTGTAATCTCTTGGGATTCTGCCGAGTATCCGACACTGAACAGCATCATTAGTCGACGTTGGAAACGCATCGACAATGTACTCCTCGCTGAAGACTTTCCTGGCCCTGGGCCTGGCCTCCGCCGCTTGTGCCCAGCACACCAAGCAGGACGACGAGATGGGGTAAGCCGCACCGGATACGATTTCGTGTCGATGAAGATGCTGACGAGTTTCACAGCCCCGCCGCTTTCATGTGGCCCGCCGACAGAGTATGGAGCGGAGACATGGACAACCAGGCCCCGTGCGGCTCCAAGTCTGGTGTCGCGAACAGGACCGAGTTCCCCATCGGTAAGCTTTTCTCGACGATGTTCAGCAAGTGTAGTTCTCACGACTAACGTCACCGCAACTAGTCGGCGGCAAGGTCGCCCTCGTCGCCCAGGATGACTACTACAACACCAAGATCTCCATCTCCTACAAGAACGGTAAGTCATCACATCGTAACCGGCACAGTCGAGAACCGCAGCTGGTGTTCCAGTCCACCTGGCTACAATCCCTCAACATCACATCAACACAAACAAGCAGAGTACTGACAAAAGACCACAGACCCCACCGCCAACAGCGACTTCACGACGCTCATCGAGGAGCAGTCCGTCGCGGACCTGAACCCGGGCCACACCTGCGTCGACATCCCCAACCCGCCCGCCTCCGTCGCCGCCGGCGGCAACGCCACCCTCCAGATCATCTACCGCGCCGACTGGGACGCCCCGCACAACCAGACCTTCTACGCCTGCGCCGACATCACCTACGTCGAGGCCGCCAGCTTCAACACCCGCATCCCCTGCTTCAACGCCACCGAGCCCGGCGAGGACGACCTCGCCCGCGCCTCGGGTACCCCGGCCGCCTCGTCCTCGAGCTCTGCTTCCAACGGCGGTTCTTCTGGTAGTGGCAGCGGCAACAAGCTCTCGGGCGGCGCCATCGCGGGTATCGTCATCGGTGCCGTCGCCGGCGTGGGGCTGCTGCTGGGCGCCGCGCTGTTCTTGTACCGTCGCAGCCAGCAGAAGAAGCGCAACTCGCGTCTGGCGCGCATGGAGGAGAACGCGAGGGGTTCGGAGCACTGGAACGCGGCGAAGGACTCGACTTCGCAGAACAGCGTCAAGCTCCAGAACCTTCCGTGAGGGGGTCGTTGATTGAGGGGACCATGGCTGGGTGCTTTGGTGAAAAGGGCATTTAGGGCCTCTGGGGAGGACGACCGTGGTGATGATGCTGCTTGTAGGGGATGACGGGAAGGATGGTGTCTTGGTGGAGGTTTGATTGGATTATGTGTTATGTGCGATGAGATGATATCCGGTTCTTAGTTTAGTAATGAGATTTATGCTGAATTGCCTACAAGACTCTCCTTCATTCTGTTCATCATAGCAACCTGCTTCCAATGGGCCATCGTCTCTGCCACGTACACAAAGAATGTATGATCTCGTGTGCTCACCCGCAGGGTTACTCTCGAGGATGAGGAGAAGTGTGCGTCGGAGTTGCGGGCGTGACACCTCGGGCATCCCCCGTCTCGGCTCGGCGTTAAAGGGGTCATGATACCACGACCATGGCACGATTCATACGACTCATCAAGAATTCATTTGCAATTCATCTCATTGAGCGCCCTTGGATATATGTGCTATGCTAACTTTGAATCAAATTGTTCGGGTATGATGTTGCTAAATATCCTCTATATGCAAAGCTCATCTCATTCATCTCGGTCTCGGGACTCGGCCGCGGCGTCGTCCTCGAGACGGCTCTCCTTGTTGTCAGACTCGATGACGCCGTACCTACTTCCGAGTTAGTCACTACTCCACCATCAAGCATCAGAGAGAAAACAGCCAATAGAACTCACCATGAGATGACGGCCAGGCCCAGGAAGGCAGCCACGACGCTGAAAAACATGGCGACGTAGCCCTTGGCCGTGAATCCTTCGGGCAGGGGGCCGACGGGCCTGTTCTCGCCGCTCAGGTCGAGCACGTCCCTGGCGTTGCCCGCGGCGTTGCCCCTCGTCGGCACCCCGCCCGCGCGGCAGGCGTCCAGGTGGCCCTCGGGGATGCGGAGCCCCTGGAGGGCCTCGGGGGCCTCGACGACGGTGGCGACCAGGCCCTGGTCCATGTGCCACTCGATGTGGCAGTGGAAGAGCCAGACGCCCGGGTTGTCGGCCCTGAAGCGGATGACGAAGTTGCCGTTGCCCTCGACGACGAGGGTGTCCCGGCGCATCGGGTACCGGGGGAGGGCGGGGGCGCTGTCGTTGGAGAAGGCGCCGGCGTCCTCGTCGGAGCGGTGGACCACCTGGAACTGGTGGCCGTGGAGGTGGAAGGGGTGCTTGCCGTCGTCCTCGTTGTTGAGGACGATCTCGATCACCTCGTTGTGCCTGAGGACGTGGGTCATGGTGTTCGTGCCGTAGACGCGCGGGTTCAGCGCGTTCTTGTCGCCGACTGTCAGGGCCGTGTACAGGGAGGGGACCTTGGGGGCGACGTAGGTCTTGTCGTTGAAGAAGGCGCTGTTGCACGTTAGTCGCTGTTCTTTTCATACAAGCACATGAGACCTACTAGTTGGCACCATCAGCCAGGTTGTCCATCTTGACGGTGAAGCTGAAAGAGTAGTCGACCTTGTCGTAGAGCTCTTTCTTATCAACCGGAACAAGGTCAAAGTCATCAAACGCAGCGTCAAAATCATCAACGGGAGTAGGCTCGGGCAGGGGCTTCTTGTCGTCATAAACCAACCAGCCGGTAACGTTGGAGTTGAGGCCATCGGGGATGACATCAAACAGCTCCTCGTCCATGGAACCGACGATGGCAAAATTCTCAGACGCATGCTTCTTGGTAGTCAAAAGGATGCTGCAGCGCTGCGCCGGGGTGATGTACAGCATGTCAGCGTCGGCCTCCTCGGTCCAGACGCCGTCGACCTCGACGACGCGCATCTGGTGGCCCTCGAACCAGATGTACTGGGACGCGAATGCACCGACGTTGACCATGCGAATGAGATAGGTCTTCCCGGGCTGGACTTTCACCTGCAGGTTCTGGGTGTCATTCATGAGAGCCGAGTTCGGGACGGGCTCGGCGCCGGTGGGATTCTCGACGCTGATGAGCTCCTTTATGAGAGACCTCGTCGACTGATGGTACCAGTCCGAGAAAGTGATGATCAGCTCCTCGTCATACTTGCCCTCGTAAGGGCCCTTGGGATCGTGGATGACCACGGGGCCGCGCAGGCCCTCGGGGTACTGGCCGTCGTTGTGGGCGTGGTACCAGTAGGTGCCTGTTTGATCGAACTGAGAGGCGGCTGCATGAGAATCGAGTTGTGTCTTGGCTGTTGGCTCAGAGTTCGCATCAACTCACCTTGAAATCGTATGTGAATGACTTTCCGGGAGGAATGGCGCACTGAGTTACGCCGACGGCACCGTCCATGTGGTTCGTCCCGTTTTGGAACATGCCGTGAAAGTGAAGACTGGTGCTCTCGGTGCCCAGCTGGTTGTTGACGGTGAGAACGAGTCTGTCGCCCTTGGTGGCCTCGATGAGCGGGAGCGGCCATTTTCCGTTGACACCGATCGTTGGCTTTTCGAACTGGCCGTCTGGGTTGGAGGTGACCCATGTGATGTTCCAGTCGAGGGTGATGGTCTTTGCCAGCGCGGGCGTCATGAGCAGCATCAAGGCCGTGAGCCGGGCCATGAAGGCCGAGCTTGAAGATGAGAAGGCCATGGCGGCCGTGTGTACGGGGGTCGTGGTGCGATGCGATGCGCCGGTGTCGTCGCGTAGTCTTTGTCGCAGAGTCAATGACTCAATATAGCCTCCCTTTGGCGAAGTCTCACTCGGCTAACGTTGTCCAAGAGAGTAGGGTATCGGGGTCGTTATTTTTCAAGCCTCTTCCGAAATCCCCGACCTGAATCTTCCACGAACCGGGCCGAGTGCGGAGAACGTTGACATATCCCGTAGGCAAGCAAAGCAAGGACAGACGAGGCGAGAGACGGGGGTGGGCAATCGGAAGCGAGAGGAGAGACACACGTGAGAAAAACAAGTGTCGCCTGATGGAAAATTGCGTCCTTCTTGGCGATCTGATAAGGAAAAGTGCCCCCCTAAAGACTGAAAGACCCTTGAAAAAAACTCCGCAGCGGGTGGGGTTTATCTGATCCGCCGCCTGAAAATCAAACACGCAACCACTTCCCGCCGGGACGAACCTGTCAGCTCTCTGCCAACGCTGTGTGACTGTGAACCACCCCGGCCGACTCCCCTCCTCCAAACTCGGTTTTATCGCGCTAGCCGACGTCGCCGGCGCACCAAAGCTGCGAAAAGCGAGGAAAATCCTTTCGGTCTCCGGCCATCTCGCATCACACGACCACACGCCTCACTCTCTCTTTTTCTTCAGCCCCAGAGAAGTTCAGAGAGACTCCGTCGGGGCCCCGAGTCCACCACCCTCCCGTCCCGGCCGACGTCGCATCTCCCGCTTTCTGCCCAGGAGGACCGTCTCATCTTTCATCAGCTTCCATTTCCTCGATATACCGTAGCCGAGAGCCGTCTGATATGCTTCCAGATTCTTCGCCGTAGTCTTCCCAACTTTATCGAGTCAAGCTCGGCACCAACTGCCCCCTAGAGTTCCAGCCAGCAGCCCACCTGATTGGATCATTCGCCCCTAGTCGCCACTCACCACCAACAACTTTCAGCCTCCTCCACAGAGCATATCGCGACGTCAACAACGATGGAGGACCTATTTTCACTCCCCAGTAAGTCGAATGAGATGATTCTCACAGAGAAAGCACCCGCTGACGCCCTCAGTCTTCTTCATCACCTTCCGCGAGTCCCTCGAGACCGCCATCATCGTCTCCGTTCTCTTGGCATTCATCAAGCGCACCTTGGCCACCCAAGATGACCCCGTCCTCCACCAGAAGATGGTCCAGCAGGTGAGCCAGCCCGCGAGACACCCGTGAAATTCTCATTCCTGACGGACCCAGGTCTGGTCCGGCACCGCCGTCGGCCTCTTGACCTGCGTCCTCATCGCCGTCGCCATCATCAGCGGCATCCACAGCCTAGGCGCCGAGCAGTTCGCCGCCGCGGAGAGCATCTGGGAGGGCGTCTTCTCCCTCGGCGCCTCTCTCATCATCACCGCCATGGGCGCCGTGCTCCTCCGCGTGACCAAGCTCCAGGACAAGTGGCGCGTCAAGCTGTCCAAGGCCCTCAACGCCAGCGAGAGCCACTCCGGTCCTTGGGGAGAGCGTCTCAAGTATCTCGGCGAGAAGTACGCCCTTTTCCTGCTGCCCTTCATCACTGTCCTGCGTGAGGGCTTCGAGGGCGTTCTTTTCATCGTCGGCGTCGGCGTCAGCATTCCCGCTGGTGCCATCGCCCTGTCCTCGGTTCTGGGCCTTGCTCTCGGTGCCGTCGTCGGTTACTTCATCTACAAGTGAGTCCTGCGTAAGCACTCCCTTCCCGTATTCCCTTGCTGACCTGTCCGCTCAGGGGCTCCAAAACCGCACCCATCCAGATCTTCCTCATCGTTTCTACCTGCTTCTTGTACCTCATCGCCGCCGGCCTGTTCTCCAAGGGCGTCTGGCATCTCGAGCAGAACGAGTGGAACAAGATCGTCGGCGGCGACGCCGCAGAGCTTGGCTCCGGTCCCGGCTCCTACGACATCCGCAGGAGCGTTTGGCACGTAAACGTAAGTTCATCTCCATGTCTCTAGACACATCGAACCCGAATTGCATTCTGACTCGTCCGACAGTGCTGCAACCCCGACCTCAACGGCGGTGGCTTCTGGGGCATCTTCAACGCCGTCCTGGGCTGGCAGAACTCGGCCACCGTCGGCTCCGTCGTCTCCTACAACCTGTACTGGGTCGCCGTCGCCACGGGCTTCTTCGTCATGATCTGCAACGAGAAGGGCTACTGGCCGTTCGCGAAGAAGGACAAGACGCAGCAGGAGCACGAGGGCGACGACCAAGAGCCTCTCCTCAGCAGGCCCGCGAGGTAAGATCGGCAGTGCCAACCTCCTTCCGAGTCCTTCCCTGGAGACGCGTCGACCATCGAGTGGGCCACCCCGGTCCGGCGTGTCTCGTAATCTTCATTGGAAGAGGAGCTAGTTCTCCCAACAAGGCGATGCATTTGTTTTTGGATCATGTCGTGGGGAGTGAAGCCCGAAAGCGCCTTAACGAAGAGATGACAAGTAAAGATAGAGCATATCCTGTCCATAGACTTCATGTAACTGGACATACTGCAATTTTATCGCATATCCTGACCTGCTTCATAGACTCTTGGCACTTGGCCTGAGGGAGAGCCCTTCAGGGACATCGTCCCGGCGGCCCAAGTTGGCGTGAAAAGAACACCATCTGCATACGATCTACATGTTGGGTTACCAAAACCAGGAGTTTACAGTATCGATAAAAAAAAAATCTTTTTTTTTATTCCTTCTCCTAGACTTCACTTCTCCACATCATCGTTCTGGCGTCGAAGACAGCCTTGATAGTCCGCCTTCCAACCACTGTATAACTCCGCGATGTCTTCCTCAGCAAATCTCGGACTCCGAGTATCCCAATGCATATTCGCAAGGCCAGTCCACGTATCAATCCCTCCCACCCCCTCCTCACCATCCCCATCACCAGTCTCACGGCTGCTTGCTACTCGCCAACCCATGCAAATCCGCCTCCTCCCCGACCCGGAACCCCCTCTCCGTCGCCGCCGTCGCCTTACTACCACCACCGCCGCCACCTCCGCCACTGCCGCCCGCAACAGCAGAAGTCTTGCTCAAAATGTCATCCACTTTCGACGACAAACCCCCCGCGGCGGGGTCTGTGGATTTCGTGGCGTCGATCGCCGCGCCGACGTCGCGGTCCACGGTCGTGCCATGGGTATCCTTGGTCTCGTCGATGAGATTCCTGTGACGTGTCAATTCTTCATCACCCCGCTCACGCTGCGATCTCGGGCGTGCTTGGTGGCTTTTCTCTGTAGGGTTTTTTTTTATAACGGGCTGAGTTGAATTAAAGATGTTCGCTTACTGCGCTTGGCCGTGCTGATTCCCGTCGAGACGCGTCTGCTCGAGGCCGCGGTCGCCGGCGTGGCCGCCGGGTGAGGGGTCGTTGGGGGCTGTGCCGGACATTTTTTGATGGACTTGAAATTTTCCGTTGATGGACTTTTGTGTGTTTTTGCAAGGGCGATTTCTTTGTATTTGATGTGAGTCTGGTGAATGTTGGTTGTTCGAGGGCGAGGTAGAGGACTGGACTGTTTGTATGATAGTTGGTGTTGGAGTTGTCATCACTGGTACGTCATGTGGAGCTCTCTCAGACAGACGATTTGGCCGCGCTCACATGGTTTAGTAGAGGCTGATGTAATAAAAGTTCAGATTGTTGTGGAATGTCATATGACTTTTCCTAGCTTGTTATTATGATCCTGCGGTGATGATTATAGACTGTTGAACGGTGTGGCGCATTATGAAAGCGCAATTTACATCCTCCTACCACGTAGTGCTCCGTAAGTTTTACAGCCTCTATTTTCTTATTATAATGAGCCTGATGTAACTGGCCTGCTCACTTCCCTTGCGGCACCTGGATTTGACAGTTTATAAACACACCGTACCTTGCGGCCGTACGTTGCGGGCGTTTGAAGAAGCTTCTTCTGAGACTCTTAGGAGTCTACCTGAAAACGTGGGGTTGAGCTACTGGTGTTAAGCCGTCTCGACTTTTCTTGATTATTATGCCCATTTACTTTTTTCTGTCACTCGCAGTCAACTGTCTTTGAGTCTTGAATCTCGCCCGGCTACTTTCAATTGGTTACCTACATGACTTATTGGATAGCATAGAAGCATCAACAAGAATACAAATGCCCAACAACTCCATTATCAATAAACTCATTATTCATGATGCAGATGTTAGCTAGGCGGATATTTTCATCAGAAGGTTTATATCGCCTTCGTCCAAACTGACTCCGTGAGCAATTAGATACATGAGAAGACGACTTTGAAGGCCAGATGGCACAATCTAAAGTCCAACTTTTGTGAAAAGGGGGTAATGATGATGCTACCCCCCATGATCTACCACTCCAGCTCCTTCTTATCACCACCACCACAACCCCCTTCAGCGCCGCCCTCAGTCTGCGGTTTCCGCCACTCGTAAATGCCACCCCTCTTATCAAACGCCGCCCTGTCCCACGCAACCTGCCGCATCGCCTTCTTCACCCCGACATCGAGCAGCGAGTCGCTCTTCCGCATCGGCCCGTCGCCCTTGTCGAGGAAGCGCATCCGCTCGTCCAGCAACAGGTAGCTGCCGGCCATGGTCCGGTTGTCCTCGGGCACGTAGCACGGCAGGTGCTCGTGCCTGCCGCAGAACGTCCTCCACTGCGCCTCCGAGATGAGGAACCGCCGCGCGTCGCGCGCCCGCGTGGCGTCCTCGTTCTCGCCCTCGACGATCAGGCACTGGAAGACCTTCCACCGGAACGGCGCCAGCGCCGCGATCCGCGCCGCCATGTCCTCGTCCCAGTTGTGCGCGTTGACGACGGTGTTGAGCTTGAACATGATGTCGTACGTGCGGCACCACTCGGCGATGCGGAACACCTGCGCCACGTGGTCCCCGTCGTCGGCCTGGCCCCGGCCCTGGTTCTCCCCGCGCCCGATGGCCCGGTTCGTCTCCCGGACGAACGAGTCGCACGAGATGGCGAGGATGTCGAGGTGGCGGCCGTGCTCGCGGAGGAACCTCTCGCGGATCTTGCTCCCGTTGCTGACGATGCTGACGCTCTCGAGGTGCAGGACCTCCTTGCAGTACCGCAGCAGCTCGCCGAGGAACTTGGGGTGCAGGAAGGGCTCGCCGCCGGCGATGTTGAGCTTGCGCATGCCGGCGTCCCGGAGGAGGCGCAGGCCGCGCTTGGCCTCGTCCAGGGGCAGGATGTAGCCCGAGGTGTTGGTGTGGAAGCAGAAGCCGCAGGCGTAGTTGCACTCGCGGGACGGGAAGTAGTTCACGGAGACGGGCACGTCTGGGCCGTCGTCGGGCACCTGCTTCTGCGTCTTTGACTTCTCGGTGGTTTTTCCTTCCGGAGAGCGGCTGTGGTGTGTTTCGGTGCGGCGGCGGCAGGAGAGATAGACCGCGGCGACTCCCGGGACGGCCGTGAGCACGATGAAAGGTAGGATAGTTGAGAATAGCGCCAGCGTCACCTGGGCAAAGGAAGTTAGGATTCCCATCGTAATCTGGCGACCTACGCCAGTATGAGATCGGTTCAGCTGTATGTCGCCGTATATTCGTCGTTGTTTCTGAGCAGATCTATGAGAATGATATCTTTAACTTTTTACCCTCCGTTATCCGGCATTTTATACACACTTGGGTGCACCTCTATAGGTAGGTACTCATGCGAAAGCCCGTCGTTTAGATCACTGCCCTCGTGTCCGTGTGACAAGAGCGGGGTAGCAACTTCATGACCCCCTTCTCCCATATGGACATTACCTTAGACTTTCCACGCCGGAAAACTGTAAAACGCTTCGCAGCAGTTACCCAGTTACTGACTGACTACCCGAGGGGTAGCACCCTGCCGGGCCTGGATACGGACTTCTGACGGAGTAGTTGCGATGACCGCCCAATCCTCTTCACAAAGGCGCAAGTTCGCCGTGATTTTCGTCCTCGGTTCGTCCTCATATTCCGAGCACCCCAAAAACAATGGAAATCCACTTACCATCTTGACAGGAGCACCCGGATCGGGCAAGGGGACCATCTGCGCCTTCCTCGCGCGCCAGTACGGCCTCTCGCACTACTCCGTGGGAGACAGCCTGCGCAGCTGGATGCGAGCCAACCGCGACACGCCCCTCGCGGCGCGCATCCAGGAGAAGCTCGACCACCAGGGTTTCCTCACGTCAGCGGAGCTGAACCCGCTCCTGGGCCTCGCCGTCGAAGAGGCGATGCGAGGAGAGGAGCTGAGAGGGATCCTCATCGACGGATTTCCGAGGTGCGAGGAGCAGCTCGGCTCGTGGGCGCGGTGGCCCTTCCAGGAGACGCTTCCCTTGGTATGTCCATGCCCGGGGCGTGAGAGGCTTCCCCCGCCGGCGGCTGACTTTAGTTAGGAGGGCGGTGGTACCAAGCCCGATGTCGTCTTGCTGCTCAACGTGACGAGAGAGAATGCAGAGGCGAGGTATCTCGCGCGAGGCCGCGATCGTAACGACAGCCTGGAGAAATTCACGAGGCGGTTTGCTGAGTACCTAGAGGAGGGACGGCCTGTGGAACGACACTACCGGGAAGCGGGTGTACTGGTCGAAGTGAGTTATACTGCTTAGCCCTCTGCGCTTGTGATTTGCAAATCCTGGGATGTTAGACTTACAAGCTTCCAGATCGATAATAACGGTACCAAGGAAGAGAATATCGAGGGGCTCAGGAAGACGCTGGGAGAAAGCCTTCTTTGGAGTAGTGCAGTTGTAGATCAGGAGATGAAGTCGTCTTTCATTGTGTAGGAAGTTCGGAGCTATGAATCTAAAGGGATTGAATCCAGGTAGGCCCTGATTCAGATCTCGAAATAGACGCCTCTACTGTGCCGCATTATGTGCTCACCTGCAGCGTGACTCGGCGTTGTCAGAATAGGCATGTCTAAACTGGAAAGAGTCAGCATCGGGGCTTGCCCATGGGACGGTGATATCGATATCTAGTCTCAGGCTTCGTAAGAGCAGAAGTTAATTCCGCGTACGATAACCTAGAGCTTTTCACGAAGTGAATTTTGCAAAGGTCTTGAAAATGATGACAACGCTGTATTTTACTGAGACCAGCACAATCCGTGTCGTATATACTCATGTACATTGATACAAACAGGAAGAACAGAGTCCCTGTCACCCCTTAGACCGGAGCATGCTGCAGTCCGCGCAGTGAAATGCTCGCCCTCACCGACGCGCCGGAACCGACATCGAACGCATCCGCCCTCACCATATCGGGAGCCTCCAGCACCTCGGAGAACGGGATCTCCACGGCGCCCGTCTCGTCCGTCTTGTTCATCAGCACGATCCTGAAACTCTCCCCCGCGCCGACCATGTCCGGCGTGACGGGGATCCTGAAGGCCGTGTCGAAGTTGGGGTTGAAGATGTCCGTCCCGGGGCTGTACGTCTTGACCGGCGTCTGGAACTCGCTCTTGCCCCAGGTCACCTTGACGCTGGGGTGGAGGTCGCTGCGATTGCCCTCTAGCCCGAGCGCGCTGCCGACGAGGACGGTCGCGAGGCCGCAGATCTGGCCATCACCGAGAGCCTCGGACGCCGTCAGCGCGCCGGCCTCGGGGACGAAGTTGTAGAACTCGGCGCGGATGGTGATCTTGGCCTCGGTGGGCTCGCCGTTGTGGACGAGGTCGAGCTCGTGGGTGCCGCCGTCGAGGAGGATCTGCTTGACGGTGGTGGAGGCGAGGCCGATGTCGTCGTCGCCGACGAGGTCCTCGTCGTCGACGTCGAGGGCGATGATCTGGTCGAAGTCGGTGACGAGGAAGTCGTGCGTCTCGTCCCAGACGGGTTCGCGGTTGTCCTTGACGGTCTTGGTGCGCCACGTCTCCTCGGCGCCGACGGTGACGCTGCAGTAGCAGTCCGGGACGTCCTTGATGAGCTTGTCCAGCAGCCTCTTGGCGCCGCTCTTCTTGGGGCCGTTGATGCCGGTGGCCTTGTCGACGGTGAGGCGCAGGACGCCGAGGTGGGGCTGGTAGGCCTTGAACCAGTCGAGGTTGCCGTCGAGCTTGACGAGGTAGCGGTTGGGCAGGACGGCCATGGAGGAGATGATGTTGAGGATGACTTTGCGGACGGCCTTCTCGATCAGGAAGCAGTCGGCGATGTTGGCTGCGTGGGCGAAGTCGAGTTTCAGGGTTGGGGGGTTGATGAAGGCGACTTGGGCCGCTCCGATCTGTTCCATGTCAGTAACAAGTATCGTTCTAACATTGGCATGCTAATGAGACGTACCAGAGGAATGATGTCCGTTAACGGTGAAAGCAGGACAGAGAGTCTGCCGTGTACGTGGACCTTCTCAATACCCTGTCACATGAATTAGCAACATGAACGCATCATGCTAAATACTTTCCGAAGGCTTACAAGCTTGGGAACCATCTTTCCCTCGAGATCGATGTCGCACTGACCGTCCCAGTCCAGGTCCATGTCAAGCTTGATACCCTCATTATCGGTCTTGTGAACGTCTACCGCGGAGAATCTCATAGGAACATTTCCGAGATCGATCTTGACGAAACGCAAAGTAGAGAGGGGACCCGGCAGCATGGAGGCGAGCATCGGCTCGACGATCTCCTTGGTCATTCTCCCCGCGGCGATGTTGATGTGAGGCCATAGCTGCTCGACAATGTCGTTGAGGAATCCCGCCGACTCGGTACCGCCAGAGGCGGTTAGCTTTTCCACAAGCGCTGTCGCCATGATGAATGTGTGAATGAGGTTGAAACGGTAAGCGAGATTCTTGTTCGGATACCTCAGTGAAGAAGTACGAAAATACGACGCTATTACCAGAAACGTGGGTCAACCCGACTTTTAAAGAAGACTAAAGAAGAGCCGCGATATTGGAGCCCAAGCACCTAAGCATCAAGATAAGAGCTTGTTTTTGATGTCGACAAGTCGCTCGCGGGGGAGGGGTTCGTCATTCCTTGGCAGTGGGAGCGAATTGACGTCACTTGGCAATACAGCGAATCCGCATCAGCCCCCTGTGCCCCCTCGGTGCGGCCCAAACTCCAATTGGAGCCGGTGATGGTTTGGGACAATAAACATTTGGAGTTCATACTTCCAATGGGCGAGGCGCGTAACGGATTCGCTGATAGACAGAAAACAAGTTTTTGGGGGGGGGGGGGGGGGGGTTGGGGGGGGGTTATTACCCGCCGACGTGGGCTGATTTGCTGCGCCCCA